>NC_137011.1:17566035-17928535 GCF_032717465.1 Coenobita brevimanus
TTTCTGGAGAGCAACATTCCAGTGCATCTTGTCAACAGTATCCTGATTATGCTTCTAAAGTAGGAAAGCTTCAGGAACTGGGGTGTTGTATAATCTGTATGAAATCCGAACATACTTCCACGGACTGTAAGACCAAATTAAATCTTTGTTTTAAATGCAAAAAAGATCATCATAGTGCTTTATGCCCTAGGATGAAAATTGAGGTTCCTAAACCTGCAAGCGTCAATATGACAATTGCAAAAGGGAATGATCCATTAGTAATGCCAGCTGCAGTTCCAGGAGCCGATGTGAAGGTATTGTTTGAGAACAGAAACCTGTTACTATGTACCCTGTTTGATTCGGGTGCTCAGAAAACTTTCCTTTCTGCAGACACTGTGAAGTAATTAAAGTTACCTATTATAGGCAAGGTAAATCTAGCCATTACAGGATTCTTAACAACCAAGAAAGCTCAGTCTTTTGTTTTAGTTAGACCTGTAATACAATTAGGCAGATATAAATGCCGTATAACAGCAGCTGTGCTTGATAATATGGAGAGAAGTATATACATAAAGGGATTGAAGGAAACCTCTGACCATCTACAAAGCCCAGGGAAAATTTTGGCTAAATGGAATGTGGAATCAGATAATGTGGGTCCCATAAAAATGATAATTGGTTCTGATTATTGTGGAAGATTCCTACATAGGACTTTCAAGAAGAATATGATACAGTTGTTGAAGAGTCTATGAGGTAACCTTATTATGGGTGAGTTGCCTTTTCCAAAACAAGTTAAAAGAGAGGCCAAACTAGTAGACTCAGTCTTTGTTACCCCCACACAGTCATTGATGGTAACTAAAATAGGTGTAGAATTAGAACCTACTCAGATAAATGACTTGCTGGATGCAAATATTGAACCTGTACATAAATTGTGGGACCTAGACAGTGTAGGTATACACTCTGAGGAACCAACCCCTGAAGATAAAATAACCTTGGACTTGTATAATCAGTCTGTGGAACTTAAGGATGGACAGTATTGGGTAGGATTACTATGGAAACTAAATCATTCAGAGTTACCAACAAATTACCAAGCAGCTAAACCTCAGTTAAATTCTCTTCTAAGGAAGTTGAAAGATAAACCAGACCATCTGACCATATAAGATAATATTATAAAGGATCAGTTGAAGAATAAATTTATAGAAGAGGTAGAATTCCCTGTTAACCACAAAGAAGGACACTACATACCACATCATGCTGTAAGCAAGGATTCAGTAACTACTCCCATAAGGATAGTATTCAATTGTAGTAGTAAAGCGTCCAAGGGATCAGCTAGCTTGAACGATTGCCTATACTCTGGACCTCCACTAACAGAGAAGTTAGGGAATGTGTTACTAAGATTTAGAGAGAAACCTTATGCTTACACAGCAGACATTAGTAAGGCTTTTCTCAGAATAGGAATGAGAGAGGATAGGAAATTACAAAATTCCTCTGGCCTCATGATCCTCAAAGTGAGGATACTCCATTGAAAACTTAGTTTCCGATCGGTGCTCTTTGGCTCTTCTGCTAGTTCTTTCCTACTTTGCAACACTTTAAAGCATCAATTTGAAAATGCCAAATGCCCAGGAATAAGGCAGGCTTTTTATATGGATAATCTGCAAGGTGTTGCGGATACAGAGTCGGAAGTATTGAAGGCTTATGAAGTAGCCAATTCCGAATGTGGGAAGGCAAATTTGCCATTACAGAGTTGGAATACAAAATCACCGCTTTTGAGGAATAAAATACAAGAGAACTATCCAGATTCTGACATTCCCAAAATTCAAAATGTGTTAGGTCTCAAATGGGATACAAGAGCTGATGTAATAAGTTTGAAACCAATTAATTTCTCTGGTGTCACTCTCACCAAGAGGTCCTTGTTAAGTCAGGTTTCCAAGCTATTTGAGCCATTAGGATTTGTCAGTCCTATAGTTATTAGGGGCAAATGTTTAGTACAGGAAACTTGGCGAGAAAAGTTAGACTGGGACACTGAATTAGGTTAGACATATGTGGAACAATGGAAACAGATTAGAAAGGAGTTTGAAACTACATCAAGCATATGTATTCCTAGGGATATAAACAATAATGAGAAGTCGCACTTACACATTTTGTGATGCTTCTTAAAGGACCTATGGAGCAGTAGCTTATTGCGCAACAGGAGAGGATAGTAAGATTATAATGTTGTAAGCCAGAGTTGCGCCAATTAAAGGAAGAACCCTATCTCAAATGGAATTGGCTTCCATAGAAGTAGGAACTAAATTGGCCAGGTATATAACCACTACTCTTGATACTCCGTTTGAGGATACTTACATATGGATTGGCTGTGAGATTTGTCTTTACTAGATGGGGAAGGAAGACAGTAAAATTCCTTTCGTCCGTAACAGAGCGAAAACTATTAAAGAGCTGTCTTCCAAATTTAATTTCATGCATGTATCCTCAAAACAAAATCCAGGTGATCTGCTCTCGAGAGGTTCGACCGTAAGGAGACTGATCAAAGATTACTTGTGGTTTAAAGGTCCTAAATGGTTACTCACTAAGGATTGGCCTGAGCAGAAACAGTACAGTATTGCCAAGGTTAGTGTAGTGAACTTGGATCCTATAGTACCTGAGCCAGAAGTAATTGACATCAGCCGATTCTCATCGATAAGACAACTTCTGAATACTACTAAATTGGTTGTTGAATTTTTGAATAAGAAAGTGGTGTTTCAGAAGTAAGATCCCCTAGAATACTGGCTGAAAAGTGTTCAAAGGACTTCTTAGGGGGAAATGTATAAACTTTTAGGCCAAGACGCTGGGAAAGGGAATAAGCTGATGAAAAATTTACTAAGGATTTCAGGTGCAGTGTCCAACTGTTTTTTTTAAATAACGTCTCAACAAAGCGTCGGACAAGGATTTAACTTTGGCAGTGCATGTTTGAGACCCCGACCTAATTTGTAAAATTATGCTTTTGTACCAAATGTGTATGATTAAGGCATTTATAAGAGTAAATGTAGGGTAAACTTAGCTAAAATCGTCAGAGGCATGTAGCGAGGCTAGCTTCGGTCACGATACAAGCCCCGCCCACAATTCGGAACGTGACGTCGGTGTGACGTAGTAGTAATCACCGACGCAAGTGAAATATTACTTTGGTGTGTGTGTGTGTGTGTGTGTGTGTGTGTGTAAAAAATATATATTCTTTTAAAGATAATAGTGGGCGTTCACAATGAACAAGTTTAATAAACCACTGCTCTATGTTACATGCACCGAGCATGTAGCAAGGGCAGTATTTTCCAATGTAAATGATAAGTAATTTCCTTCGAGTAAACCTTTTTTTTTCTCAAACGTTCTTCTCATATAAGGACCATACTGAATCTGTAGTAGGGGTGAAATATTACTTCGGTGTGTGTGTGTGTGTGTGTGTGTGTGTGTGTGTGTGTGAGAGAGAGAGAGAGAGAAAGTACAGTAGGGGGGGGTTAGAAAGATAGAAATGCCACTTGCGTCGGTGATTACTACTACGTCACACCGACGTCACGTTCCGAATTGTGAGCGGGGCTTGTATCGTGACCGAAGCTAGCCTCGCTACATGCCTCTGACGATTTTAGCTAAGTTTACCCTACATTTACTCTTATAAATGCCTTAATCATACACATTTGGTACAAAAGCATAATTTTACAAATTAGGTCGGGGTCTCAAACATGCACTGCCAAAGTTAAATCCTTGTCCGACGCTTTGTTGAGACGTTATTTAAAAAAAACAGTTGGACACTGCCCCTGAAATCCTTAGTAGGCTTGTTCTTAGACGGAAAAGGTCTGATAAGATGTAGAGACCAACTGGTAAAGGCTGACTTGACCATCCAAACCAAACATCCCATTTAATTACCCAAGAGCGGATGCTTTGTACAACTAATTATAAAAGAAGCCCATGATTTCAATCCCCATGGAGGTGTGCCGCAGACCTAAGCCCAATTCGGGAAAGGTACTGGATTCCTAAGGGTAGACAGGTTATTAAAAAATATCTCAAAAACTGCATCATTTGTTGGAGGTATGAGGAACGACCTTATAACTACCCAGGACCACCAGCCTTACCGAAGGATAGGGTGAACATAAGTCGGCCCTTCCAAATAACAGGAGTGGACTACACGGGCTATAACTGTTATGGGTGAGGAAACTCCCCATAAAGTTTACATTTGTTTATTTGCTTGTGCCTACACAAGGGCAGTCCATCTAGAATTAGTGGAAGACCTAAGCTCAGAGACATTCCTTAATGTCTTTCGCAGATTTGCCGCTAGAAGGTCTTGTCCTGGCAAGTTAATAAGTGACAAGAGAACTAATTTCGTTGGAGCAGCACGTTTACTGTTGAACATAATGAACGATCCAAAGGATAAGTCGGCGCTGGGAATCCGAAATTGTATTTGGCAGTTAACAGCTCCAAGAGCTCCATGGCAAAATGGATATACCGAAAGAATGATTGGTATTGTGAAGAACTGCCCGAGGAAAACATTACACAGAACTAAGATCATGAGAGAAGAATTAAGAACAGTAATAACTGAAATTGAAACCAGGATTAATGATAGACCCCTGACTTATCTAGATGACAATAGCGTCTCGCTAGAGGCCTTAACACCTGCTCATATGTTATATGGCAGGAAGCTCTATCCAATGCCTTGTGTGGATATCCAGGAAGAAGTTGATGATCCTAACATAGGAAATAATGATTTAGGACAACATCTGTGGGACGGATATCAACGTCTGAAAAGGGTGGTGGATACTTGGAATAGACATTGGAGCGAGGAATATCTTTTGAACCTACGAGAAAGGTTTTATGGGGCTCAGGCTGCCAGCAACAAATCTGTTATAAACATAGGGGATGTGGTCTTAGTGAAAACCGAAAAACCAAGATCCCAGTGGCCATTAGCAAAAGTGATATCCACACACCCAGATTCTGAGGGGGTGCTGAGACTCTTAAAAATAAACTGTAGGGGACATACCAGTACAAAAATTATTGATAAACTGGTACCCTTTGAGTTAGCAGCCACTCTGGATCCAGGGGATGGTGAAGATCAAATGGGTCAGGATGTGTGACCTAGAAGGGCCGCAGCACAGGGTTCTCGAGATCTATGGAGGGAACTCTTGGCTAAGGGTCATATTACATGATACAGCGTATAATATTCTGCCAGCCCCAAAACTGTGGGAAATATTTTCCCCCCGAGCGGTTGCCATCTCTACATTTTGTATGAGTCGTCCTGGTTAAAAAGCAGAGGAAAACTAGAGACTGTTGTCAATTGTTCAAGCGGTTTATATACCCCAGAAATTCCGTTCTCTTTAATAATTCTTGTTATTGTTAAATTAAATGCTACTGTGTTTAACCCTCGTGGACAAGTCTATATTGTAAATACATATAATTATATGGAATTTTCCACTGACCTAAACTGCGTCTGCACGTTAGATAACGTGGCGAGGATGGAAAGATCTTCGTGTAAAGCAGATGTGGAATTAAGATATTTACATAGTTAAAGGGAATATTTGGTTTAACTTTAGTTTAATTAAAACTAAGATTAATTTGTTAGATTCGCCCTGTATATATCATGATAAAATCTAATTGTATTAGTACTGTAATTAATTAATAGTTGGCAACCTACCATTCTATGAGGGAGATAGAGCCTGCCACACACTGCACTCTGCTCGTAGTCATAGTCAAGCTAGCACGTTTGTACATAAGCACCTTAAGGACGCTTGATTGCTCAAGCAATTACACAAAGCAGCCCCATCGTCATCGGTTGTCCGACACTCCCTCTTCACTAGCTAAGTAACCTTTACGAATTGGCCAATTCAAGGGGGGACTAGCTAAGAAATAGAAGAGAAATAGTTTTTGTAGGTGAGTTAAGGTTAAGTTACGGTTCACTTAACCCTATGAGACTTGTTTGGATTTACTTAAGAACAACTGTAGGGAAAAGTAACGCCCTACGAGTTGTTTATTAGGAAATACCAGAAATTTCTTACATAGCGGTGCCCCGACAGGGATAACGACTTGTATACATTAAATATTTTTCACATTTTGGTGCCCAGACTGAGGGTCCCCGATTTGTTTACCAGAACCTCTAAATATTTTTCACACCAACTATTAATTAATTACAGTACTAAGTACAGTTAGAGTACATCATGATATATACAGGGCGAATCTAACAAATTAATCTTAGTTTTAATTAAACTAAAGTTAAACCAAATATTCCCTTTAACTATGTAATTATCTTAACTTCACATCTGCTTTACACAAAGATCTTTCCATCCTCGCCACATCATCTAACGCGCAATCGTAGTTTAGGTCAGTGGAAAATTCCATATAATTACATGCATTTACAGTATAGGGTTGTACACGAGGGTTAAACGCAGTAGCATTTCATTTAACAAGAACAAGAATTATTAAAGAGAACGTAATATCTGGGTTATAAAAACCGCTTGAACAATTGACAACGGTCTCTAGTTTTCCTCTGCTTTTTAACCAGGGACGACTCATGTAAAATGTAGAGAGCGCAACTGCTCTGGGGGAAAATATTTCCCCCCCCCCCATATATATATATATATATATATATATATATATATATATATATATATATATATATATATATATATATATATATACAGTATATATATATATATATATATATATATATATATATATATATACAGTATATAAAAAGAAGCAATACTTTCTCCAGGTGGGATGCGAAGTCTAATAAGGAAGATGAATACCAGTGCTGGGATGAACATCGTGTTTATATATATATATATATATATATATATATATATATATATATATATATATATATATATATATATATATATATATATATACATATATATATCTCTCTCGAGAACGTTTCAGCTTTACTCCAGCCATCATCAGCCTAAAAAAATTGATATATTAGGTTTACTTAATACAGTATATAAATTTTTAGGCTGATGATGGCTAAATAAACCGAAACGTTCCCGATAAATAAACAAGATGTTCAACCCAGCGCTGGTATTCAACTTCCTTATATATATATATATATATATATATATATATATATATATATATATATATATATATATATATATATATATATATATATATATATATATATATATATATATATATATATGGCGTAATGTTAATATATTATTGGGTTACCTAGGTCCCCTCCTCACACGTCACTGGGGTGGGGTATTATGGGAGCCCAACTCCCACTCATTGTTGTATAGTTTTATGGCTTATAATTGCTGTCAGTTGTAGCCTTCTTTGCATCGGGATACACTTGCCTATGTTGTTCAATGACCTAGAAAAGAAGCTGCCGTTGATCTTCGTTCTTGTTTAACACTGGATTAAACTCTTGAATCAGTGCTACCCCTCTTTCACCCCTCTTTCAGCAAAGTCATTTGTTATCTGTAGCCCCTGGATGATGAGCTCAGTTTCCTTGTAATCCTCACGAGTTTCCCTTGTGGATGGATCGAATTTCAGGAATGAATGAGAAGACCAAGTAGTGTGAAGAACTTCTTGGTGTTATTGGTCACAAAACTTGAAACTTTTCTGATTCAGTGCTGTCACCTCAAATTCAGCTGTTGCTCTCATTACTTGATCTTTGCTTCCTTCTTCGTTTCGAGTTATCACCATTATTCGCTTCTCTTTAGGATCAACAGTTGGATAAGAAATGGCCAGTCAAACTAATTGCTCTGACAAATACAACAAGTGACGAACAAACGCTTTCAAGCAGACTTGTGACATGTCCGTATCAGAATAAAGTGACAATTCCCGGAGAAGTCTCATACTGTTTGCTAGAGCTAGAGCTGCTTTTGCTGTCATAGACCATTACAAATATTGCTTCATGATGAACACAATAAACCGCTTCAATACTCGGTCTTGCTTCAGTGTGATGCTTGTCTGATGAGAGAAAAAATAGACTTTGATGCTGTACTTAACTTTAGTCATCCACCAGGCATGTTGGCAAGCACCAGGGCGTAGAAATTGTGTTCCACGGGGCGGTACACCACCCAAGACAACAATGGACAGTTCTTGTAGCTCTCAGTAATTCACTGGTCAACAGCCCAAATGATTTTCATATGTGAGTATGTGTCCCTGACTAATTTCATAGCACTGTTTTCAAATCTGATATTAATTTTGCACTATCGGACAAGGTTTCTTGAATAGCAAACTGAAAACATGTTCAATGTGGCATAACTCGTCTCAGCCTTGCAACATATATTGAGGCACACACAAATGATACTGTGATGATTTATGGTACAAAAATACGGAAATCAACTGCACATTTTATTAGCAAGCAATGAAGTTCTAAAAATGCTTCTGCACTTTGCTTTTCTGCTTGTTCAGCTGACTCTCTTCACGTTGTAGCATCCAGCAGTAGTCGCACATCATGTTGGAACTGAATCGGCCTTGATACCTGCTCTCCATTATAGTGGTGTCTTGGTGAAACCATTCACCGTGCTCGTCACCGATGTCTCCAAGGTTATGTAGGAAGGAATCGAGATGGGAGTGAAAGAAATTAATCTTCAAGGACATCCATGAGCCCAGAGCTCGATAACTCCGTAACATGCCTGCCACAATTTCTTCGTAGCTGTCTGCACAATGGTTTCCAAGGTAGTTCTGTAAGACATTCATGAATGATTCCCTTGCGTCCCTCTCCAGTGGGTTTAATGCCTTGATGAAATCACTATCATTAACCAGGATGCTGATCTGAGGACGATTCAAGACCCCTGCTTTCAACTTGGTTTTGGATACCATGCCACCAAGCTTCACAGACAAGTACTGAAACCCAGTACCAGTTTGATCCATGGCTTTTATGAATTTTTTTGCCAAGCTCAGGTTGAGGTGCAGTGGAGGTAAGAATATGTTTTCTGGATCCACAAGGGGTTTGTGAAGACAGTTGAACCTTCCGGATGCATCTTTTGGTCTTGCTGGCCATTCTTATCTTACATAGTGCTCGGCATTAGCTCTACTGTTCCACAGGCAGAGAAAGCTTTGTGTAATTGCTCTGAAGGCCCAGAAGTAGACTTATCACATTGAGGTCTCCGCATATTTTCCACTGATGCTTCTCATAATCGATAACAGAAAACACAATCTTTGTTAGCTCTCAGTCATCTTTGCGTGTGCTATTGGCATGGATGGAGGCCTTTTCCCATTGTGTAGGAGGACTGCTTGCAGAGTTTCGTTTCCCGAATCTATAAACAACCTCCAGTCATCCGGCTTGTATGGATCAGACATGCTGAGTTGTTGTATGAGAGACACCGTGTCCTTGTAATAGCAAAAATTGTTTGCCATTTTGAAAAATGCAGATAGTTGTCTACGCCGATGACACACTGTAGTGATGCTCACTCCATCTTCCAGCAGGTTACGCTGCTTCAGTCGTGAACCCAGGAGCTTTGTCTTTTCTTTAGACAAATCAAGGTCCCTTATGAGAACATGAAGGGCTCCCTGGTTGGGTGGTTTCGGCCCAGTGTTTCCTGAGTCGTTCTGGTAGTCATCATCCATGGGGCTAAAACTGGAATCAGATTCGCTGCTTAGCTCGTGTTCAGCAGGTGGGTTTGGAACCGGTAGTTCTTCACTGTGTGGCAATGCTCGGATTGCAGAAGTGATATTGGGGTACGGTGCTATGGCTCGTGTCTTGACAGTTATACCTTTGATGTTCGTGAGACAGAAGTAGCAATTGTTGCTGTGGTCGTTTGGCTCTCACCACACCATTGGTACAGCGAATGGCAAACCGGAACTTCGTTTTCCATGTATCCATTCACTCAGGTGATTGACATACAATCTATAAGCTATGTGAGGAGCCCATTTCATGTCTTAGTCACCCAACGGACATTTGAAGTAGCTTTTGTAGTTCACTTGAACAGCTTTTGTGATGGGTTTCTTGAAGCTTTACATGAACGCTCCACAAATGTAACAAAAACGGTCAGATAATTTACACATTTCCGGCGTTCCATCTGTCGGAGTGATTGAGAATTTCTGCAAGAATAGTTGTGGAAACAATATATGTAACCTGCAACAAAAATACAAATTTAATTGATGGAACTAAACAAACAAATGTATGAGTCACATCCTATGAGCAAGATACATCGATATATTGGTTTTCAAGAACCGATCCTGATACGTCCTTACTGATGCCATATTTGAGCTCAGCACCTTCGATTTCCCTAGAATCAGACCATTTAAATTCAGAACCATGAAGTAAATTTACTTTTGTTGACCAGTGTATATAATCATCTCGAGGTTGGCTTTCTTGCAACAGTTTCATACAAAATGCTATGAGCTCATCACATTACTCAATCACATTGCTCGCTATCAGTCACAGGGATTTTCTCATTGTCATTAAAGGTCTAAAAGTGTGTTGTGGCAACAGTATTACACATGGCTTTGAAATGCATGAATATCAATTCACAGAGGGAATTACTTTACATATATTCCAGATAATAGTGATACAGTAGGAATGAGTACAAGGGCAATATTCTAGGTGGCATAGAAGAGTCTATCACCTTTTGCAAAGCGATTTATTTTGCATATAACCCCTGAACATTTTCTTGTATGGAGTGAAATTGGTTTTAATGTCAATAAAGCTTGCATCATTAACGCAAGAGGATGCTGAGCTGTAGTGAACGTTTTTCAAAATCTCGTGACCGCCTAAGAATGTGACCCAATGATTAATGAGTTAAAAAGTTCATTTGAATGGATCAGTAATGCTCGTAAGTTAAGACCTCAAGAAATGATGGCACATACAAGGATAAATTCATGGCATAATCCGTCATGGAGACCATGAGGAAACGGTCTGGCCTTGTTCTTCGATGCAAAGATAAAAGACTGCCACTAGTCTGCCATCGTTTGACACATCTCTAAACGGTGGAGGGACTTGTGTCTGTTATCGCTACTATGGATCTCAGGGACAGCCCCTGCGCCCACAGAGACACAAAGTATGCACGTTCTCTGACATAGGTTATCTTAGAAAGTTGTTTGGACTTCATTTCAGTCGATGGACATAAATTTAAGCACCTTGTTTGTTTATTTTTTTGGTTCCTCCCTGTTAACGAAGAAAATATATATTAGTAACACCGTAAGTTTAATAACAGTGTAAGCCTTCTACTTCATAATCTTTCTTGCAATGAATAATTTGTTTTTATTGTTGTTGAGTGACTCATTCTGTCTGGCAGAGCATACCCATCAACTGCAGGCAAACAACTGTCCCTGCAGAACCGTCCCGTGCATTGAGCAGATGTTCTCTTGTGGCAGACAACGCCTTTCCACAGCTGACAGCGAAAAAGAGTGTGGAGGTTTGGTTCCTGGATGGACATCGCTTTTGCCTCTCTCCACACAGTTAACAGGGGCACCATAGTAGGCTCCACTTACCCCGTAATAAGGTTACCACCCACTGTTGAAACTGGTCTTTTAGGTTACAGGAAACCAAGAGGTTTGCCTGTGAGTGTAGAGCCATCTGAAGTGGAGAGAAGATTAAGCAGAGAGAAGACTAAGAATATTGAAGTGAGCATGGAAGTGAAAAAGTTACTATCTGACAGAATTGTGATACCAGCTTTAACGTATGGAAGTGAAGCTTGGACCTTGTTGCAGGGACAGAAGTCAAGGGTGAGAGCAGTGGAAATGAGTTATTTGAGAGGAGCATGTGGAGTCACATGGAGAGACAGACTGACAAATAAGGAAGTGAAGGAGCGTTGTGGTGTGGATGTGGATGTGACAGGAGGCGTTAGGAGAAACACACTGAGGTGGTTTGGCCATATGGAGAGGATGGAGAGTGAGAGACTGACAAGGAGGGTGTATGTGAGTGAGCTGGAGGGGGGAAGAGGAAAGGGGAGGTCAAGGATGAGATTGAGGGATGGATTGGAGAGGTATATGAGAGAGGGGTGTGTGAGCTGGGAGCAGGGCAATGAAATGGTGGGGGACAGGGTGACATGGAGGCTATTTGTTTGTGGCCACCCCTTATGGGATTAAGGCATCTGGCAACAGACAGACAGACATACATAAATAAGAAAACTTTCCACAGGGTTCTGGGAAGTATTAACTATCTATTTAGCAATCTGTCTATCTATATGTATATAAATCAACAGTCTGTACCAATCTATATATAGGTAAATAAATAGACAGAGAGGTAGACAGATACATAGACAGATGTATGAAAGTAAGAACGAACCAAAGGCCAGAAACTTGCAAGATTGTTCCCTAAAAAAAAAATAAATAAATAAATAAATAACAGAGAGCCAAATTCAAGATTATTCATTTCAAGATGCCTCGACACACTGGATTTAAAAGACTGAAGGTCATAGGCAATATGAAATATGGACAGAGAAAGACAGTTGCAAAGTTGACCTGTTGCATATTTGAATGACTGGGAGAAATGGCTAACTCTTGCATTATTGAGTGGGACTGAAAAGGGATGAAGTTTTTTGCTAGATGGGTGTTATGAGCCCATCATTGTGGTGGAAGGATGCAAGTAGACAGTTCAAGCAATGACCATTGAAGTAGTGATAGTTAATTCGTACCAAGTTACCGACATAGATCTAATTCCCCTTAACCGTGGGGCGTTACTTTCATGACGCTCAGACGCAATGGATCATACCGCGGGGCATCACTTTTGTGATTCTGTGTTATTTTGAATTCTCCTGGGCTTACAAGTGGTGGCTTGTATCATCTATCAGTACCGCCAGTGTCCAACACTAGTCAGCACTCCTAATCTCATTGTTGACGATTTAGCCATTATTCCCTGTTCTGGACTCCCCTCCCTACCTCCCCTCCATTACCCTCTCCTCTCGCCTGTCCAGCCGCACTGCGCTAAGCAAATCTTCCTCGGAATTTTCCATTGATTTCATCCATTGAAATACGCCCTGTGCCCTTTTCTTATACAAAATAATATATACAAAAAAGAAATAAGGTAAGTGATAGTGCCATACACCTGGAATTGGCTAATTATCGCCTGACAACACCTCACGTTCACTTGTTTGCTAATTTCCCCCGGTAATTTCCCCTTGAGACATGCCGTATAATCTATTCTCGTAATAAAAAAATATATATATGAAAGGAAGGGAGAAGCCTAAGTGATATTTACATTCACCTGGAACTAGCTATTTTTTTATGTATTGTCGAGATTTCCTACCAATAATTTCATAGCATGTAAATTAGCAGCTGTCACCCTATTGACCTTGTCAACCCTTGCCTGCCCATATATGCCACGGGAATCAGTTCCTTGTCGTCCTCTGAGGTGAAACCATGTCACACTCATTCCCTGCCATTTCCGCTGCTTCTGCACCCATTGCAAAGGGCCCTGTGACCTCTACCCCTAGAAAAACTCATGTGGGAAGCAGTAAAGGACTTAGTGACTCGGCAGTGGAACATGAACTGGCAGAATTATCTATGATAATGATGGATAGTGACTTTGATCCTTCGGGTAAATCGTGTGATGAGTCTGGGGAGGAAATCGTTACAGAAACTCCTAGTACGAGTGCTTCAGTGTCCCAGGTTATCCCTAGCTCCAAGGAAAAGGAGCCCTTAGTGCAGCAAGGGAAGGAATTTGGAAAGGGAGTGAGAAGGCGGCGGGTTAGCCTCGGAACAATGGCCCAACGTGACCCAGCCCACCATGAGTCCCGAGGTGAATCACCTCCCCGCTCCCCCAGCCCCACTTCACTAATTTCTTCCTCATCTTCAGTGGAATTTTCTCCTGAGTCTTCATCATTGGAGTCTCCACCAGCATCTACAGTGAAGGCAGGCCATAGGGGAAGAGGTAAATCCCTAGAGTAGCAAGTACAGTAAGGGCTGCTGGTGCTACACGGCAACCTAGGGTCAGTGAGAGTGACCTTGAAACAGCCCAGTCTGCCTCACAGCCACCCTCCACCCTCACCCACCCTACACCGCCACGACAGGGAATCCTGGACATCTTCATGTGGATGGAAGGTTCCGATTTTGTCCCTGAACATCTTCATTTTGATGAGAGTTCCTCAGGGATTCAGCCTGCCTTCACTCTTGATGAGGATGATGAGTGTGTGGACTTCCTTTTGGCCTTCCTTGATGACGAAGTCATGCAGCACATATGCAATGAGACAAACAGGTACGAATCACAACGTGATGCAAGTGGTGCAGGTGCAGCGAAGATGCAACAGTGGACCGTGCTGGGAGTGCAGGAGCTGTATGTGTTCTTCGTCCTCATGCTTCTCATGCCACACTCAAAGAAGCATGAGTTGGAAGAATACTGGTCCATGGACCCCTTACTACCCTCACCCACCTTCAATAAGTACAAGGCCAGAGATCGCTTCCGGAACATCATGGGAAACCTGCACATCGCCAACAACAATGTACCTTCCCAAACCGACCCACTCTGGAAGATCCGGGAGATTCTGAGCAGAATGAAGGATAAGTTTATGTCATTCTTCCACCTCTTTCAGAAGGTTGTCATAGACGAATCCTTGATTTTGTTCAGAGGACGTCTTAGGTTTGTACAGTACATTCCAAGGAAACACCATTGCTTAGGAATCAAGTTCTTTGTACTGTGCAACTGTAAGATGGGGTACATCCTTGACATCATCATCTATTCAGCCAGCACTGTAAAACACACACCCTTGGTTTTTCAGGCTGTGTAGTGGTGGGAATCATGTGCTGTGTACTGACAATTATTATACAGAACAGAAACTTGCTAAATATCTTTCAGAGCATGGCATCGGCTCCTGTGGCACTGTGAAGAGCAATCGTGCCCACTTCCCCAAATTCCCAGAGGCAGGAAACTCGCAGCGAGGAGACGTGCACCTACGCAAGTCTGAGAAGATGCTGGCAGTACGGTGGCATGACAGGAGGGTCGTGCACATGCTCACCACCGTACACAAGGGGGAAATGAAAGACAGTGGGAAGGTCGACCGTAGGACAGGCGAACCTGTGAGGAAACCTGATGCTGTCATAGACTATAATATCAACATGCGGCTGGTGGACAAGTCCAACATGATGATTGGAGAGATCGACTGCCTCAGGAAGAATACTAGGTGGTACAGGAAAGTTTTTCTGCATCTCATAGACATGACGATGCTGAACGCCTTCATCCTGTGCAAGATGAAGGTAAAGCCACCCAAGTCCTTCTCCCTGAGGTTGTTCACCAGGACTTGTGTTCAGCAGCTGCTTGAGAGACATGGTAGGGTGACGGCAGCAACTCCAAGGTGCCATGCAGTAAGACTTCCCGACAGACTTGAGCAGAGGGCGTACATGGATCGGCACAGACTGGTGCAAATGTCTGCCACAACCAAGAGGAAGGCTGCAATCCGCAGGTGCCAGGTGTGTGCACATACCACCCGACACACACCTGAGCATAAAAGCACCTCTTGGCAGTGCGCTGAGTGCAAGGTTCCCCTCTGCGTTACCTGCTTCTTTGATTACAACAGCCTGATGCAGTTCTAAAAGTGCAAGTGGATAATGTAAATAATGTGTAAATAATGTGTAAATAGCAACTGAAAGCAATGGATGTAAATATGATGGAATAGTGTAGTACAGTTTTATAAGTTACTGCAAGTGACAGTGCATTACATAGTGTAAGTAAAATAGAAGTGTAAATATTGAAAATACAATAGAAAATGTAAATAGAAATGTAAATAATTAGTAATATAAGAATATGAGTACAAATACTTGAAGTTATGACAGTGAAAGTGAAACCATGGCTCTCTATGTATTTTACTGAAAGAGAAATTGAAATTCCACAGTGACAATAAACTACTATTACTGAAGGAAACTTATGGATAATGACTGAAGATGTATTTAAGTGTTTTATAGTAATAGGAATATAATGTGTGAGTGTTATTATGAATAATAAAAGACAGAATACCAGCGGCAAACAAGTGCAAGTGGGAAGGTCATCCGCGCTCGTAATTTTCATTGCTTTCACAGTATTTTTTTTTTGGAGTATGGATTCCAAACTATTTGAAAATCATAGAATTGTGTTTCTAGTGATAATATCAGGCTGTGGTAATCATATTACGGGTTGTCGGGAAGTGTAAAGTGGAGACATCGTTACCCAACTTCAGAGGTCTCCACAAGTCCTATGGTACTCGACAAATGCTCAACAAACATCCCAGGAGAAAGCTGAAGGTATGTACCATAAGCATATATAGTTTTAATATTCTGGGACTAATAACTGATTTTTGGCAAATATTTTTAGGAAGTCTGTCGGAGCGCGAATATCTCCACGGGACACGCAAGTCGAGCCAAAACAACCCCGCGGTTTAGAGGTTAAAAACGCCGATGACTTAGATCAACATCCTCCAGCATTGAGAACGCATTGCAAGCATTCAAAGTAAAATGGAATGTAATATTATATCTTGCTAACTTCATACATTTTCCGCTATGCTTTTGGAGGCGAGTGTGTCTTCACAGGCTCACAGCTGCTCTGCTCTGCCTGTAACCTTGAAGATCTCAGAGGTCGAATGGCACCAACCTGACTCCATTCAACCTACTTTCTGGCTTTGGTAATTACTTTTATTGGTGCCAGGGATCTTATATTGATGTATTAAGCCCATCGAGCCAGAAAAAAATCCAAAGTCGGTTTACAAGCTCACAGCCACTCTGCTCTCTCAGTAACAGCGAAAATATCAGAGGTAGAGTGGCCACCTGACTCGACTCAACCAATATCTGGCTTTAATGATTACTTTTAATAGTTCCCAGGATCTTATACTGATGTATTTAGCTCATTTAGCCAGAAAAAAATCCAAAATCGGCCGGCGTAGAGGAGTGTGTGTGTGTGTATATATATATATATATATATATATATATATATATATATATATATATATATATATATATATATATAATCTCATCAGCCGTTTGAGTGTCCACTGCAGGACCAGCCTATCCCAACTGAAGTGGGGACGATACAGCCAATGTATCTGTACCAAGTGGCCTAGGCTGTCTAGTAGCGTTTGTATGTAGGGTGAGAAGTGTTTGTAAGTGTATTGTAGTGTTGGAGTGGGTTTGGATGTGTGTTTAGTCTGTGAACCAAGTGTAATCAGCCCGTGCAAGCCGACTGGGTGCAAGCATACTTTATAGTATGCGACACTGGTTCAACCACAGCACCCCTGATGTCCGCCAATGCAGTACGTGGCCAGAAGAACGCTCCCAAAGTTTATTACCCTGGTGGGGAGCGAACCCTCGTTCTTCAGTGTACGAAAAGCATACTTTACCACAGAGGTTCCATATATATATATATATATATATATATATATATATATATATATATATATATATACATTTGGTCCAGCGTGGTACGGGTTAAGAGATAAAGGGGCAATAGTGCAGCGATGAAACAGAGGCTGAAGGAAGCCAGAAAGAGAAGGAGAATTAAGTTTAGGAGAAGCTATTCACTCCAACTTCTTGAGAAGAGCTGTATGTAAGAAGCCTCTTTGTACATGAGAGTAGTACTATACACAAGGGTGAATAAAACCCGTACATAAATTCAACAACTGTGCATTCAACAACTGTGCAGGAGTAAAGAAGGCACAGAGTTGCCTACATACACCTAATCTCTTGGAAGCACATATTACAAGAGAGGTAATATGATCTTTCTCCTGCGGGAATGAGACGCCAAGTATGTTTAACACTTTCACTGTCCAACCCCCTTGCAGCTAGCAGAATCCTCCATCATTCTCCCCATCCCGCTCTCCCTGCCTCCTGCCCTGCTGTATGCTGAAGTTTTTGAAAAATTTTTCACCCCAAAACATTTGTATTAGTGGCTTTGTTTTATACCATAAGAAAGCTGAGACTTTGTAGAATAAGAGGAAAGAATAAAGAATGTGATATTGCATGGAGTAAAATAGTTACTATGAGTATTATTTGAAGGAGCACATAAGAGTGCTTATACCAAATCCACGTGGTTGAGTTTTTTTCTGTTCTGACCATTTTTTCATCCTGAAATATTTGGATTAACTGATTTGTTTTTATACAATTAGAAAGCTGAAACACTGTAAAATATGGTGACAGATAACAGCAAGTGATAGTGAGTAAAGTAAAATAGTTATGACAAGCACAAGTTGAAAGAGTACATAAGAATGTTATACCACTTTTTCTAAGCATTTTTGGGTCATGTTTTCGAATGTTTCCTTGAACGAAAATAGTATCACCAAACTGGAAATTAAATCAGGCTAATATCAGACCAAATTTCAGAATGCTAGACACAAATCCTTTATTGTGAATATTTCCTTGAACGTGGATCCATATCTAAAGAGCTGGTTGGACACTTTCAGGTTGCATGGTGATCCACGTCCAAAGTCCACAGAAGTGTTAAAGATGATGCAGGATTGGGTTAGATATTGTTAAAAATTACGAGATACTTCTGGAAACGACATTAGTGGGTTAAAACATGTAAGAACAGAGTTTCTGAAGCATTAATAACAAGGTTACTTTTACCCCGATCACAGATATGAACCAAGTTAGGCGTTAGGTGTGCCATAGCCTCATCCTGTATTTGCTGAAGTAACTGTTGAGATGGATGGTGCAGAAAGCAAATGAAAAGGTATAGGATGGAGTCATCACCGTATGAGTGGATAGGGTTAGATGGACAATATAGAAGGTCACTGTTGAATAGAAGGAAGAGAGTTGGTGACAGGACAGAGCCCTCAAGAACACCTTTATTGATAGCTCTAGGAGAAGAACGGTGGCCTTAGGCCAACCAGAAAGGAGGCTAGATATAAAGGCACAGACAGAAGGATAGAATTTGTAAAAGGGCAGTTTGGAAAATGAATATTTATGCTAGGCGCGATCAGAACCGTTTGAGAATATCATGGGCAATGGCAAAGCTTTTGTCAACGTTTTGAAAGAAGGATGACCAAGAGTCGAAAGGGAGATGAGAAGATCTCCAGTGGAGCCTCTCTGGTGGAACCCATACTGACAGTCGGAAAGAAGTTTTTGACATGAGAACTTTAATTTTCTTTTAATAGATTAAAAAAGTTTTGAAAAAAAGGATGTTAAAGCAATAGGACAATAGTTACAGGGCTGTGAATGGTCACCCTTCTTTCAAAAAATCTAAATGAGAACAGTCTTCCAACAAGAGGGAAAGGTACAAATAGACAGGGAGTAAGCACAAAAGCACAGTTCTTGACAACAACAGGAGAAACCCCATCAGACCCATATGCCTTGTTAGGACTGAGGCTAGTGATGGCAGAAAATACATCGTGAATAAATTTTAATGTCGGCCATGAGGAAGTAAGAAGGGGGGTGGATTATTTGGGGAACAGCACCAGAATCATCTAAGGTGGAACTGTAGAGGAAAGCCTGAGCAAAGAGTTCTGCTTTTTAAGTAGAAGAAACAACTACAGAGCCATCAGTGTGGAAAGGAAGAGGGAATGATGTTGAGGTAAAGATGTTGGATTTTTTTTTTTTTTTTTTTTTTTTTTTGCAATTGCAAGAAGGAGTGGGAAGAATTTGAGTTGGAGAGGTCAAAGAATTTAATATGAATGAAATTATTTCTAGCTGAGTGAAGAGTAGGCTTAGCATGATTCCAGGCAGACACATAAAATAGATGAGACTCAGGGATGGGTCAACTCTGATACCTTTTGCAGGACCTCTCCTTGTTGTGGACAGGGTTAGAACAAGCATGATTAAACTTTTTTTTTTTTTTTTTTTTTTGCATTACTCACAGAATATGAGGAAGAAATAAATACTTCCATGCTCTGGAGAAAAACCTCTGCAATACACAACACACATTCAGATGGCACTCGGCCGTGGAAGCAATAATCACCCTGCAGGGAAAATCAAAGAAGTACTGCCTGAGGGTTCCCCAGTCATCAGCTCCAAAGTGCCATAGCCACTGCTTCTTCAGAGAGTCCAGAGGCCTTACTGGCACAATAGGACATGGTAGGGCGGTTAGGTTGTTATCAGAGGAGCTCAATGGAAGAAAAAGATTAAGAGCATGAGCAGAAGTATTAGTTGTAAGGAAAAGGTCACGCATGTTGGAACTCAGTACAAGGTGGTGAAGGATACGGGTAGCTCTCTGTCCAAGTTCCTCTAGGTCATTAACTTCTAAATGGCCACTGGCATCAAAGGATATTTTACAGAAGTATGGTTGGCAGCTTCAACTCAGCGTGACCTGTAAAAAACTGCGTTGTATTCTGGGATGTGAACAAGTGTCTGGGAGATGTTGATACAAGTCAAGAAAAAAAAAAAGTGTGTTTCGCAGACAGCGACTGCTAATCAATGTTTGCTTTTGACCTGAGAAGGAAGGGGAGAGAGATAAGCATCCCTGGCACACGCTCTCCCTGTCCACTCACAACCCAGAACCCTGCAAGAATAAAAGGTACTGTTAAAAAGCGAGATTTGCCAGTAGGTAGTCAAGGAGCATCTCGATGTTTCCCGGAGTTTATGGTAACTAGCTCCGGTACGAGTCAGAGTTGCCAGTTTGCCTGCTGTTTGTGAGCGTAGTAATTTCGTAAGTTATGCATTAATTTTGTGCTATTTTTCTCTATAATTTTTTTAAATGTGATTGCTTGTTAAATTATGTAATTTAAATTAAGTTTGTATGGTATATACTGTAATATAGTGTTACGTAATGTCAGAGAACTCTTGCATGTTTTGGTTGTCTCCGAGTTGGTAATTGTGCTCACTCTCTGGAATACACCAGAAATGTGGAGAAGCAGATAATTTTAGTAATGGAAGCTTATATAAGGATGGGGTGGAGACTAGAACAAGTTCAGTCAGTGTTTAGTTCAGTTCTAATGTAGTGCAGTTTGTGTATTTTCGGTAATTGTGAAAACAGTGAAGTGCTATTGAAGTTTGTACATCATCGGCACTTGTAAAAAAAAAAAAAAACAGTGAAGTGCTCTCAAACATTAACTGTCATTGCAAAGTTTGTGTAGCTCCAGTGCTTGTGAGAATAGTGAAGTTGCGATGCATTCAGTGTAACTATTTGGAAAATATAGACAGTGAATGTAAGAAGTCAGTGTTTATTTACGACACCTCAGCTGATCTTGTTTACTGTACACCTAAAGGCTGACCATAGGAAGAACAGCTCACTGGACAACGTCTGTACTACGGCTGTTGGAGTCTGTGGCAATGAGGGGATGTGGACGTAACAGTACATAGTTTCTTCCTTTATTCATTTTATTTATGCTATTATACCTTTTATTGTACTGTTTTCGTCTTTTTCCTTTTTCTTTTTTGTATCTACAAAAAAATATTCATATTCCTTATTTATTGTATATACTTACAGCTAAAACTTAAACCTCACCATCCCTTACCCTTTCCTTCCTCCCAGTCTCCAAAGCCTATCTCTGACCTCCCTTATAGTTTTTTGACCGTGAGGGTTGTCCGGACACAGCTGTACCCATTATCTTCCTCCAGTCTTTCCTTCTCCTCTATTTGCATAAAAAGGGAAAACATTTAATTGATATTTTTAATTATGTATCATACATTCTGTACAGATTTTTTTTTTTTTTTCATTTTACAGATTTCACGTTTGCACAAGCATTTCAGCAACATACGAGGTGTTCTCGTTATGAATATATGGATGTAAATCCTTCCCTTCACTTCACACTAATTCCCTTATGCGAGGTGCTAATCTCGGTTTGTATGGAATCTAGGCCATGACAGTTATGCACACACAGCAGCACCCAATATCTTGAAACAGACTAAAAATAGCGTACTTCTCTCTTCCCACTCGTATTATACCACCAAGAATTAAAATAAAACAAACATACAGGAATAAACATTATAAACATAAGAAATGGAGAACATCCATATTTATGATATTATTCATAAAGTACATGTGACTGAAGTTTTTTGCACTCTTTTCTGACAAGTGTTAGTCTAACAACAACAAATGCTAAATTTAAATACTAGAAGTCTATAACTAATAAACTAACTCATCAGTCTTTATTTCCTTATATCCCAGCTAGTCCCCCCCCCCCCCAGTTTCGCCAAATCATCAAGGTTACTTAGCTACATAGAGTCGGAATAACAGATGACAATGGGCTTAAATTCTCGGTCAAGTTGCCTGGGCTTTTCCAAGCGTCCTTGGTGCTTGCCTTTATAAAGTGCAGTTCAAACGAGCTTGAGGAACAGACTGGAAAAGTGGCGAGTCTCTTTCCCCTCATAGGAATCAGAGATGCCAAATATTATTATAATTACCTAAATACAGTGAATTACTTCATGAAATGTACAAGGAAATTCCGTGAAATTTACAAGGAAAATCCAACCTAAGTTAATCTTCGTTTTAAATAAAACTAATACTGAATATTCACTTTGTCAAGCTATGTTAGACCTCCCTCCGTTGTCCCATCAGGATACCACGTTATCGTACCGTGCAGGTGGTCATGTCAAGGGAAACTTTCTAAGTAGGCCTGTTTACATGTACTTACAATGGAGTCGTCCACAAAGGTTAACGCTTTCATACACGAGGGCCCGGTGAAGAATCCAACCGCTCAAACTCTTTCGACGCAGGATTACGAAATCCAACCACTCGCACTCTTTTGACTCAGGATTCGTCCATGTGAAATCAACCGCTTACACTCTTTCGACGTAGGTTGAGTCCAACCATATAATTTGCTGTATTTTTTCACAACAATTTGTTGTTAGATCTTCGTAATGAACGAAAAAATCTAGGGAAAAAAAAAAGAAAAGAAAATACCATATTGTAACATTCACTTATTTAGTCAGTGCTCATTTACTCAGAGACAAACATTTCGGCAACGAGTATAGAATACTGTAGAGCATTTATCTGCGATCCATTTCGTAAAAAAAAAATGACACTTCTAGCTATACTAGAAAATTTTTTATGGCATACGGAGTAATATAGTCGTTCATCACGCCTGGCCGCTCAGACTGAACTAGTGAACTGTTTCCTATCATTTCATTCTCGCCCACCCAGACCTCATGCTCCCCACATTCCTCACTCGGTGATTTGTGCGGCATCGATAAATGATTGCAATCATTTAATTCCCCTGCCCTAATTTTTAGCTGTATTGTTATGAAACTGATGCATGTTACAAAATGAATATATGATCTTCCTAATGAATGAAAAATATTAAATAAAGGATGTAAAACACCATATTTTATCATTCAGTACTATATTCATTTACTCACTGACATATGAACAGTAATCACTTTTTTTTTCACAACAACAAATTGTTGTGAAAGAAATGCAGCGTATGAGTACTGTATATATGTCAGTGAGTAAATGAATACATTACTGAACGATAAAGTATGGTGTTTTACATCCTTTATTTATTTATTTTTCATTCATTAGGAAGATCATATATTCATTTGTAAGATGTATCAGTTTCATAACAATACAATTAACAATTAGGGCAGGGGAACGAAATGATTATGATCATTTTTCGATGCCGCACAAATCACTGTGAGGAATGTGGGGAGCGTGAGGTCTGGACGGGTGAGAATGAAATAATAGGAAACATTTAACTGACAGTGGCCAGGTGCGGTGAACGACTCTGGTTATTCCGTGTCATAAAAATTTTCTAGTATAGCTAGAAGTGTCATTTTTGTTTTTACGAAATGTATAAATGCTCTACAATTTTGTATAATCACTGCCGAAATCTTTATTTGTCTGTGAGTAAATGGGCATTGAATAAAAGTGTGAATGATATAATATGGTAATTTCTTTTCCTTAGATTTTTTTTTCGTTCATTAGGAAGATCATTCATTTACTTATAACATAAACCAGTTTCAAAACAATACAGTTATAATAAGGGTAGAGGAATGAAAAATGATTGAAATCAGTTTCTGATACCGCACCCACACGAATCGCTGAGTGAGGAGTGTGGCGAGCGTGATATCAGGGCTGAGAAGTCACTCAGTACTTGGAAGTGGTTGGACGCAGGTGAGGTTGGAAGAGTGTCAGAGGGTTAAGTGCAGTAGCATTTAATTTATTAATAATAAGAATTATTAACAACAACTAGAAAACAATCTCTGGGTTGAAAAAAACAAAACACGAATTAGTAATAAACACTCCGGTTTTTCCTCTGCTTTCAACAGGGACAACTATTAAAATATTTTCCACAGTTTTGGGGCCAGGCTAAAAAAGATATGCTATATCATGTAATGTGATCCCTAGCCAGGCAGATCTCGAGAACCCTGTGCTGCGGCCCTTCTAGGTCATGCATCTTCACCCAATTGTTCACCACAATTCACAGTCTCTGAGGTAGCCGTCAACTCAACGGGCACCAATTTATCAATGGTTCTTATATTGTTATGTCCCCTACATTAAATTTTTACAAGTCTCCACACCTCCTCCGAATCGGATGTATGGAGATGACTTTACCTAATGACCACTGGGGTTTTGGTTGTTCCGTTTTTACTAAGACCACATTCCCTGTGTTTATGATTGACTTGCTACTGGCAGCTTGAGCCCGATAAAACCTTTCTCTTTGGCTCAAAAGATAATCCTCCCTCAAATGTCTATTCTGGGTGTACAATACTTTTTTCAGACGTTGATATCCCCCATGCAATGTTGTCTTAGTTCATTATTCTCTATCGTGGGATCATCTACTTCCTCCTGGATATCCACACAAGGTACCATATGAAGCTTTTTGCCATACAACATATGAGCTGGTGTCAAAACCTCAATTGATATGCTAGTATCATCCAGATAAGTTAACGGTTTAACATCAATTCAAGCCTCAACTTCAGTTATTACTGTTTTCAACTCCTCTCCAGTGATCTTAGTTCTGTGCAAGGTTTTCCTAAGACAGTTCTTAACAATACCAATAATTTATCCAGTGAATCCATTTTGCCATAGTGCTCTAGGAGGTTGGAACTGCCAGGTATAATTACGGATTCCCATCATCGAATTAATCTTTGGGTCATTCATTATGTTTCAAATTAGAGGCGATGCTCCAACGAAACTGGTTCCGTTGTAGCATATTAATTTACTAGGACAAGACTTTCTGGATGCAAATCTTCTGAATACATTCAGGGATGTATGTGAACTTACATATTCTGCCATTTCTAGATAGACTTTCCTTGTGTAGATGCAAGTAAACAAACATGTGTACACCTTATGGGGAGTTCCCTCACCCATACCAGTTATAGCCCATGTAATCAACTCCAGTTACCTTTAAGGGCTGACTTACATTTGCCCTATCCTTCGATAAAGCAGGTGGTCCTGGGTAGTCATATGGTCATTGTTCATACCTCCTACATATAATGCAACCCCTGAGATATTTCTTTATAACCTGTCTACCTTTAGGATTCCAAATACCTTTCTCGACTCAAGCCAAAGTCTGTGGCACACCTCCATGAAGAGGTAGCTCATGGGCTTCCTTAACAATTACTTGTTATTTATTAAAAAAAAAAAAAAATGAGTAACAATATAGGGAGTCTAGTTTGAAAAGGCAAATCAGCCTTTACAATTCTGCCACAGCATCTAATCAGACCCTTTCCATCTATGAATAATCCAAATCTCTTATAAGCTTGTTATTGCTGCTAGTGCCTTGGCATAAAAGGTCAAAAAGTCTCTCAATAGTGTTTTCTTTGAAGAATTTTCACCCAGTTTTCATTGGGATCAAACTCCTCAAACCCCACTTTCTTATTCAAATTTTTTACAGCTAATTTAGTTGTGTGAAAGAATAGTCTTATTGATGAAAATCTACTAATATCTATCATATCTGGCTAAGGTACTACAGGATCAAGGTTTACAACACCAACCTCAGCAATACTATACTGTTTCTGCTCAGGCTATTCTTTAGTAACAATTTAGGACCTTTAACCCTCAAATGGCGAGCTACTTTCCAATTATACATCTACGTGAGAAAGATTATTCTGGAAAAACATAAAAGAAGTCTTATGAAATAAGGCAAAACATGCATAATTGGATTTGAGTAGTTGAAAAATCAAAGAGTTTGTTAATCTCTTCAAATTGCACGCTGGCTGGGTGGTGGTGAGAAGTGAGTGAGAGGGGTGGTGGCAGATCAAGGTCATTCTCAGTGGCACACAACTGAGAGCAAGAGGGCAGAGAGTCTTGTTTTCTGCTCTTATTTGTAACATCAGCTTAAAATGTATTATTTTTACATTACGTACACTGTTCTGTGTCTTTGTGGTACACTTTGAACACAACACACTATATTAAAATGTAAAATTTTTCTTATGTCTACGATTATAATCTTACATATGTAAATATTTTGTACAACTGTATAATACAACTGATCACACTATGTGTCTTTAGTGTGTGGTATTCTATATAGCAATTGATACAGAGACCCACACAAGTCAGGGCACCACATAGTTACATCTTTGCTTTTATCTGTGCATCTCGCTAAATTCTTGCACCCAACACACCTCCTCTGTTCTTCACTTGCATCAACTGGAAGTGACCCAAGGTGGTGTCATGAGATAGATTCACTTCCGAATAGGCACTGTTGCCATATCTCCCATTTGTTTCGTATAACAGGCCCGGAGAATAAGAATGCGTTCCCGAATATAAACCGCCCTTTATTTAGCGGACGTTCAGGGATGTTGACCGCCATTTAGGGATTAAAACCACAAGTCATCTTTGATCAGTCTCTTTATTGTCGAGCCTCTCGAGAGCATATCAGCTAGGTTTTGCTTGGAGGATACATGCATAAATTTTAATTTGGATGACAGTTCTTTTATGGTCTTCACTCTGTTGCGAACTAAAGGAATTTTGATGTCCTCCTTTCCTATCCAGTAAAGACAAATCACAGTGTCAGTCCATATGTAAATATCCTCAAACTGACTATCAAGAGTAGTGGTTAAATACCTGGCCAATTTAGTTCCTACTTCAGTGGAAGCTAATTCCATTTGAGGTAGGGTTCTTCCTTTCATTGGTGCAACACTGGTTTTAGATATATTAATCTTGCTATCATCTCCTGTTGCACAATAAGCTACTGCACCATATGCCTTTTGAGAAGCATCACAAAATATATGTAAATTTGACTTATCATTACAGTATATTTGCCTGGGAATACATATGCTAGATGATGATTCTAATTCCTTTGTAATCTGTCCCCACTGTTCAACATAGGTCTCACCTAATTCAGTGTCTCTGTCCAGTTTTTCTCGTCAAGCCACTTGCTCTAAAAATTTGTTCCTAATAACTATAGGACTGACAAATCTTAATGGGTCAAATAACACAGAGACATGACTTAACAAGGACCTCTTGGTGAGAGTGACATCAGAGGTTGCCGCCCTTGTATCCCAGTTGAGACCCAACACATTTTGAGTTTTGGGAATGTCAGTATTTGGATAGTCCTTTTGTATTTATTCCTTAAAAGCAGTGAATTTGTATTCCAGCTCTGTAACGGCAAATTTGCCTTCCCACATTCGGAACCGGCTACTTCATAAGCCTTCAATGCTTCCGTCTCTGTATTATTAACACCTTGTATATTATCCATATAGAAGGCCTGCTTTATTTCTTGGCATTTGGCATTTAACAAAAGGATGCTTCAAAGTGTTGCATAGTAAAATAGGACTAACACAAGAGCTAAACCACCGAACTGAAACAGCAAGTTTTTAATGGACTCTCCTGATTTTGAGGGTCTTGGGACCAGAAGAATTGTGTAAATTTCCTATCCTCTTCTGTCAGTATTATTCTGAGATAAGCCTTACTAATGTCAGCAGTATAAGCATAAGGTTCCTCTCTAAATCTTATTAACGTATTCCCCAGCTTCTCTGCTAGTGTAGGTCCATAGTATAGGCAATCATTCAAGCTAGCTGATCCTTTACTGTAGATGCTTTACTACCGTACTACAATTAAAGACTATCCTTATGTGAGTTGTTACTGAATCCTTGCTTACAGCATGATGTGGTAAAAAATGTCCATCTATATGGTTAACGGGGAATTCTATCTCTTTTATAAATTTAATTTTCAATTGATCTTTTATTATATGCTCATATATTGTTAGATGTTCTGGTGTGTCTCTCATCTTCCTTAGAAGAGAAATTAACTGAGCTTTAGCTACCTGGTAATATGTTGGTTACTACAAATGGTTTAGTTTCCATGGTAATCCAACCCAAGACTGTCCATCTTTAAATTCCACAGACTGATCGTACAAATCCAAAGTCATTTGATCTTCAGGGGCTGGTTCCTCAGAGTGTATACCTACACTGTCTAGGTCCCACAATTTGTGTACAGGTTCATTTTTTTCATCAAGCAAGTCATTTATCTGAGTAGGTCCTAATTCTGCACAATTTGTTTATAGGTTCAATTTGTTCTTTCAGCAAGTCATTTATCTGAGTAGGTTCTAATTCTGCACCTATTCTAGCAACCATAAATGACTGTGTGGGGTAACAAAGACTGAATCTACCAGTTTGGCCTCTCCTCTGGCTTGCTTTGGAAAGGGCAACTGACCCATAATAAGGCTACCTACTGGACTCTTCAACAACTGTATTTTATCCTTCTTGAAAATTCCATGTAGGAATCTTGCTCAGTAATCTGAACAAATTATCGTTTTTATGGGAACCACAGTTTTAATTTCACATTCTCTTTAGCCAACCTTGTGTGTGTGTGTGTGTGTGTGTGTGTATATATATATATATATATATATATATATATATATATATATATATATATATATATATATATATATATATCCTTGTTTCAGTCTTATCCAGTACAGCTGCTGTTATACGGCATTTATATATGCCAAGTTGTATTAAAGGTCTAACTATATCAAAGGGCTGTGCCTCCTTAATAGTTATGAATTCTGTAATGGCTAGATTTACCTTGCATTTAATAGTTAACCTTAGTTTGTCGACAGTTTCTTCAGAAGTAAAGGTTTTCTCTGCACCAGCATCAAAAAGAGTACACGCTGATATGCTTCTATTTTCTATCATGGAAAATGTGAGTGCGTTTAAATACTTTGGTAGTGCGATGAGTAAGGATGGAAGTTTAGAGGGTGAAGTGCTTGAAAGGGTACAATAAGGAAGAAAGGTTGCTGGTCTCTTGAAAGCAGTGATAAGAAACAGGGAAGTGAGCATGGAGGTAAAAAAGTTATTGCATGACAGTATTGTGATACCAACTCTAACTTATGGACGTGAACCTTGGACGATGTTGGAGGGACAGAAATCTAGAGTGGAAGCAGTGGAAATGAGTTATTTGAGAGAAGCATGTGGAGTCACATGCAAAAACAGACTGACAAATGAGGAAGTGAAGGAGTGTTGTGGTGTGGATGTGGATGTGATAGGAAGCCTAGGTGGTTTGGCCATGTGGAGATGATGGAGAGTGAGAGACTGAAGAGAGTATATATGAGTGAGATGGAGGGGGGGAGAGGGAGGTGGAGGCCAAGGATGAGATGGAAGATGGAGTGGCGAGGTATATGAGAAAGGGATGTGTGAGCTGAGAGCAGGGCAGTGAAAGAGGCGGGGGACAGGACGACATGGCGGCGATTTGTTTGTGGCCACCCCTTTCGGAATTAAGACGTCTGACAATAGATAGATAGATAGATTTTCACTTTTGCAATTGGAACTGCAGCTGGCATTGTTACTGGAGTATTTGCTTTCGCAACAGTCATATTTACACTTGCGGGTCTAGGAACCTCATACTTGATCATCCTTGGACACAAAGCACTGTGATAATTATCTCTTTTGCACTCGAAACAAAGATTTAATTTGCTCTTACAGTCCGTGGAGATGTGCCGTGAATTCATGCAAATAATACAACACCCAGACTCTTTCAGCCTCACTATTCTAGCAGCATAATCAGAATAACACTGGCTAGATACACTGGAATGTTGTTCATTGCAAAACACACATACCTTCCCGTCCATTAGCATGGAAGCTTTTGCCTCCTTATTTTCATCAGCTTATCCATTCCTTGTCTATAATACTTTCTCCTCAGGTTTTAAGGAGCTAAGAAAGGTACCAACCTTTTCTTCATTTACAGACTTAACCTTCCCTGACTTAGGTCTCACAGCCAGTTGGTTAGTGGTTCTTTTCCTTATTTCAGCCTTCTGTTTCCTTTCAGCAGGTTTTACTGTTCCTTACAATTATTTACAGAGTTGCATTAAGCTCTTCCCAATCTCCTCACAGGAGAAATGATCTTTCTGGTACCTATCATACAAGGCATCCTTGGTTCTAGGTAGCAGCTTTAAGGATACAGTTCTAGAAAGCACCCACTCTGCTGCATTTACATCTTCGTAAATACCAAAAACTTTTGAATTATAACTGTTTGCAATCCGAAAGTTTTGCAAGGAATCAAAATCATATTTAGGTATGGATAATTCAATCAGATACTTCAGTAACTGGGTAATGAGCTGCTCTCTATCTTCATAATTTTGTCAAAGGACAGTCAACGCCACTTCATAATTATTTTCATCAACAGACAATTCCTTTACCAACTTGTAAGGGTGCTCCTGACCTGTCCTAACAGACAGGAGATTTTACTTACATTGGAGAAATCTGTTGTGTCATGGACTAAGTATTTAAACTGATCCCAAAAGGATCTCCAATTTTGTTCCCCATCAAGCTCTGGTAGCGTATTTTGTGGTAGTGCAGCTTTACTCTGCAGTTCCACAGCTTGAGTTTCTGCAGTGGTATTAGCTAATTTTGACTCAAAGAGCTTCACGATTGTTATATATTCCTCTAAGTTATTTTCATATTTGGTAATATCCGACTCCAACAGATCTTCGTCATCTGCTTTAACTATTGCTACTTCTAAATTAGTGTAGCTTTCTTCATACTTAGTCCATCTGTCTTTCAGTGTGTTCAAAAGACCACCTAATTTCTCCCTTTACAGATGTTATTTCCTCTAATACCGTCTTATAATCATTCACAGATCTCGTTACCCATCCTGACTTACCACTCGTTAACTTCTGTAACAAGGAAATAGACATTACGGCTGATTTATTATTTACTCTTTAAATTCCTATAATTACATTTTAAAAATAATTTCCAAAATAAAGATATTTAACTGAGCCCAGAAGCAGTTTATCTTATCAAATTTTATTGATTGTAGGGAAGGGTTTTTCCTTTTAATCCTATTTCCCTGGGTTGTTAAACTGCTTGGACTGTGCCTTCGTCCCCACAATCGTATTTCTTAATAAAACTGCTTTGATCTCAGAACCAGTTGATTCATAAATATTCCATTGGGCTCTCTCACAAAAAAGGATAGTATGATTTCTGTTCCACGAATCCCACACTGTACACACTGGCTCAGCATTCGAGAGTGAAGCAGCTTTTCTGCCTGGAGCTCGGTGTCTGATTCTACCAAGAGGAGTCAAACCGAGAATCCAACCTTGAATTCGTCTAAAGCCTCAGCACACATCTGTATTCTCCACTCAGGGCATCAAAATGTCAGAAAATCATTTGCACTCTTTTCTGACAAGTTTCAGTCTAACAACAACAAATACTAAATTTATATACAAGAACACTCTTAGGAAATTAGGGTATAACTAATAACCCTAGCTAGCTCCCCCGGTTTGGCCAAATCACAAAGGTTACTTAGCTAAACAGAGTCGGAATAACAGATGAAGACGGGCTTGTATTCTAGGTCGGCTTGCCTGGGCCTTTCCATGTGTCCTTGGTACTTGTTTTTACAATGTGTGGCTCGAACGAGCTTGAGGAACGGACTGAAAAAAAATCGAGTCTTTCTTCCCTCATAGGATTCAGAGATGCTAAATATTACTTAATTACAGTTTCCTAAATACAGTGAATTACTTCATGATTTTTACAATGAAATTCCATGAATTTTACAAGGAAAATCAAACTTAAGTTACTCTTGGTTTTAAATAAAACTAACGCACTATTCACTTTATCAATGTCAAGATCTTCCTCCTTTTTCCCATCAGGATATCACGTCATCCTACCATGCAGGTGAAGTCATGACAATGGAAACTTCCTAAATATTTACACGTATTTGCAGTATAGTTGCCCACAAAGGTTAACAGCAGTAACATTTAGTTATTAATAATAAAAATTATTAACCAGGGCTAGAAAGCAATCTCTGGGTTAAAAAAAAAAAAAAAAAACTCAAATTAGTTATAAATGCTCTCTGGTTTTTCCTCTGCTTTCAGCAGGACAACAATTTTAAAAGGTAAAGAGCACAACTGCTATGGAGGAAAATATTTCCCACAACACATTATGTACTGAATTTGTTCATTTTACATATTTCTTGTTTTGGACAAGCTTTTCAGCAACATAGGGGTGTTCTCATAGTGAATACATGGATGTAAAACCTTCCCTTCCCTTCACACTAATGACCACATGTGAGGTGCTAAATAGCCTACAGATCGTATCAAAGCTGCTGCAGTTCAGCCTGGAAACACAAGGGAGGGCCCTTATCTTGTTAGAGTCTAAAAATATCATTTCTCGCCTCTCTGTGGACACTCACTAAACCACACAGACAACAGTAATAACTTGATACTTTCATAAACAGTATTATATATATATATATATATATATTGTTACATAGCCTATGATTTCATCATCCTTTGTGTAATTTTAACGCACAGTTGCTGCATGTTTCATCACGAGCGTGTTCTGCCTCATTCCCCCCCTTCTACCGTTATAGTAGAGTAAGTCGTCATTTCTGTTGTTGAGTGCGGGATTGTCAACTCTTTGTCCCCATGGCTTCATTTGCGCGTCCTTCTTACAAGTTGTATCAAGCTCTGCCGGCCCCTATATAATGAGCTCTGTCTCTGCATCATGGCCACTTAGATCTGCTCCTCATTTTGTTCACATCTCTGTCCTCCCCTGTACCGTTATTATTGAGTGCTCAGGAAGTCTCCAACCATCCAGCAGCTGTGTAATTTGAGTATAAGTGTTGTTGCATTTTTCTTGTACTGTGTAGCATAAGGTTGATTCTTGGGCCTAGTGAGGTTTTTGTAATTTGTGTAAGGGTTCTTTGTCAGTCATCATTAATATTATTTTGTATCTGTAATAATTTATCTTGCATTAACTAAGCATTACCCAGTGTATTTTCATTTTATCAGGGCTGATTTAGGTAAATTTACTCTTGCTAATTTCATGTTAATAGAGGCTGTTGCAGTTAACCATATATTTAACCTGTTTTTGCCATTACATTATCCTTATGAGTCCTGAATGTTTTGTTGTTAGTTTGAGCATTAAACTTTAACTTGTAATTTTACCTAACTCTTTTGTTTTGAACCTGGAACTTTACGGGACAGTAGTGACTCTTAGTATTCTCACTTAAAGTGTACGTTATCTTTCTCTGTTCCGTAACATAAATTTGGCGACCTCATATCAGGATATTCAGGATATTTTCATAAGGATATTGCTTGATATTTTGTGACTGTTACTTATTCATGATGTCTACTATTACTACATTTGATGAAGCCAAAGATTTTTTGTCAAATGTGCAAACAGTGTGTAATGTAGAAAACAGAACAAAGAATGAACTTAAGCTTGTTGCTCAACAATTGGGAATTGCTGTTCGCTCTCATCATTCTAAAGATCAAATTGTTGATATGATTAATGAAAGCTTGTTTAATGTAACTCCTCCAAATGAGCAAACGCAGATTGAATTAGCTAAGTTACAGCTAGCCCTGCAGGAGGCTAAGGCTAAGGAGGCGGAGTCTCGTGTTAAGGAGGCTGAATTTCAAGCACGTTCTAAGGAGGCTGAGGCACAAGTTGAAATTGCTAGGATTCAGGCAGACCATGAGTATCGCATGAAACAAGGTGAAACTGGATCATCTAGCTCTGATGATTTTGATGTGGCTAAAAATGTTAAACTTGTCCCTCCTTTTAATGAATCTGATTTAACTAAGTATTTTCAGTTGTTTGAGAGGGTAGCTACAGGTTTTAATTGGCCTAAAAAGTATTGGCCAGTACTCCTTCAAACTGTTCTCACCGGTAAAGCTCAAGTAACTTATGCATCTTTGCCTCAGGATCAATCTGATAATTATGATGTAGTTAAGAGCTTGATTCTTAAGGCCTATGAGCTTGTTCCTGAAGCTTATAGAGTAAAATTTAGGACAACTTACAAGCAAGATAAGCAATCCCATGTTGAGTATGCAAAAATCAAAGAAGATTTGTTAGAGCAGTGGTTAAATTCTAAGAATGTGGATTCTGATTTTGGTAAATTTAAGCAGATGATTTTGCTGGTGGATTTCAAGAGGTGTATTTATAAAGATGTAAGCCTATATCTTGATGAGAGAAGAATAGATAATTTGTCTGATGCTGCAGTTTTAGCTGATGAATATGTTCTCACTCACAAGAGATATTCTAAAGAAAAAGGGAAAGCTGAGAGTAAGTACGTTGCCTCTACTCAGAGTACAGGTAACAGGAAAGAGAATAAAGATGATGTTTCTCAGGAAGTAAATACCAGCTTCACCTCTAGATTTCAGAAAAGTAAATGTACTTATTGTAGTAAGCTTGGTCATACTACGGAGAAATGTTTCAGAAGACAGCGTGATGTGAACAAAAAGGAGTCTTTAAATATTCAGTCAATTGGTCTAGTGTCCACTCTTGAGAGTTCCCAGAATTCTTTAACTGAGTTAACTGAACCTGCTTTGAGGGGTAACTTAAATTCTCATGATGGAGCTCCTCTTTTGAGCAGTAACGTGGGTGACACTCTCAAGAGTTCATGTGCTAATTTCCTGTCTGATGGTTTTGTCAGTCCTCCGGACAGTAATGACAGGAAATCAGTTAAAATATATCGTGATACAGGTGCTTGCCAATCCCTTATGCTGACCAGTGTTCTAGGCTCTAATGTTACTTCCTCTGATGAAACTGTAATCTTACAAGGTGTAGGGAATAATTACTTCTCTGTCCCTCTATGCAGAGTGAATTTAGAGTCTGGTTTTGTTAATGGTTCTGTTATGGTTGGGTTGGTTGAGACACTCCCAATGTCAGGTGTAACTTTCTTACTTGGAAATGATATTGGTGGAAGTCAAGTGTGTCCAGCTCCTCAGTTGTCTAGTGAGCCAGTTGCTGCGACCCAGGATTGTGGTGTCCCTGATGTGTTCCCTGCATGTGCTGTCACTAGGGCTAAGTCTAAAGTTACTGGTGATTTAGAGGATAATGATGATGATGATGTTATCCTAGCTGACACTTTTGCTAATTTGGACCACTCACCAGATGAGGCAGTACCCCATAGTGTTGATAATTTGTCTCGTCAAGAGTTGGTTGAGTTGCAGGTTGCTGACCCTGAGTTGAAAGGTCTAGCTAACTCTGCTTACAGTGAAGAAGAGTCAGCCGGTGCTTCTACTTGTTATTATGTAAAGTCAGGAGTACTTATGAGGAAGTGGAGACCCCCAACAGCATCAGCCGACTGTGAATGGGAGGTTGTACATCAAGTTGTCATCCCTCGTGTTTGTAGGCAGGATATCATTCGAGTGGCTCATGATACCAGTTTGGCAGGACACCTTGGAGTGAGGAAGACTGTGGCACGCATTTTGAAACACTTCTACTGGCCAGGTATCTTCAGGGATGTTTCCTGGTATTGTAAGTCTTGTCACACCTGTCAAGTTGTGGGGAAGTGTAATCAGACCGAAAAGGTTGCACCTCTAGTTCCCATTCCTCCTTTTGAGGCGCCTTTCACCCGTGTGTTGGTGGATATTGTGGGCCCTCTTCCTAAGACTTCTTTAGGATTTTCTTATGTGTTGACCCTGATTGATATGGCTACTCGTTATCCTGAAGCCATTCCACTTAGAAATATCTCAGCAAAGAACGTGGTTAAGGAAATGCTAGGGTTCTTCACCAAATTTGGTCTGCCCAAGGAGGTACAGTCAGACCGGGGAAGTAATTTCTTGTCAAACTTTTTCAAGCAGTCTCTGAAAGAGTTGGGCATCACCCAGATCACGTCTTCAGCTTACCATCCCCAGACCCAAGGAGCGTTGGAGAGATATCATCAAACACTCAAATCGATGCTCAAGAAATACTGTTTGGAACATCAGAAAGACTGGGATAAAGGTCTTCCATTCGTTGTGTTTGCCGCAAGAGAATCTCCAAATGAATCACTGGGCTTCTCACCTTTTGAACTACTGTTTGGCCATGAAGTAAGAGGACCCTTAAGTTACTCAAGGAATGCTGGCTGCCGGAGGAAGATGACGTCAACCTGCTGGAGTATGTGATGAAGTTCAAAGAACGGCTGTCCACTGCTTTACAGCTGGCGAGAGAGAATTTAGGAGCTGCTCAGGAGAAGATGAAGACTTGGTATGATAAGAAGTCCAGGTTACGCCACTTTCAGCCAGATCAGGTTTTGATTCTGCTACCGGTTCATGGGCAACCTCTTCAAGCCAAGTTTAGTGGTCCTTATTTCGTGGAGAAGAAACTCAGTGATGTCAACTATGTCATCGCCACACCAGATCGTAGAAAGAGCAAGCAACTATGTCACATCAACATGCTAAAGTTATATCACAGGCGGGACGAAAATAATCCAGTCTGCACTGTAGCTGTTCCACCCAAGTCTGCAAGTGAAGCTCTCCCATGCAGTATGAGCCTGAGTGATAGTTTGAGGAAGAATCCTGATATCATGAATGATCTCCAGACTAAGCTTTCTCATCTACCTCCCAAGGAAAGGCAGGAGTTTTCGACATTACTGCAGGAGTACCCGCAAGTGTTCCGTGCCACACCAGGAAGAACCACTGTGTTGATGCATGATGTCGATGTTGGAGACGCAAAGCCAATTAAATTGCCTCCTTACCGTGTGAACCCAGTGAAAGTTCCTCTCATCCAGAAGGAGCTTGGCTACCTGTTGGACCACAAGATGATTGAGCCCTGTCAGAGCGAGTGGAGTTCTCCTGTCACTCTGGTCCCTAAGCCAGGTGGGTCACAGCGGCTTTGCATTGACTACAGACGTGTTAATCAGATAACCAAAACAGACACTTACCCTCTCCCTCGTGTGGAAGATTGCAAAGACAAGATCGGAAAGGCTATGTACATAAGTAAGTTTGATTTGTTAAAGGGATACTGGCAAGTACCTATGACTGAACGTGCTAGGGAGATCTCATGTTTTGTAACACTAGGAAAGACTTTTGCATGTTCTGTAATGCCAGCTACAGATTGTTTTAGAGTAATAAGAAATTTCCTTTGTAAATTTCTTTTTTCTTTGTGGGGAGGTGTTACATAGCCTATGATTTCATCATCCTTTGTGTAATTTTAACGCACAGTTGCTGCATGTTTCATCACGAGCGTGTTCTGCCTCAGCCCCCCCCTTCTACCGTTATAGTAGAGTAAGTCGTCATTTCTGTTGTTGAGTGCGGGATTGTCAACTCTTTGTCCCCATGGCTTCATTTGCGCGTCCTTCTTACAAGTTGTATCAAGCTCTGCCGGCCCCTATATAATGAGCTCAGTCTCTGCATCATGGCCACTTAGATCTGCTCCTCATTTTGTTCACATCTCTGTCCTCCCCTGTACCGTTATTATTGAGTGCTCAGGAAGTCTCCAACCATCCAGCAGCTGTGTAACTTGAGTATAAGTGTTGTTGCATTTTTCTTGTACTGTGTAGCATAAGGTTGATTCTTGGGCCTAGTGAGGTTTTTGTAATTTGTGTAAGGGTTCTTTGTCAGTCATCATTAATATTATTTTGTATCTGTAATAATTTATCTTGCATTAACTAAGCATTACCCAGTGTATTTTCATTTTATCAGGGCTGACTTAGGTAAATTTACTCTTGCTAATTTCATGTTAATAGAGGCTATTGCAGTTAACCATATATTTAACCTGTTTTTGCCATTACATTATCCTTATGAGTCCTGAATGTTTTGTTGTTAGTTTGAGCATTAAACTTTAACTTGTAATTTTACCTAACTCTTTTGTTTTGAACCTGGAACTTTACGGGACAGTAGTGACTCTTAGTATTCTCACTTAAAGTGTACGTTATCTTTCTCTGTTCCGTAACAATATATATATATATATATATATATATATATATATATATATATATATGGCCTTAATGACCAGGGGCTTTTGCCCCAATGGTTGATAGGCCGAAAAAAAAAAAAAAAAATTCTATTCTGCTTAGTTTTCACTAGCCTGTACGCGGTCATTTTGCGAAATTGTTCCCCGTTTCGTTGCAGAACACAGGATTGGTTTAGGAAGCTAAAACTTCCACTGCCAGGTGCACCAGATGTTTCTCTACTATTTGGAAAAAATAATCAATTTTGGAAATTTCAAAAAAATAGTGCCAGGGTAAGTACTAAGTCCCGAAAGTTGCTGGACCCATGGCCACGGGGGGATTAGGGATAGAAAAGATGTATTCTTCTTACCAGGCGGATCAGTTAAAGGAGAGGAAAGCCAAAGGCGGTGGTAAACACTGAAATCACCTAGAATCGAAATTTTTGAGAAACGAGAAACTGACAGGATGTGTTCCATCTTGGAAGGAAGATACTTGAAAATGTTTTCATAGTCTGTGGATCACATATATATATATATATATATATATATATATATATAATATATGTGATCCACAGGCTATGAATATATATATGGGTGGCACAGGCCACCCAATGTAGAGACCATATAGAAAGAGAAACTGGACACCCACCATTATGTGTCAACGTGTATATGTTTGGGTCACTCTCTCGCGTTCATATAGAGATCAATGGCGCGTTGCTGGATACCACCAGTCAGTTAACTATTGTTCATGTATTATTGACGGTTTTTAAATATTTTTAATTCTATGTTTGCACTAGGTGTTGCCTTTTTAATAAATAAAGATGCAGCAGTATGATATATTCCTCTATACATTACGTAGGATAATATCCAAGCATATAAACATGAGTGAGTTTGCAGACGACGTTAGATACATGAATACCGAGCGTTTACATATTTTGCCCAGCTAACAGCTTAACACTAATAGTGCTCCAGTACCTGGCCCTGAAGCGATAGCATGAAATCCCATAGTAGATTATCACTCTGTATAGGTTGCTATTTGTTGAAAATCCTTAACTTAGACTTCTAACTGAAATATGAGGCCATCAATTTTAGTGTCTTACCTCGCGGCAAAACAAGAGGTCCAGCTTCTTGTCTAATGTACTTTGCATCCAATTTATTTTCGAAAATATCCAGTTTCCTTAACACTGTCTTCTGCAGAGTATATTACAGTATGACAAGTCTTTTTATTAATGGGAAAACTAAATGTAAAATGAATATACCTAACCTGGCAAAGTCGAATATTTTCGTTGGCAGACCAGTTCGCTGTTCTGGCCTTATTTTCCCATATTTTCCTTCTTCCCGGATCTCTAGGGAATCGGAAAAGATGCATAAGAGTCCAGTTCTGTTTGTACATCCATATGCAGCACAACCAACCATTTTAACAGGCAAAAAAGTACCAGAAACACAGCACATCACATCTTATTTAGCACCAACGAACAGTCTGATTTGCCAACATTACCATTCGGCACTTATGACGGTTTTTACGGAAGCAATCAAATACATTTGATTTATAGAGATTTATATTTAACATGAATCTTCATTTGTTCAAATAAGGAGTATACCTTAAAATTAAAATGACATCTTGATAGGCAATTAGTCACATTCCCCATTAGGTGGCGAGATATACTCAATGACAAATCTGCAGACAGGCTTTTTGACATTGGACACATCATGGCACCCGTGAAGTCCAACCAATCAGTGAGCAGCAGAAAATATTGGCTGTCCAGTCTCTCTTTCTATAGGGTCTGTAACCCAATTAATACAAGTGATTTCGCCATTCTCCACACTTCCCGTGACAACACATCAAGACAAGTAGCAGAGACTCTCCTCACTCACCTCCACAAGCCAACCCTGGGTGTCTGTGACTCCTCCACCTCACTACTCTGCATTATTTAAAAGCATAATTTTAATTTTTTAACCCCTTAACCACGGGGCATCACTTTTGTGACGCTCAGGAGCAAGGGATCATACCACGGGGCGTCACTTTTGTGATTCTTTGTTATTTTGAATTCGCCCAGACTTTCAGGTGGTGGCTTGTATCATCTACCAGTACTACCAGTGTCCAGCTATACTCAGTTCTGCTAATGTCACCTGTACTCCTATCCACTGTTGACAATTTAGGCATTTTTCTCCTCTCCTTGACTCCCCCCCTCCTTTCCTCCCCTCCAATACCCTCTCCTCCCGCCTGACCAGCTGCACTGCGCTACACAAATCCTGGACAGATTTTTCCACTCATTTTATCCATTGAAATGTGTCCTTTGCCTTATACTTATACAAAATAATATATAAAATAAAGAGAAAAGGTAATTGATACTGCCATACAGTACATCTGGAATGGGCTAATTATCACCTGGCAATACCTCACGTGCACTCGTTTGCTAATTTTCCCTGTTTATTTCCCCTTGAAATATGCCGTATGACCTGTTCTCATAATAAAAATATATATAAGAAAGGAAGGGAGAAGCCTAAGTGATATTTACATTCACCTGGAACTACCTAATTTATTATGTATTGTCCAGATTTCCTGCCAATCATTTCATAGTGTATATAATAGCAGCTCTCACCATGCTGACATTGGCAACCATTCACTGCCCCTAGGCCACAGCATTCAGTTTACTGTCGTCTTTCAAGGTGAAACCACATCGGATTCACGCCTGTCCAATTCTGCCACTTTTAGCTCCATGCAAAGGAGCCTGTGATCTCTACCCCTACTAAACCTCGTGTGTAGGGGTAAAGGGCTAAGTGGCTCTGCTGTGGAACGTGAACTGGCTAATGAATCAGTGATAATGATGGATAGTGACTACGATTTTTCTGGTGACTCTAAAACAGTGCAAGTGGAAATGTAAATAATGTGTAAACAGCAAATGAAAGCAACGAATGTAAATATAACTGAATAGTGGAAAATAGTTTTATAAGTTACTGCAAGTGACAGTGCATAACATAGTGTAAATAATATAGAAATGTAAATAATGTAAATATAAAAGAGAATGTAAATAGAAATAGAAATAAGTAGTAATATAAGAATACGAGTATATATACTAGGAGTAATGAAAGTGCAAGTGAAAGTTTCGCTCTAGCATGTATGAATACTGGGAGTAGTGAAAGTGAAAGTGACAGCTTTGCTCTCTACGCTAGTATACAACCGAGAAAGTGAATGCCTGTAGTGAAAATAAACTACTAGTACTAAAAGAAACTTATAGATAAATATTGTATATATAAATAAGTGTAATAAAGTACTAGGACTATAAAGTGCGAGTATGTTTATAAATATTAAATGACAGCTACACCTCAGAATACCATCGGGGAACCAGCACGGGAGGAAAGCTCGTATGTGCTCGTATTTTACATTGCTCTCACAGTTTTTTTTTTTTTTGGGGGGAATATGGATTCCAAACAACTTGAAATCCATAGAATAGTGTTTGTTGTTATGATATCAGGCAGTGGTAACCATATTATGGGGTATCAGGAAGTGTAAAATGGAGACTTCATTACCCAACGTCAGAAGTCTCCACAAGTCCTACGGTTGTCGACGAAGGCTCAACAAACATCCCAGGAGAAAGCTGAAGGTATGTGGCATATGCATATATAATTTTAATATTCTAGGACTAATAACTGACTTTTGGCAAATATTTTAAAAGAGTCAATTGGAGCGTGAATATCCTCATGGGATGCACAAGGAGCGCAAAAACATCCCTGCGTTTTTTTTTTTTTTAATGTGAGGAAGAAGGAACCAAAGGCAATGAGCCCACAAAACTGTTCCTTCCAAGAGAAAAATAAAATACAAGAGAGAGCCAAATTCAAGATCCATTCATTTTGAGATGCCTGGACACACTGCGTTTGAAAGACTGGAGATCATAGGAAGCAGGAAATACAGACAGAGGGAGACAGTTTCAGAGTTGACCTGTTGCATAAATGAAGGACTGGGAGTAATGGTTAACTCTTGCATTAGAGAGTTGGACAGAAAAGAGGTGAGAGTTTGCTGCTAGACCAGTGCTACGCGCCTGTCGTAGAAGTGGAGGAATTCATGCAGACAGTTCAGAGGAACAGTGACTATTGAAGTAGCGATAGAAAAAAGATAAAGATGCAACACTGCGGCGAAGAGACAGAGGTTGAAGGGAGTCAGTAAGAGAGGGAGAGTTAATGAGACGAAAAGCCTTTGATTCCACCCTATTGAGAAGAGCTGTATGTGGAGAGCCTCCCCACACATGAGAGTTGTACTCCACACAGGGGCGGATAAAACCCCTGTATAGAGTCAACAATTGTGCAGGGGCAAAGAAGGAACAGAGTCGGCTTAGCACACCCAATTGCTTGGAAGCAGATTTTACAAGAGGTGTAATATGATCTTTCCAAGACAAGTCCCGAGCAAATGAAACACCAAGCATGTTCAATGATGATGCAGGATTAAGTTGAGTATTATTAAACATAAGTGGGTATACCTGTGGATGATTTTGTCAGGTTGATAGGTGCAAAAACTGAGTCTTTGATGTATTAAAAACAACCAGATTATTTTTACCCCAGTCAGAGATACGAGCCAAGTCAGACATTAGGTGTGCCATAGCCTCATCCCTTGCCTATTGAAGTAACTGCTGGGATGGGCGTTGTGGGAATCGAATGGATAGGTGAAGGGTGGAGTCATCAGCGTAAGAGTGGATAGGGTTAGATGTACAGCTTAGAAAGTCATTGATGAATAAAAGGAAGAGAGTTGGTGATAGGACAGAGCCCTGAGGAACACCACTGTTGATAGATCTAGAAGAAGAACGATGGCCGTCTACAACAGCGGCTATAGAATGACCAGAAAGGAAGCTAGAGATGAAGGCACAGATAGAAGGATAGAAACCGTATGAGGGCAGTTTGGAAACTAAAGATTTATGCCAGACTCGATTGAAAGCCTTTATGTCAAGTGCAATGGCAAAGCTTTCGCCAAAGTCCCAAAAGGAGGATGACCAGGAGTCTGAAAGGTATGTGAGAAGATCGTCAGTGGAGCGTCCCTGACGGAACCCATACTGACGATCAGAAAGAAGGTTGTGATAGGAAAGATGCTTTAAAATTTTTCTGTTAAGAATAGACTCAAAAACTTTTGAGATACAGGATGTTAAAGCAATTGGACGATAGTTAGAGGGTTGGGAATGGTCACCCTTCTTTGGGATTGGCTGAATGAGAGCAAACTTCCAGCAAGAAGGAAAGGTACAAGTTGACAGACAAAGGCGAAAGAGTTTGCCTAGGCAGGGTGTAAGCACAGAAGCACAGTTCTTGAGAACAACAGGAGGGACTCCATCAGGCACATATGCCTTATTAGTACTGAGGCCAGCAATGGCAGAAAATACATCAGCTGAAGAAATTTTAATGTTTGCCATGAGGAAGTCAGAGAGGGGAAGTGATGGAGGAACAGCACGGGAATCGTCTGAGGTGCAACTGGAGGAGAAAGTCTGAGCGAAGAGATCTGCTTTATCAGTAGAAGAAATAGCTACAGAGCCATCAGAGTAGAAAAGAGGAGGGAAGGATGATGAGGTAAAGTTGTTAGAAAGGTTTTTGGCAAGGTGCCAGAAGGAGCAGGAAGAGTGCGAGTGCGGTGTAGTAGTGGAACCAATATGAGGAATTTAAGTTCTTAACAGTTGATCATGTTTTAACCCGTCACGTCCCGAGCTATTTCGCACTTCCGACACCCCCCAATCCTGAGGTATTTTAGATTTTTTTTTTTTTTTGCTAAAACCTCCACTTTTGGTAAGAAACATCGAAAATTCATAGAGAAATCGCTCACCTGAGGTTTAAAATACTCGATCCATGTAGCAGTACCTCCTTACCTTACTGAGTTTTCTAACAGGCTGGCACCAAAGAAAACGAGCTCTGTGGGAATGTAACTATTTCACACCACTCATAAACGTTATTTATTTATTTACTTGGTACGAATTTATATGTAGTATGAGAGTATATTGGTTTTTAAACAGTAATATGGGCATTATAAGCATTGTTTCCCTCACTAACTCATCACCATACCTGACCTTTCTTTGCCACATTACCTGATCATCGTTTCTGACTGTTTCTTCCTCTGGTGCTTTGTAAACTTTGTCCTCCACATTGTCATCGATTGTGGAATTACTCTGGCTTTGAATGTCTTTATTGGCCAGGTCACTGGTAACAGGTGAATTGCCGAGACAATGGCGTGCATGGGGGAGGGAGGTTATGCTGTGTAAGGCATTGTCCCTGCTTGGCATCTTGTAGAGGAATAGAGGAAGGTGTCCCTTGTATACGTACGAAAAATGAAAATTTTGCAAATTATGAACCTTGCAATTGTGCAACGTACCAGTACGTCGTCGGGGATGGGAAATGCAAAATGTTGCAACGTACCCATACATCAACAGGATGCCTCTGGTTAACAATAAATAATACGTGACTGCTGACCTATCTGTTAAATGGTACGGCAAATGCTTTCCATGTTTTTTTTTCTTTTTGTCATGAATTTAATTGTATGTTCACTTTATTGAGAAATCTAAATATCAATAGTTTTTATTCTCTATGGTAAATCTAATATATCAATTTTTTTTAGGCTAATGATGAGTGAAACCAAAACATTCCCGATAAATAAACAAGATGTTCATCCCAGTGTTTGTGTTCTTCTTCCTTATATATATATGTATATATATATATATATATATATATATATATATATATATATATATATATATATATATATATATATATATATATATATATATATAAATATATATATATATATATATATATATATATATATATATATATATATAAATATATAAATATATATATATATATATATATATATATATATATATATATGTATATATATATATATATATATATATATATATATATATATATATATATGCCTACATATGTGTGTGTGTGTGTGTGTGTGTGTGGATGGATGGATGTTTAGATGCATCAAAGATCAGAATTTATATTCACATGTCCACTAAATCATAAATAACACATATGCATTTATGTCATTATTAACTCCTGGGCGCCGGACATAGGTTTACCCATCCGTGTCCCAGAACCAGGTTATTTTCAGGATAATAGATGTTCCCCAAAAATATAATTTTTTTTTTCATTACAAATCAATCACGAATGACAAAAAACACATAAAATGCGCATGCTTATTCTCTGTTGGCGTTTTGGAGGTGGTGGTGTGGTGTGAGGGAACCACTGTGTGGCAGCTGGGCTGAGTATGTTCAAAGTCGCGGTGGTGTGTTGGGGGTATTACTGGAGGGAAGAGGGATGATTACCTCACGCCAAAATAAGTGTTGTGTGTGTTTTTGTTTCACTAATTCACAATGCTGTATGAACACAATATTACAACTAAAATACCCCCCCCCAAAAAAAAAAAACAAGAAACTAATAAAAATTGGCTTATTTTATGTTTTCCATGATACTTATACTCTAACAAATTTATGTTTATTCATTTATTCACTATTATTTACACACTATATACACATTATTTCACTGTTTTTAGTAACTCTTGACAGTATGATACTCCCAAAAGTCTGGCTGTGGTCAGTACAAGTGTACTCAAGCACCCATACAATCTCCCCCACACCCCTCAGGGCCCCTGTAGTAGCCCTCCCCACCACCCCACCCCACCCCACCCAACCCCTCCCGACCCCTACCCCAACTCTGAACCAGTATCAGCTGGTTCCAAGGCCACACTATCCCTACGCTGGCCTCCCACCACCCTCCACTACCCTCCACCACAGCCGTCCTTACTGCTGGGCTGCCCTCCCACCTCCCCGGCCAGCCAGCATTACCCCGCACTCCAGCCATGCCAGGACAATACTCTGAGTCCATATGGCATGCTACTAAGTTCAAACATGCCCGCGAAAAATTAAAACGTCATATGACGTGGACTGTAGGCCTCTACCAACACGTTATATGATGTGGACCGGAGCCTAAGGGTTAAAAGACAATAATAATAGTAATAATAATAATAACCCATCCATTCATCCATCATCCAATCCTATGTTGCTCCATGAGGAGCGTAAGAGCTCGGGGCTAGGCAAGTTGGTCCTGACAAGATGAGAGTGACCAGCCTCACTCATCCCTGAGTGGCATTATGTGAGCAATAACCCCAACCATCCCTTGGATATAAACCTTCACCGGCTAAATCTGATTGGAGTGCTGCAATTACCCACTAAACCACCAGGCGCCATAATTTAGTTATATGGTTACCACCCAGCATAGTAAATGGTTTCCTGGTGAACAGGGAACCATTTGGCTTGTCATTCAGTGTAGAGTCACCCATAGGCAGAAGGAACAGGAAAGAATGAAGGAAGGAAAGACAAAATAGGGAGTGTAAAGTCACCTGCAGGCAGAAGGACGAGGAAAGCATGAAGTAAAGAAAGACAGAAGAGGAAGGAAGAACAAGAGGGAGGAGAGGAGAGGGCAGACACCTGAAAGCAGCACTATATCGAGTGAGTGGATGGTGAATGCCCCCACCTACCACTATAATAATAATAATAATAATAATAATGCATACCTGGAAGTAATGGTTAGCCATAGATGAAACAATGCTGTAGTATCCATTGATGTGTACAAATGTCGGTAAAAGTATGTTTATATCGTAACCAATTGCTTCTACGTGTTTCCAGTTCACCTTCATCTGTGTATAAGCATTTCAGAACTATATAAGTTGCAAGTGCAGTTGCTTAACACATGAGAATACTATATAAAGAAGAATGTGTTGATAATAGCTGCATATAAGTATCTGGCAGCTAATTAGAACGACTTTGTGCCAGATGTAATTTTTCTTTTTTTTACCTGCCAATATCTTATGCTGTTTTTATGCAAGGAAGAAAGAACCAAAGGTTAGAATGACGCAAGATTGTTCCCTCCGATATAAAATAAGAACAAGAGAAGAGAGCCAAAAATCAAGAGCCGTTATATTGACATGTCTGGACCCACTGCAACGAAAAGGCTGGAAGTCAGAAGCAATAGGAAGTACAAGCAGAGTAAGATGGATTCAGAGTTGACTTGCTGCATAAAGGAAGGGCTGGAAGTAACGGTTAAATCTTTCATTAGAGAGTTGAACTAATTAGGAATGATAGTTTTCTGTTGGACGAGTTTTACAGGCCGCCGTAATAGTTGAGGGATCTAAGAAGACAGTTCAGAGGATCAGTGACCATTGAAGTTGCGATAGAAAAAGATAAAGATGACATATTGTGGCGTGGGGACAGAAGCTGAAGGGAGCCAGTAAGAGAAAGAGAGTTAATGAGACCCAAATCCTCCGGTTCCACCTAGCTGAGATGATCTGTATGAGGGGAGCCTCCACACACCTGAGAGTTGTACTCTACACAGGGGCAAATAAAACCCATGTACAAAGTCAGCAACTGTGCAGGCTAAGTGTACTAATACTAAGTCGGTTCACTTCCTTCTTAAACGGCTCCAAGCTCGCGCAGGGGGCGGAGCATCGGAGTGACGTCAACTGGCTCTGGCACGAAACACCAACTCAGTTGACTCCTGACCAAGATGGAGGGTGGATGTTTGTTCCACTGCTCAGACCATGACATTTTTTTTTTTTTTCCGGTTTGGTGAAGTGAGGGAAGGGACTGAAATGTGTTAGGGAAGGTGTGGGGGTGTGAGGGAAGTACTTCTTCCCCTGCTTCATTTTCCTTTGTTATCAATGTTTAATTTTAGTCTGTGGTTTTATACATTTTCTGTTACTTAAGCCAACTGACGTCACACACAAGCCACGTCTACCTGTTCCCTGCTGGAAAGTGAACTGACTTGGTATTAGTAGACTTAGTGTGCAGGGGTAAAGAAGGCACAGAGTCGACTTAGAAAACCTAATATCTTTAAAACAGATTTTATGAGGAAAGTAATGTGGTCTTTCCAAGATAAATGCGAAGAGAATGAAACAGCATGTGTGTTCAAAGACGATGCAGGATTGAGTTGGATATTGTTAAAAATTTGGTTAAGATATATGATACTTATATTATCCTAACTAACGGTGGGGTGAGCTTGGTTAGAAAAAAAAAATCTGAAAGGGAAAGCACAAAACAGGGGAAATTCTTAACAGCTCAGTGAAATCAGCCAATCATTCATTAACAGCATTCACACACCAGAAATGGTGGCTGCGACCTCACAAGTCTAGTCCTGGCACTTTTTTTTTTTTAATGCGAGAAAGAGAGATTTTTATGATTTATCTTCACGTTAATTCTCGTACAGTGAATACACCAACTGTCAGTTTAAAAGAGATGTCCAACTCTTGACAAAGGGTCCTCTGTACATTTGTCTATCTATCTATATACCTAGGCTGCTTCCCCCAAGGAAAAGGACATAGCCGAGACAGGACAACACACTCCCAATTTACTCATCCACGCAAACACATTCATTCACATCTTAGCCCCAAAGGGGAGAAGGGACAGATCATCACTGCACTACTCCACACGAGGGTCAACTGCACAATGCAATCAGTGACATCCACAGCAGGACCCAAAAGCAGAGCTGGCTTATTCCTGCCACATCATAATTGACCCATTCCCTTACCTGCACGTGACATGATCAGCTGATCAGACAATATGTGGGAGAATATCCCCTCAGGGCTGCAACATCATTTTTTCATTCACAATTTCTCTCCATTCATTTCTATCATGAACAACCACTCTTCCTTGCTCAACAGACATCCCTCTCGCATCCAACGCTCTCTTCACACTGTCCATCCATCCTATTCGTGGTCTTCCTCTCAGCCTTACACCTCTCACATCAGATCTAGTTATCTTTTTCACCAATTGTTCATTAGTCATTCTCTCCATATGCCCAAACCATCGCAACATCTGCTCAACTTGATCAGGCATCTCCCGAACAACTCCAGTTCTCCTTCGCACTTCATTTCTCACTTGATCCATATGCATCACTCCACACATACTCCTCAGACACCTCATCTCCATTACAATCAAACTTTTCCTCTCTGCTACACCCGTATGCAATGTTTCAGCCCCATATAACGCAGTAAGTACTACAACACCCTCATATAGGCTTCTCTTTACATCCATTCTAAGAGAACCACATCTAAACACTTTGTTCATTCCTCCTAGCATCTTTCCTACTTCATTCATTCTAAACTTCACTTCTGTATCTATTCTTCTGTCCACAGCAACATGTGACCCTAAATACTTAAAACACTACCTCCTCAAGGAACTCACAATTCAAAACTATATTCATCCTCCTACCATCTACCAACCTCGCACACTTCATCACTTTACTCTTATTCTCAGTTACTTTCAATTTCCTTCTTTCACACACCCTTCCAAACTCCTCTGCCAGCTGTCTCAATCTCTCCTCTGAATCAGCCACCAGTGCAGTATTATCCGCAAACAGCAGCTGCTTCAGATTCCACTCTCTACCATTAACATTCATAGGACTCAGACCTCCACCTAACACTCTTGCATTCACCTCCCTTACAACACTATTCATATAAATATTAAACAACCAAGGTGACATCACACATTCCTGCCACAGCCCCACTCCCTCGGGAAACCAATCACTCACAGTATTTCCCACCCTTACACATGCTCTACTATTTACATAAAAACTTTTCACTCCTTTTAGTAAACCTACCATGAAATCCATACAATCTTAACCCAAGGCGTCCCATCGACGTATGGATACGTTGCAACATTTTCCATTTGCCAGTCCCGACAACGTACTGGTTCGTCGTGCAATTGCAAGGTTCATAATTTGCACAATTTTCAATTTTCGCACGTGATTTTTCGTATGTATACACGGGACACCTTCCTCTATTCCTCTGCAGGATGCCAGGCAGGGACGATGCCTTACACCACATAACCTCCCCCCACCCCTGCATGCTATTGTCTCGGCAATTCACCTGTTACCAGTGACCTGGCCAATAAAGACATTCAGGGCCAGAGTGATTCCCCAATCGATGACAATGTGGAGGACAAAGTTTACATAGCATTAGAGGAAGAAACAGTCAGAAATAATGATCAGTTAATGTGGCAAAAAAAAGGTCAGGTATGGTGATGAGTTAGTTAGTGAAACAATGCTATTAATGGCTATATTACTGTTTGAAAATCAATGTACTCTCGTACTACATATAAATTCGTACCAAATAAATAAATAAATACCATTTATGAGTGGTGTGAAATAGTTACCCTCTCATAGAACTCGTTTTCTTTGGTGCCAGCCTGTTAGAAAACCCAGTAAAGTAAGGAGGTACTGCTACCTGGATCGAGTATTTTAAACCTCAGGTGAGCAATTTCTCTATGAATTTTCGATGTTTCTCACCAAAAGCTGAGGTTTTATCCAAAAATTTTTTTTTCGAAAATACCTCGGGATTGGAGGGTGTCAGAGGTGCAAAATAGCTCGGGACGTGACGGGTTAAAACAGTCCACAAAGCCTCTCTATCAGTTTTATCATACGCTTTCTCTAAATCCATGAACACCCAAAACACATCCTTACCTTTCGCTAAGTACAGCAAACACTGAATCCACACATCCCCTCCCTCTCCTAAAGCCACACTGCTCATCACCAATCACTCCCTCTGTACCCTTTCTAGCTCTCTTCCTACAACACTCAACAGACATACTGTATACCCCTAAAGCTAGTACATTCATACTTATTACCCTTACCTTTGTACAATGGGACCACACAAACACTTGCCCATTCAACTGGCACCATCCCTTGCACAAAGCACACATTCAATAATCTTACTAACCAGTCAACAAAAGGCATTTCACAGCACACCCATCCATACCTGCAGCTTTCCCTGTTTTCATCTCCTTTACTGCCTCCTGCACTTCCTCCATCGTGATCAAAGAATCATTCAACTCTCCCAACACATTTATTCTTTGCACCCTTCCATCTGCCACAATCTCAGCCTCCTTTCCTCTTCTACATTTAACAGTCTTTCAGAATACTCCACCCATCTCTTCCTTACTGCATTCATCTCAATTAACATCCTTCCATCCTCTGCTTTTATTTGCTCTTCCTTCCCAGACTCCCTTTCGCACCCTTTTCACCTTCTTCCAAAATATTTCTTATACTCTTGAATATTCTCGGTTCATATAACACGGATCCACTGTTAGTTCTCCAGCTTCATCAGCTTCCACACCTCGCTATTTTACGTGTACAATCATCATATCCATCAACTGACTTTGCCTCCCATGCCCCCTCCCACCTTCGATATACTTTCTTGATTATTATGATATATGCATCCATCCTTCCATCTAAAAAGAGTTCTGCTATCAACTCCCATGTCAAAAGACTTAGGAGCACCATTTATTTCAAGAATCACATTGTTTTTAATCACTTCCACTCCACGCACCCTACACACAGCCCTTCCACAATCCTTTTTCCACTGTTCTAACTTTTGACTGTTTGCTCTCATTTTATACAGTACTTAAGTCTCACACCCTTAGGTTAATGTGGGCACTAACACAACTTCACGCAATTCTTCTGCAGCTTTCACATTCAGATATATATACAGTATTATGGTCTTTACAGTCCCAGCCACGTTCTTTCTTCTAGCACTCTTGTTTCCACCTTCTTTGCGCATTTCTCTCCCTGCTATTACTGCATCAATCCATTCACCAGCAACCACACCGAGAATAATATTAACTACACAACGCCTTTAATCACAGCAGCACAACACCGGCAGCTACACCAGCACCACTCGAACACAGTCAGACACCTCAGCAAAATATCAACACAGCCAGCCACTCCAGCGCCACTCTAACCTCGTCAGCAACACCAGGACCACACTTTTTTTTTTTTATGCGAGGAAGAAGGAACCAAAGGCCATGAGCCCGCAGTAACAGTTCCCTCCAAGAGAAAAACAAAATACAATAGAGAGCCAAATTCAAGATCCGATCATTTTGAGATGCCTGGACACACTGCGTTTGAAAGACTGGAGATCATAGGCAGCAGGAAATACAGATAGAGGGGGACAGTTCCAGAGCTGACCTGTTGCATAAATGAAAGACTGGGAGTAACGGTTAACTCTTGCATTAGAGAGTTGGACAGAAAAGGGATGAGAGTTTGCTGCCAGACGGGTGCTACGCGCCCGTCGTAGAGGTGGAGGAATGCAAGCAGACAGTTCAGAGGAGCAGTGACCATTAAAGTAGCGATAGAAAAAAGATAAAGATGCAACAGTGCGGCGATGAGAAAGAGGTTGAAGGGAGTCAGTAAGAGGAGGAGAGTTAATGAGACGAAAAGCCTTTGACTCTACCCTCATAAGACTTACTACCGAAGAGTGATTGGTCTGGCAGTAGCGGGTAAGGGAGTCAGCAGCACAGGGTTAGGCAGCCAGTGAGTCTGCTAGCCCAGGGACTCATAATTATTGTGTACCAACCCTACCCACACTTTTGTACTGTATAGTAACAATATATGTTCACCCATTAACGGACTTGGTTGCGCAGTGTCTGCAGGTGTCCGCATTAAATACACCCAGTGATCCCAAGTACAAAATAGGCTAACATACATACGTCCATGTGAAATGAATTTTGCATCATGAGCTTCACAACAAACCGCGACGTTATTTTCATTAGACATGAGGAGTATTGGTACCTAGCTTTTAAAACGGCAGAGGCTGTAAGGTCATACTCTTACAACCCCAGGATTACTGAATTATTATTATTATTATTATTATTAATATTAATATTATTATTGTTGTTGTTATTTTTGTTATTGATGTTGTTGTTCTTGTTCTTGTACTTATTATTATTATTATTATTATTATTATTATTATTATTATCATCATCATCATCATCATCATCATCCGGACTTCCTTTCCCACCCAAGGTCAGGGTGAGGAATAGCATTGTCCAGACAGCCCAAACTTGCACAATCCAATGGGCACGGTTCTATTCACTCATCATTCAAGCCCCTGGAATCCCGGCTCAATCGGATATGCCAAAATCATTCACCACATTCTGTAGCTTCACACAAACGAATCTGATTGAGTCATTTTGGATGCTGCCACGCTCACAAGGGGTGCCAAAATCCCTGATCATGCACTTCTCTTCACAACATTCATCCAGCCAGCTCGATCTGTCAGTTCCCTAGCCTATCTGACCTCCAAACCTCTCTTCCTCACACACTCATTCACCATATATCTCCACCTTCACCTTGGCCTACCTCGCCTCCTCCCTCCTTCAAATTCGCTCAGATACCTTTTTCACCACTCTGTTGTTATCCATTCTCTCCACATTTTCAGTACACTCTCTTCAATTCTGGTGTCCACCAACTTCCTCACTCCACACCTTTCACGAATCACATTTCGTATCCTATCCACCCTCTGTACTCCACACACATTCCTCAGAAGTGCCATCTCCACTGCTTTTATTCTTGACTTTTCATTGTCATGCCACACATAGTTTCACATCCATATGTTAGTTTGCACTAACACTCCCTCATGTAAGCCTGGTGCAGCTGCAGCACTCAAGCCTCTGTTTTTTATTAAGGGCTTCATTGCACCAGCTACTTTTCTTCCATGTTTCACTCTACTTTCAACTTATTTTGCATATTTTCCTCTCATTTCACTCACTGTACCCAAGTATTTGAACTCTCTCACACATTCCAGTCTCTCTCCATTCACTGTAACATCACACCGAGAGTCACCTTCTCTCTCAATAACCATCACTTCACACTTTCCTACATTTACTCTCAAGGCACGACGCTCACAGACATCAACAATACACCTACCAAGTTCTTGTCCGGTACTTGCAAGCAGTATTGCATCATTAGCATGCAAAAAATTTGAGATATTCCATCTATCACCATTCATTACCAACGCCATTGCTCTCTCCATTACTCGTGTTTTTACATCTCTCATCACCCCATCCATGTATATATTGAACAACCATGGGGACATCACACAACATTGTTGCACGTCACACCGATCGTGAACCATTCACTTAGAGGCCCATTAACCCTTATATGTGCTTTACTACCGTCATAAAAACTCTTGACAGCACATGGCAGCTTACCCTCTACACCATACATCCGCAAAACTTTCCACATGCTTTTTCCAGATCCATGAATGCCATAAACACCTTATTGACCTTCTCATAAGCCTTCTCTGCTATCTGTCTCACTGCAAATACTTGATCCACACATCCTCTGCCTCTCCTAAAGCCACCCTCTTCGTCACTCACTATGACTTCTGATATCTCTCGTACTTTCTCTATAATAATTCTTCCATGCACTTTCCCTGCAACACTCAATAAACTTATGCCACGATAATTCTTGCACTCACTTTGCTCACTTTTATTTTTGTACAGGTGTATAATCACAGCCTTTTTCCACTCTGCAGGCACAGTTTCACTCATCCATGCCTTCTTACATATCTCCAACAAGCACTTCATTCCACTCTCTCCACTACACTTAAGCATCTCTGCATACATCTCATCAACCCCAGCTGCTTTCCCATTTTTCAGCCGTTTCACAGCACTCTGCACCTGTGCGCGTGTCACGTCTCCTGGCACTGCATTCCTTCTCTACACCCCCCCAAAACCAATCATGTTTACAGCCCCTCTGCTCTCTCTATTCCGATTCATCTGCCTTTCAAAATATTATTTCCATCTGGTCCTTACTTCATCTCCATGGATTCCACCTGCATCCTTCACACCATCACATTTCTTTTCGCTTTCACTTCTACATTATTATTATTATTATTATTATTATTATTATATCTATCTCTTGCCAGACGCCTCAATCCCGCTTGGGGTGGCCACAAACAAATCGCATCCAAGTTGCCCTGTCCCCCGCCATTTCACTCCCCTGCTCCCAACTCACACCCCCCTCTCTCATATACCTCTGCACCCCATCCCTCCATCTCATCCTCGGCCTCCCCTTCCCTCTTCCCCCCTCCACCTCACTCACATACACTCTCTTCGTCAGTCTTTCACCCTCCATTTTCTCCATATGGCCAAACCACCTCAGTGTGTTCCTCATAACGCATCCTATCACATCCACATCCACACCACAACGCTCATTTATATCCTCATTCGTCAGCCTGTCTCTCCATGTGACTCCACAGGCTCCTCTTAAATAACTCATTTTCACTGCTCTCACTCTTGACTTGTGTCCTTCCAACAACGTCCAAGCTTCACTTCCATACGTTAGAGTTGGTATCACAATACTGTCATGTAGTAACTTTTTCACTTCCATGCTCACTTCCCTGTTTCTTATCACTGCTTTCAAAGAACCAGCAACCTTTCTTCCCTGCTGTACCCATTCAAGCACTTCACCCTCCAAACCTCCATCCTTACTCATCACACTACCCAAGTACTTAAACGTACTCACATTTTCCAATTCCTCACCATCCAACCTCGCTGTACATTCACTGACTTCACTTCTCTCAAAGACCATCACTTTACTCTTCCCTACATTCACCTTTAGATGCCGTTTCTTACACACTCTCCCAAACTCATCCACCAAGCCTTGCAGCTCCCCTTCGTCTTCACTCAACTACACAAACAACAGTACAGGGAGTTTCCAAACACTATCCTCTCTCACCAGGGCCACTCCAACATCCACTACCCTACCTTGTACCTCTTTTATTACCCCATCCATGTACAGATTGAACAACCATGGAGACATGACACATCCCTGTTTCAACCAAACTTTCAAAGAGAAAAATTCACTTAGTTCACCATCCACACGCACTGCAGCCTTCGCACCATCGTACATACTCTTCACAGCATTCAACAACTTCCCATCTTCTCCATATATTCTTAACACTTTCCACAATCCTTGTCTATCCACCCTGTCATATGCTTTCTCTAAATCCATGAAAGCCGCATACAACTTCTTTCCCTTCTCTAGAAACATTTCCACTAAAGATCTAAGAATGAATATCTGATCTACACAGGCTCTTCCCTTCCTAAAGCCTCCCTGTTCTTCAACTAATTTCTCTGTTCTTTCTCTAACTCTGTCAATAAGTATCCTACCATACACTTTTCCTATTATACTTTGAAGACAAATGCCCCTATGATTACTACACACTTCTTTTTCCCCTTTTCCGTTGTACAAGGGAATAAATATACCTGACTTCCAATCCTCCGGGACTCTACCTTCCTCCCAGGCCCATCTGCACATCTTCCACATCCATTCTACTGCTATCTCTCCCCCATGCTTCAGCATTTCACCACACACTTCATCAATTCCTGGGGCTTTCCCCGATTTAACTTTCTTCATTGCTTCCACAACTTCTATCCTACTGATTTCTTCCTGTCTTCTCACCTCCCTCCTTCTCCCAGCCATTCCCGAGCCACTTATACTTGCATTACTTTCATCCTCTATGTTCAACAATTCCTTAAAGTGTTCTCTCCATCTGCTCACTTTTTCTCCCTTCTCCACTAGTAATCTACCATTTTTATCTTTCACTCCCCTGCTAACTTCACTTCCTCCCTGTCTTACTTTTTTCACCTCTTTCCAGAACATTTTCTTACAGTCCCTCAACTTTACACTCAAATTCCTTCCAAATTCCTCATCCACCCTCTTCTTACTCTCTCTTACTAATCTTTTCACCTCTCTCATTCTATCTACATATAACTCTCTCTTCCGCCTCTCAACTTCTTCCACGCCCCTATTTTTCATCCATTCATTGTATGCTTTCCTCTTTTGTGCCACAGCCTGTCTCACCTCTTCAGTCCACCACGCTGTTCCTTGCACCCCCCTCCGTCTTCTCTTCCTTCCACACACCACATCACATGCTGCACATATTTCTTCTGTAAATATCCTACACACACCTTTCATGTCTCCCATTTGCTCCAGTTCATATTTGCCCAATCGTTCCTCCACTTCTCTCTTGTACTCTGCCTTTTTCTCTTCCTCTTGTAACCTTTCCACTCTCCTTGCAACTACTCCTTCCTCTCGTCTTTCCCTTCTTCTATTCCTCCATCTTACTCGAATGCTAATTCTGGCCACCATCAAGTAGTGGTCAGAAAGTCCACTCCCCCAACCTCATAAGCTCTTGCATCCATTACACATCTTTGCATCCTTTCATCCACACACACATAATCAATCATTGCTTTCCTTTCATTCAGTTCACCACCATCCTTCTTATCACTCGCCATGTATACCTGTGGATCATTTTATGCCTGAAGAGGGTATTGGCTATCACTAACCCCCCTCCCAGCACAAATGTCCACTAACGCACTCCCATTCTCATCTATCTCAGCAGGCACACCCCACTCACCAACTATTCCATCCACCTTCACATTCCCAACTTCACCATTCACATCACCGATCAAAAACACTCTCTCATTCCTTCCAAACTTTTCCATGCACACTTCTACATTTGTCCAGAACTTTTCTCTCCCTCTGCTAGCACGATCTTGCGTTGGCACATACACACACACAATCGCCCACATTTGTATTCCATCTTTCAACTTTACCCACATAATCCTTGACCCAACTGATCCATACTGTCTTATGCTCTTCTTCCATCTTTTACTCACAACTATACATACTCCTTCCTTTGCCCTCTCATTCTCACCTACTCCTGCGCATATACCCCATCCATACTCCCATTCTCTCACACTTTCTCCTCCCCATTATGTTTCAGTTATTCCACATACATCCACTTTCGCACCCTCAAGCACCTAGACAATCTCTCTCTCGTTCACCTCATCATTCGCTCCCCTTACATTCCACGTTCTGATAATCATGTCCTTTGTCCGGTCCTTGGTCGTCATCGTTTGGTCAGTCTTTGTCCGAGGCTTATTGTTTGTTTTTTTAGTTAGTTGTTTTCCGGGGAGGGGCACTAACTCTCCGCCACACCAACCCTTTTAGTCGCCTTTTACGACAAGCAGAGATACTGGGGGAATATTCTTGAAAAAAAAAACCTACCCCCAAGGGGTATTATTATTATTATTATTATTATTATTATTATTATTATTATTACCAGTATAGATATAATTATTATTATTATTATTATTATTATTATTACCAGTATAGATATTATTATTATTATTATTATTATTATTACCAGTATAGATATTATTATTATTATTATTATTATTACTATTATTATTATTACCAGTATAGATATTATTAGTATTACCGGTATTATTGATATTATTTTTTTCAGGGGTTGGGGAAGATCTTGAAGGCTGGCATTCCAAGAGCGTTAGAGATGGAGACTCGAAATTTTCAGGATTGATGTATCTTAGTTGCAGGCTTCTTTTGACACACATTTTTCCCCCTAGGACTAACGCTAGTACTAGCGCCTTGTTATTTTTTTTTTTTTTCATTTTTGCTCTCATATGCAGCAAAAACTATTGAACTAATTGCTTTCAACATTCCAGTAAGTAGTCGTCAACATATACTAGTGCACCTGGGTAATGATAATGAGATCCAACAAATACTTTTTCAGATACTGAGGAAAAACAAAATGGCCACCTCATGCCTGAAAGTGCTAAATCGGAAAGTATTTGACCAATTTTGACCAAAACCGGTGGAAATGGAGTAAGTCATGAGTGAACATGATATGGACAGTATGAATGACCTTTACACTGATCCCATGGTCACAGCTTTCATAAAAGCAATTATGACAAATCAATGCTTTTTAAAGCTTTTTGACGGTTCTTGTACCTACCATCTAAAATTTGCTCAAAATACTGAAAATGCAATTTTCTTCACACAATTTTCCAGGACTTAGTAGCTTGCCATATATAATAATTTTAACAGAATTATAGATTCTCAAATATACAGATCTTGGTTACAACAAAAATCCTAACACTTATCTCTGCACATTCAATACATGATGTATTATTAGTAATGCTCCATTTACTATATCTACTCTTAATACCCTATATTTCAAAGACTGTTCACCACAAATGTGGATTTTTTATTTTTTTATGCCATTATGATCTGGAATGGTGCATTATCATCTGGAATGTGGAGTTCTTTGACTATTGTTTCAGGAATTTCACAATTCAGTTGTTTAATTATTATTATTATTATTATTATTATTATTATTATTATTATTATTACTGTATTATTATTATTATTACTATTATTATTATTATTATTATTATTATTATTATTATTATTATTACTGTTATTATTATTATTATTATTGTTGTTGTTATTATTATTATTATTATTGTTATTATTATTATTATTATTATTATTATTATTTTTATTATTATTACTCCGGAGACCGTGTTGAAAGGAGGCTGATTGATTATGTGCTCGTAGACAAATCAGTGCTGGGAAGTGTTGCTGATACGAGGGGAGTGAAACTACGATGTGAAGGTTTGTCAGCTCATATCATGGAGGTATGCAGGATCAACGTGAGAGGAGTGAGGTGGACCAAGAGCAGTGTGTGGTGTGACAAGAGTAACAACAAAAGGTACTGCATGGTGGGATGAAGAGGTTAAGAGTGCAATGGAGGAAAAAAGGAACAAACGTCTCCAGCGCATACAGGACAGGGGTTCAGTTGAAATAAGAACTGAATATAATAAGAGGAAGAAACACGTAAAGGGACTAGTGAAGAGAACTGAATATACTAAGAGGAAGAAACACGTAAAGGGACTAGTGAAGAAAGAAAAGAAGGAGGTAAATGATGATCTAGGAAGAAAAATAAATGCAAAGTACTCTGATAATAGGAAGTCATTTTGGAAAGTGGTGTGGAAATGTAAAAGTGACACTGGAAAGAAATGTGAAACTGTGAAGGATGTAAGTGGTAGGTTATTAACCCATATGGATCAAGTAAGGAATAAATGAAATGAATATTTTAAAAGTCTGATGAATGAGAATGGAGAGAGCAAAGAGACTGTTAACATGATCCATTTTGGGGATGTGCAGAGTAGGAATGCAGTGCTAGGAAACATGACACTCGCAGAGGTTAAGAATGTCGTGAAGCAGCTGAATAATGGGAAAGCAGCTGGGGTTGAGGTGTATGCAGAGATATTAAGTGTGGTGCTGAGAGCAGAATGAAGTGCTTGTTGGAGATTTGTAAGAAGGCATGGATGAGTGTTACTGTGCCAGCAGAGTGGAAAAAGGCAGTGACTGTACCCCTGTACAAAAATAAAGATCAGCAAAGTGAGTGCAAGAATTATCGTGGCCTAAGTCTATTGAGTTTTGTAGGGGAGGTATATGGAACAATTATTATACAGAAAGTAACAGAGATATCAAAAGTCCTAGTGAGTGACGAACAGGGTGGCTTTAGGATTGGCAGGGGATGTGTGGATCAAATATTGCCAGTGAGGCAGATAGTGGAGAAGGCTTGTGAGAAGGACTACAAGATGTTAATGGCATTTATGGATCTGGAAAAAGCATTCGACAAAATAGACGGAGAAGGATTGTGGAAGGTTCTGTGCATGTACTGTGTAGATGGTAAGCTGCTAGGTGCCATCAAGAGTTTTTATGATGGTAGTGACACATGTGTAAGGGTAAATGGGCATTTAAGTGAATGGTTTAAGATCAATGTGGAGATAGGACATGGTTGTATGATGTCCCCATGGTTGTTCAATGTATATATATATATATATATATATATATATATATATATATATATATATATATATATACATATAGATAGATAGATAGATAGACATATAGATATAGATATAGATAGATAGATAGATATAGATATATATGGATGGGGTGATGGAAGTAAAACGCGACTAATAGAGAGAGGGATGGCATTGATAATGAATGGGATGGACTATCTAAAATTTGTTGTATGCTGATAAAAGTAAAACACGACTAATAGAGAGAGGGATGGCATTGATAATGAATGGGATGGACTATCTCAAATTTGTTGTATGCTGATAATACAGTGGTAATTGCAAATACTGGACAAGAGCTTATAGACTAGTGCACAGTTTTGCAGATGTCTGTGATCGTCTTGCCTTGAGAGTGAATGTAGAAGAATAAAGTGGTGGTTATTGAGAGAGAAGGTGACCCTCAGTGTGATATTACAGTGAATGGAGAGAGACTGGAATTTGTGAGAGAGTTCAAATACTTGGGTACAGTGATGAAAACCTGAGGAAAATGTGCAAAAGAAGTGAAGAGTGGCACAAGGAGAGAAAGTAGCTGGTACTATGATGCCTTGATAAGAAACAGAGGTTTGAGTGCTGCACCTGAACGAGCCTTATATGAAGAAGTGTTAGTGGCAACTTTAACATATGGATGTAAGAATATGGTGTGGCATGAAAATGAAAAGTCAAGAATATGAGCAGTGGAGATGGGACTGCTGTGAAATGAATGTGGAGTACAGAGAGTGGATGGGATACAAAATAATATGATTCATGAAAGATGTGGCGTGAGGATGTTTGTGGACACCAAAATCGAAGAGAGTGTACTGAGATCGTATGGTCATGTGGAGAGAATGGATGACAATAGAGTGGTGAGAAAGGTACATCTGAGCGAATTTGAAAGAGGGAGGAGACTAGGTAGGCCAAGAAGAAAGTAGAGGGATATGGTGCATAAGTGTGTGGGGAAGAGAAGTATGGAACTTGATGAGGGTAAGGAATTGACAATAGATCGAGCTGGCTGAATGAATTTTGTGTGGAGAAGCAGATGATCATGGATCTGGCATCCCTTTTAACGTGACAGCCTTCGGATTTGCTCTGTCAGATAGGTATATGTGAAACTACAGAACGTAATGAAATTTTTTGGCCTATCAGATGGAGCCATGATTTCGAAGACTTGAATGACGAGTGAATGGAAGCGTGGCCCATTGAATTAGGCAAACTTTGGCTGTCCACACGTTGCTACTCCTCCCGGGTGATGATGATGATGATGATGGTGGTGGTGGTGGTGATGATGATGATGATGATGGGTGGTGATGGTAGTGGTGATGCTGATGATGATGAGTATAGTTCCATAAAGATAATTTTACGATATTCCAAATAATCTCGAATAAGTAAAACAACTGCATGTAGATGAGGCACCCATCATCCACTCTACTGATGTAATACTACATTTAGTTAACTTTGTACTAAATGAGAAACCCTATAGAACAGGAAGCCAATTACTATGTTCTATGTTAACCATATAACCAAATACACATCTGGTGATTTGGTGTATTAACAGTGTTCTACTGGAAGTAGTCCATATGGGTTTACCTCCGATGGATGGTTGTGGCATAATCTCAGTAATAAAGTCATGCTGTGTATGTGTATGTCTGTTTATACATTTGTTAGTTTCTTTTACGAGAACAGTAGTAGATATCGACCTAATGCTTCCTGCATTAGGTCGGGATAAGTCCAGGGAGTGTGAGAAACAAACCAAACAGAAATTTCGGCAATCGTGTGACGCGAAGGCGCAAAATTGTCGGAAATCGCTACACGCGAAAATATGTAAAAAATATTTTCTGACATTTTGGATAGAACTGGCCAAAAGAACAGTAGGGAAACAAATATGAAGGTACTTACAAACATTTTGTTATAAAAAGACTATTAGTCTTGCAAATTTTTGCAGGGATGCACTAGTGTTCATATAAAGCCACCTGGGGGCAGAAAGAGAGACTACCCACTCCCTCCTGAAATGCCTGGACTAAAGCCAAGGGCTCTATATAGCAGACCGCACAATAAATGAGCGAAACATAAACAGTAACACGAACTGTACTGATTGGGAGTGGAGTGTGCACAGATAATCTGACTGATTTAACCTCTGACTGCCATTCCTACCGGTGAAATGAATAAAATCATCCACCATAAGGTAGACTATATTACAAGGTTCTTAAAATTATTTTCCGGGTGAAGTAATTGTGATTGTACTGAACGTTTTTTGTGTTCTACTCTCTTGAATATAGCAAAATATCTGACGTCAGTTGAAACGTAGTAGGAAATGGGGCTAACACAGCTATATAGGGAAGGACACAGCTCCTGGCGGCAAGATAAAAGCAAAAACAGACGCAAATAGCAAAATCTATCAGCAACCTACAAAAAAAAAGAAAAAAAAAAAGAGGGGGGGGGGAGAGAATGCAACACCCGTTTCCATCAACTGGTCCATGGGCCGAATAATTGACTATGCCCTCTGACCGTGACCTTCCACAGATTACCGTCAAAATCGCAATACTTCCTTCTTGCCTAACCCTTAGCACTCCACCAAGTATGATTTATATCAGATCAAAACTGCTTTGACTAAATTTGCCTATTGACCTTAACATTTTGACCTTTCCCTGTGACCATCACGGCTGTCCCTAAAATCGAATATCTATATGCTGTTTTAATCTGAAGCCGTACAAAAAAAAACTTTGTCTATATTGGATTCAAACTGTTGTCAATTGACGTTGACAAGTGACCTTGAGGTTTGAAGTATTGTTCTTAAAAACAATACGTAAATCTGTTAGGCAATCCTCAGTTCACCCACCAGATATGACCAAAATTAGATCAACATTGGCTTATTTGGTTCACATGCAGACACCTGGGTAAAACTTTGATCTTGCCTTAACCTTTGACTAATCATTTCCAAAATTCATTCTCCCCAGCATTTTTTGCCTGACCCTTGACCTCTTCTCCAGGTTTAGTTCAAAATAGATAAAAACTGTGTTGACGCTGTCCTGTTACCTTGGCATTTAACCCTTCACTGTAGCATCAACCATTGATCTATCATTCACAAGAACCATAGGTTTAATCAGTGACTGATCCTCCACCTTTTCACCAAGGTTGGTTGAAATACGATTTTTTTTTTCTTAAGCACATAGATGGGTCGAATTATGACCTTGTCATGGGACTTTGATCTTTGACAAATTGTTCTCAAATAATAGCATTCATTATGCTCTCACCTCTTCTCCTAACTGTGGAGAATATTGAACAGGAACTTTTAAAGCTTATATTTCTAGGTTAAAATTTTACCTCCTCTTGTGACTTTGACATGTGACACGTTCCTCGTAAAGGCCACTAGGTTACTTATTGGCTGCCCCTCAACGCTTCCACCGGGTTTCGTTATAACAGGATAAAAAGCCGAGTTTTTAACACACACACACACACACACACACACACACACACACACACACACACACACACACACACACACACACACACACACACACACACACACACACGCAAGCTCGCGCGCGCGCGCGAGCGCGCGTTTTTCTAACCACAATATTCGCTCTCCGTTCGCGAGTGCGAGTCTAAATAAGTCTTTGCAGTGGTTCTTCTGTCTGTCTGTCAACAGCCAGGTGCCTTGATTCTGGAAGGTATGGCTACTTTCGGATCACTTTCATGTCATCGCTGTCAGCCTGTCCTCTCTCCAGCTCATGCCATCCTCATTTCCCTGCACCACATCCTTGGTCTACCATACTTTATGCCACGAACATAAATTATCCCAATAAAAAAAAAAAGACCACTAATGATACTTCATAGCACACTGTAAATGAAAACAAAAATAATAATAATAATAATAATAATAATAATAATAATAATAATAGTAAATAATACGAAATAATAATCATAAGATATAATAATAATAATAATAATAATAATAATAATAATAATAATGATATTGTAGTCTTTCTTACAGTAATTATCCTTCTTGGCCATATATCTCTCTTTCTTAGTAAACTTCGTAACCAAGGAACATAATCATAATAACTGGGAGTAAATGAAACATGTTGTACTATCTATCTATCTATCTATAGCCCGACGCCCTAATCCCGCAAAGGGTGGTCGCAGACAAAACGCCTCCAAGTCGCTCTGTCACCCACCATTTGACTACCCTTCCCCCAACTCACCCCCTCTCCCTCATATACCTCTCAACTCCATCCCTCCACCTCATCCTCGGTCTACCCCTCCCTCTCCCTTCCCTCCACCTCACCTACATACACCCTCTTAGTCAGTCATTCATTCTCCATTCTCTCCACATGTCCAAACTACCTCAGTGTATTTTCTCCTAATCTTCTTAACCCCATCCACATCCACCCCACAACGTTCCTTCACTTCTTCATTCGTCAGCCTGTCCCTCCATGTCACTCCACACTCCACATGCTCCTCTCATGAAGGCCTAACTCATTTCCACTGCTCTCACTCTTGACTTGTTCCCTTCTTGCAAGGTCCACGCCTCGCTTCCATACGTCAGGGTAGGGATCACAATACTATCATGCAGTGACTTCTTAACTTCCATACTCACCTCCCTATTTCTCATCACTGCTTTCAGTGAACCAACAACCTTCCTTCCCTGCTGTACACTTTCACGCACTTCATCCCCCAAAGTTCCATCCTTACTCATCACACTACCCAAGTACTTGAATGCACTCACACATCCTCACCATCCAACCTCACTGTACATTCTGTGACTTCATTCCTCTCAAACACCATAGCTTTACTTTTGTTTACATTAACTTTCAGCTTCCTTCACCTACACACTGTCCCAAATTCATTCACCAAACCTTGCAACTCCCAGTCATCTTCACTCAACAATACTGTATCATCAGCAAACAGCAACACTGGAATCTTCCAAATCTCACCCTCATTCACTAGAGCCACTCCCTCATCCACTGCCCTACCCTGCACCTCCTTTACAACCCCATCCATGTATATATAAAACAGCCATGGAGACATCACACAACCCTGTTTCAGTCCCACATTGAGATCAAAGAACTCACGCAGCTCACCATCCACTCGCACCGTAGCCCTAGCTCCTTCGTACATACTCTTCACAGCATTCAACAATTTCCCATCCACTCCATATATTCTTAATACTTTCCACATACCTTGCCTATCTATTCTGGCATAAGCTTTCTCCAAGTCCATGAAGGCAGCATACACTTTCTTTCCCTTCTCTACATACTTCTTCACTATACATCTTAGAACAAATATCTGATCTACACACCCTTTTCCCTTCCTAAATCTCCCTTGTTCTTCTCCAACTGGCTCCTCTGTCATATGCCTAACCCTATCAATGAGTATTCTACCATATATTTTACCAGTCACACTAAGAAAGCAGATACCCCTATGGTTACCACATACTTCTCTCTCCCCTTTTCCTTTATATAAAGGAACAATTATACCTGATTTCCAATCCTCTGGAACTCTTCCCTCTTCCCAGGCCAATCTACACAACTTCCATATCCACTCCACAACAATCTCACCCCCATACCTCAGCATTTCACCACACATTCCATCAATTCCTGGGGCCTTTCCCAACTTGATCTTCTTCATTGCTTCCACTACTTCCGTCCTACTAATCTCTTCCTCCCTCCTCTCATCTCTTCTTCTCCCAGCCATTCCCCAACCACTTATACTCGCACTGTTGTCACTCTCTACATTCAACAAATCCTCAAAGTACTCCTTCCATCTCCTCAATTTCTCTCTCTTCTCCACCAACAATCTATTATTCCTATCTTTCACTCCCCTACTATTTCCCCTTTCACACTGCCTTAGTTTCTCTGTGTGGTGCTGTGTCTGATGATAATCTGATGTACTTTCCTGAAAAAGGAGTTGGAAGTATGAATACAGCCATGAGGAAAAGGTCATCGAAAGTTTTCTACTAGAATTTATTTCTGCTTTCCATATTGTTTTCATTTTTCTCATAAAAGAATATCTTCATCTTTTACTCTTTGTTCTTTGTTTCATATTGCTGTCACATAAAACAGTCCATGTAACACCTCCAATTGCCATAGCTAGCAAAGGTATGTAGGCAAATCTATGCTCATAGCTGGACATCGGATGCTGGTTCATTAAAGACATTACTGTCCAGTGTGGGCATTAATCATGATATTCATTGTCGCGGCAGTGGTCAAACGCGAACGATAACTCTGAGTATTCTCCATAACTTATCAGGCATTCTACCAACTCTTCTTCAGCGATTTATTTGGCATGCTGTACTATATGTTTCTCTTGTGTGTTAATTATAACTTGTTTTATATCGTCATGAGTTGCATAACCAGCAGAAATGAGAATAAATGTGCCATACGCAAATTAAAATATAACGCGTTTGTTTTAACTTGACAGAACTCTGTATCCCTTTATATCACACTTGATATCCATCTATACTCAGACTGGAGGGTCTGTTTGGCTAGTAACGAAGGATTTTCCTTACAACCTCAGTGATAAGGCTTACTGAATTTCATGCAGCCACGACTTGGAATTCAGGCCGTTGGAGTGACCCAGTTCCGACAAGTGGAAGCAAAGTGACTATGGTAAGGATGAGGTATTAGAAAGCCTCCTTGGCGTTGATATATTCCTGTGCCTGTTTCCTCGTCAGCCTTTATGGCTATCTAACACGTAGTCTTTAAGGATGTATTAAATATTTCTATATTCTTGTGTATGCATTTTATTTCCCTTCAGTGTACCTTTGGTTAAAAAAAAAAAAAAGGTTAATGTGGATGTCATTGAAAGTATTGACGTAATTTGAGAATGTTTGACTATATAAAGAGGTTGCAAAGTTAAAGACTGACCAGGAGTGTGTATGTCCGTGAGGTGGAGGGGGATGGAGGAGTCGGAGATCAAGGATGAAGTGGAAGGATGGAGTGGCGAGATATATTAGTGAGGGATGTGTGAGTTGGAGTTAAGGCAGCCAAATGGCAGAAGACAGGGCAACGTCGAGGGGATTTGTTCGTCGCCACCTGTTACGGAATTAAGACGTTTGGCAGTAGCTGGGTGTAATGCATTAATATACCATCCCGAAGAATATAATTGAGGAACGAAGAGTGGCCAGGGAGCTTCCATATCCAACGAAAATCCAAACCCTAAAGATGAAGACGAGAACAAAGGAGCTCCAGGCAGAAGACCAGGAAGCCCACAGCTCCACCCCCAGCCAGGACCACAAACATACCCTTGGGAGTGAAATATCAGAAATGAGGCTGCGGTTAAGTATTTTGTTACAATTTACTTCCTCATTCTTGATAACTTCATTTGAATTAGGAGACATTTTTCGAATAAGAGATGCTAGATATGACCCTCAAAAACACCCTTCTTCCTGTGGAGCTCTTCTAAGCTAATATCATCATCCTACTTTTTTTTTATTATTATTTAAGGGTTCGGTAATATAGCATCCACAAACCTGGAAAGTTGAATTATGAAATTGGGAGAAGTATCAATGCCAGGGATGGCAAGGCAAGCCAGAAAACAATTCACACATCATTCCAGCCTCCAGAAAAAGACATCCTCTGGCTCAGTGGGTTAGTAATCCCGATACACATTTGGGATCCTAACCACTGAGTTAACTATTCAATACAAATTACTCCTCTTTTAATTACGATACAGGAATGGGTTTAATTTACAATGAAGCAACTAATGGTCTTTATTGCTGAAGTCTTTTTCACTAATAAAAACTAGGCTATAAGAGTTAGTTATATGAAGTCTTATTGCTCGTTTTGAATTAAGATACCTTAAATTCTCTCTCTCTCTCTCTCTCTCTCTCTCTCTCTCTCTCTCTCTCTCTCTCTCTCTCTCTCTCTCTCTCTCTCTCTCTCTCTCTCTCTCTCTCTCTCTCTCAAGCACAGCTGGTACCATACCCAAATGTTGGTTATCCCGAGTGATGAATTGATGACAACTTTCCTAGGCACACTGGAGCAGGAGGTGATGTTGGGGGAATACGTCTGTGTCCAGTAGTTCGTCAGTCCAGCTTCCACCATCGCCTGTATCCTGTGGCACATGGGTTGATGAGTCTTAAACACCTCTTACTGAACCATTTCGGACAGACGATGTATTCCTCATGATGTTTTTCCCATCTTCAAAGTAGATTTTTATTTTTTTTCCACATGGTAAGGATCTAAAACGACGGGGTTTTATTGCCTCCCCAAAGGAGGTTATATTTTACCCTGCTATGGTTTGTTTGTCTGTCTGCCTGTTAACAGGATTACTCAAACAGTTTTGAACGGATTTTGATGAAATTTTCTGGAAGGGTGGTCCATGGGCGAAGTATGAAATGATTAAATTTTGGGCCGGATTCAGACCCGGAGTATCCCACACAATATAAACAAAAGTTCTAAATGAATTTCAATGAAATTGTGTGGAGGGATGGGCCATGCGCCAAGAAAGAGTTCATGAAATTTAGGGGCTGATCCTGATGCGGATCCGGATCCTGTATCTAATGATCCGGATTGGGGATGACTCAAAAAATTATAAAAATTATGAACGGATTTTAATGAAATTTTGTGGAAGGGTGGGCCACGGGCCAAGGAAGAAATCAGTACATTTAAGGGCGGATCCAGATCTGGAGTATTCCGCACAATATCTCGGAAAGTTCTCAACGAATTTCAATGAAATTTTCTGGACAGTTGGGCCATGCACCAAGAAAGGATTCATTAAATTTTGGGGCGGATCCCGGTCCGAATCCTTTATTAAAGGATCTAGATCCGGATCCTTTTCAATGGCAAAGGCATTGGCGAAGGTAGGCACTCTGTGAGTCATTTCTGGTTAATGTTGCATGTCCCTTTTCGAAGAATAACAGATAATATCGGCTACATATAATCGTTAAAATACTGCTAAACCGAACTAAATTATGCATTACTGGACTGAAGGACTTTCTAGAGAAATATATTGTATGTATGCACACAGTTTTAGTTAATTATTTTCGCAACTGTATGATGATTAGTATATTGGACAACGGTTTAGGCGAATGAACACACACACACACACACACACACACACACACACACACACACACACACACACACACACACACACACACACACACACACACAGGATACAAACGAAACAGCTGTAAACAGAGAAACAATGATAGCCAATGGTAGTCATAAACAGAGTGAACTCGAATGTAAATCGTATATATTCATTTGTAATTGCCTTGCCAGTGGTTGAAGGATGTATATATATATATATATATATATATATATATATATATATATATATATATATATATATGTAACTTGCAATACTTTGGTGATAGAAACTCCGTGTACAAACAGCTAGATAAGGAGTTTATTACAAGCTCACAGTAAAACAGTCTACCCGTGTCGGCTGTCTGCTAAGAACTGATGCAATAACGCCGTCTTCAGGCGTGGGAAAGCATGCTGACCTAGCAAATTTAGTGGGGGCATGTATGCATTGGAGGGGGACATATATACATCGGGGTAGACATATTGTGGAGGGGGTACACTACTCCCCCGGGTAGCTGAGATGGTGTCTCCTGACACCAGGAGTTAAATGGTGGGTGATTATAGTAGGAAGGCAGGACCGGGGAGGTTTGTACAAGGGATAAGTATGATACAGGGGCAGTAGGGGAGACATGGCCATGTTGAGGGGAGGGAATTAAAAGGATATATACATATAAGATATACAAGGAATAATAGGTACAAATCCAGTAAGGGTCGAAGGGATATATAAACATAATGGGAAGTACACAATAATAGTTTGATACATGATAAACAAGGAGTAGATATGAGAGGTCTATTGTTGTTCTTCCTTCATTTTTTTTTTTGTATTTTCTGTAGGATACACTGTCACTCAGTAATGTATGAAAGAAATACCATCATTTTCTAGTAGGCAGAGTGCTGTTCACAGTTTGGGTAATGGTTAGATGGCAATGGTAGTCACGGAATGCGAGGGCACAAAGTACGGGGAGTTTCTACGTCGTGGGTAGGGCGTACTATGCCTGTAGCGACTCTGATTTCCTGGAGTCGACGTTCCATTTTTCTGACACAACAATGCACTGCACAGATGATGAGTAGAAAACCTATGAAAGCGATAACCACAGGGGGAAACACAACTGTTGGATGAACCCATGAACGGCTGAAGGCCAGAGAAAATTGATCCATAATTAAATCACTGTCATTGAGGAAGGTGAGCATGTGCAAGTGAGGGGAGGTGATGGTAATGTTGGCAGATGGTAGGGTTGAAGGCATGTCGATTGGTTGAAAGATGTCATAGGAGTGTTTACGAACAGCTTGGTGATAGCGAGTGGCGAAAGTGATGACGGACTCTGATTTGACGGTACAATAGTCAGGTGCTTTGTAGAGACCACTAGCGGGGATGGAGCGAACAGAAGAACCAGGACACATGATTGTGACAGAGATGGGAACAGCAAAGAAGAAATACTGGACATGGTTGAGGTGAGCATGGTGGACCGGGAGGTCAGGAGCTGGGACAAAAGAACAGGCCGAGTAGATGGAATGGTTGCGAACTAAAGCAGACTCACAGGGTGTAGCACTGCTAGGGAAGATAGCGAAAAGGTGGGCAGCACAGAGACGAGAGGTCGGAGTAAGGGAGGAACATTGCTGGAGGTCTGTGGAAGAAAGGAAGGCAACGGAAAGATGATCATGGGAGAGGAGGAAATATTCTGAAGGAACAGATACCTGTAACAAGGAGTTGTTGAGGCGGAAAGGGAAGGGAATGATGTGGAAAAGGTTAAAGGTTATGGCAGAATGGAGAGGAATATGGACGACGACGTATGTAGTGAGAAGAGTGGCTTCGAGAACAGGATAATAATATTCAAGGGAGGAGTAAGGGAGGACTGGGGAGAGACCGAAGGTGGAGTGAGCCCATTCCAGGACAGAACGGAGAGCTGAGACAGGTACTAAGTCGGCAGTGACACGTCCATTGATAGCATCGACCAGGATACGAACCAAGGTAGAGACTTGAGACAGGAGAGAGTCAACGGCCAGTTGGAGATTATCCATGTTGAGTTTGAGGTAGAAGAACTGAGAGATAACGTTGAGATCTGAAAGGTGGCGTTGTAAGATATCGGTGAAATTGTTTAGAGGGGACGTGACTTCATTGAGTTGGGTTGTGAGCTTCTGTAACATAGTGTGTTGGATTTTAATGACTCGGCGTTGTGATTCTAGGGCTGAAGCTAAATGAGTGAGATCAGATTTGAAGCCAGAAATGTCACGGGCTGTAGCAACGCCAAACAAGCCACTCAGAATCTCACCGCCGAAGTCGAAGAGACCTCGTTTCACACGAGAACGACCCACGGGTGTCTGAATGGAAAATGTGTCATTGAGCTCAGTGAATCTGTTACTTATGTATTGCAATTGCCAGGAGACTGGGAGGAAAAGGTTATAGAGATACTCATTCGGGTTGTGTGTCCCCATGAGGGCCGTGAGATGGTTCCTGATTCCGTGGAGCTGGTGCGCGTAGGCAGGTAGGGCAATGGCTACGTCGGCCAGGGGCGCAAGATCGTAGCGCAAAGAGGCGATGTCATCGATAAGCATTACCTCGCCTCCCGAGCCGACCAAGGCCCCGGGACGTACTCCACCATCGTCCTGACCTAACCCAGACCCCAGGAGGGTCAGCACTGCCAGCAGGGAGAGCGCTAACATCGTACCTAGAAAATCAGGGTAGAGTTAATGGGGGAGGTCGTGAAGAGGTTGATGGGCAGAGCGCAGTTTGGACCAATATTGATTGATTGATGAATGAGCAGGTGGAGATGGAGAGGAAGGAGACTGAGGGATAGGTGGAGACAAGGTAGACTGAGGGATGGGAGGAGGGGAAGAGGGGGCAGGAGGTTGTGTAAGTGACTCTTCCAACACTAGGCCACGGGGTGCTCGCTTTAAGTCATCGACGTGGACCCATCTGGTGTCCCTAGTGGACAGGTCTTGGAGGTGAAATTTGTTGCCTTGTTGAGTGAGGACGCGGTAGGGCCCTGTAAATTTGTCATCCAACTTAGAGGAACGCGTATTGGAATGAGCAAAGACAAGATCGCCTACACTGATAGTGATAGGAGAGGCGGACTTATGTTGGCGCTGCAGCATGTCCTCCTGAGAGGAAGCCAAAGTGGATTGGACATACTGGTGGATTGTCTGGAAGTTGGTCAATTTTAGTTTAACATAATCATCCATGTTGTAGATGGGTTCTGGCTTTGAGGATAAGAGAGAGTATGGGAGGTCCTTGTCAAAACCAAAGAGGACGAAGAAGGGAGATTCTGCAATGGATGCATTGATGGAACTATTGATGGAGGATGCCACTTGGGGAATCCAGTCATCCCAGGACGAACTATGGGAGCCGAGATGTCTGAGGCACTCTAAGATTTTACGGTTGTGGCGTTCTACAAGGCCATTGGAAGCCGGATGGTTAGGCACGACATTGCACTTACTGATATGAAAGTGGTGACAGATCTCATCGAGAAGGCTATTGTTGAATTCTGTACCGTTGTCAGTAAGAATGGTATGAGGGGTACTGAATGTGCAAATTACGTGATCTACAAGGGCACGGGCAACGCTCTTCGCGGTCTTGTCGGAGAGGGGGACGAGGACAAAGTAGCGGGAGAAGTGGTCGACCGCTACGAACAAGTACTCAGCGCCAGATTCTGTGAGAGGTAGTTTTAAGAGATCGATTGAGACAGTTTCCCATGGTCGTGACGGGATTGGGTATTGTAAGAGAGGTGCTGGTAAGCCGGTTGATCCTTTGTGGCGGTGGCAGGAGAGGCAAGAGTCACAGTGGTCATTGATATCGCGGCGCATGGTTGGCCAATAGTATTTGAGACGTGCTTGGCGCAAGCATCGGTCTTTACCTGGATGGGAAGCTTGAGGAGTATTATGAACAATATGAAGAACCTTTGGTATCAGGGCAGTGCGGACAACAAGTTGGCGTACTTCGCGATTGGGCATATCTTTGCCTGTTAGCAGTGTTTTCCGGTACAAGAGATCATCATCTAGCATGAACTCATCTAGTGATACTGGCAGAGTAGGTAAGGTCGAGGCATCGCCAGATTCTAGGAAATAAATGACTTTGGACCACATGGGGTCTTGGCGTTGAAAGTTTCGAACAACGTCTGACGTTAGTGTAGTGTTTTCAGTTACTTCAGGCTGCAGTGATGTTATAGCTGCTGCTACGTGACGTGAGAGTGCGTCTGCAACTACATTGAACTTGCCTGGTACATATTGAAAAGTGGGATTAAAGTCCTGGATGATGACAGACCATCTAGCTAGTCTACCTGTTAGGTTGCGATTCTTGAACAAATCACATAGTGGAAGGTGGTCTGTTTGGATATGCACTGGATAACCATAGACTATATCTCTGAAATGTTTCAAGGACCAGATTACCGCTAGCGCTTCGAGATCTGTGACACTGTAGTTACGTTCAGCGGTTGTAAGGGTGCGACTAGCATACGCTATTACGCGCTTCCTTGATGCTTCATCGAGTTGCATCAAAACGGCACCAAGTCCAGTGCCTGAGGCGGTGCAGAGAAGGGTGTGGTATAATCAGGGAACGCTAGAATAGGGGCATTTACAAGAGCTGTCTTTAGCTTTTGGAAAGCCTGTGACTGGTCGTTAGTCCAAACAAAGGGCACATTCTGCTTGAGTTAGTGGGTCAGAGGAGCAGCGATCTGCGCGTAATTCCTGATAAAGCGACGATAATAGCCACTGAGGCCCAGGAAACTTCGTACAGCGTCGGTAGTGGTAGGTTCTGGGAAGTTAATGATCGCCTTAGTTTTATCCTCATTAGTATGAATGCCTTGTGCATCTACGACATGGCCTAGGAATTTGATTTTCTTTCGCAGGAAGTCACATTTACTGAGATTGACTTTCAGGCCTGCGAGCTGGAGGCGTTCAAAGACTTGCTGGAGTTTGGTAAAATGATCAGGGATGGATTTACTCACAACAATGATATCATCTAGGTAAGCAAAAAGAGTGTGTCCCATCATACCGCTGAAGACTTAATGGATAAGTCGCATGAACATGGAGGGAGCATTTCTCAGACCAAAAGGGAGTCTCTTAAACTGAAAATGTCCGGAAGGGGTGCTAAAGGCTGTGACTGGGCGAGAGGACTCTTCCATTTCGACCTGCCAGTACCCGCTGAGGAGGTCTAAAGATGAAAAGACTACGTTATTTTCACCAAGGGATTCTAGCAAATCAGTGAGGACAGGTAGCGGGAAACGGTCTGGAACGGTGACAGAATTGACCTTACGATAGTCGACTACTGGTCTAAGGTTGCCGTCCTTCTTTGGTACTAAGAAAAGTGGGCTATTCCATGGACTGACGGAGGGTTCAATAATGTCCTGGTCTAACATGTTCTGTACCATTTGATCTGTTTGCTTTCTCTGGCTGTGAGGCAATCGATATGCTGGTATGTAAATCGGCTGAGTTCCTGGGAGTAGTTCAATTGTATGTTTGACAAGGTCTGTTCTACCCATCGGTTCACTGGGTAAGGCAACCACGTTTCTGTACGAGGTCAGAAGGTCGAGGAGTTGAGGCGTATGTTCTGGGAAATCTGTGCTAGTGAGATGTGAGAGCATATCGGGTGAATGCGTCGGCGCAGATCCCGTAGAGTTAATAGTACATACACCGATTGGCGTATCATCAGTCTGAATAGTAGGAATTCAGGAATCCTGGCACACCTTTACAGCCGCTGGGTATACTAGGAAGTCTCCAATCTTTACACCACTTTTAAGTTTTAGTGGAGCATTTGTGACATTGAGCAAGTACAGGTAGCATAAACTGTCCTCTAAGACTGTACACCACGCTGACTCATTAGTCAAGCCATTCACACAACACGTCTCAGGTAGGGTTAGTACATCCACTCCTTCTTTCGCACCGGCAACACAAACAGAGACTTTGGTGAACTCATGCGGTAACAAAATTGTGCACGTATTCGTTACTGCACGTTTCGTCTCTGCGTGTTGGAGAAGATCATTCAGACTCTGTGAGGTAGGTAACTGAGACATGTCTGAGTCAGCGATAGTGTTGTCGGGAGAGGATGTAAGAGCCATGTTCTAGGGCTGAGATGATGTATCAGGAGACACTGAGGAATTTATGTCCTTGCTCGCAGTCAGTAAAGGAATGATCTCTGTAGTCTCAGATGATGATAGTGGTGGTTTGGGCTGGGTTGGACTTTTTGGTAGTGATAGGGACAGAGGTAATTGAAGGACTGATTTGATCGTAAGAACAGGACGGGGACATTCCATCGTGTAAACCGGGAATCCAGAAATGTCTATACTACCACAAGCAGGTAATAAGGCAATGGAATGTTGTGCCATGGTGGAGAAACCAATAAGGGCATCTGCGGGATACTGCAAGTCATTAGTGACATGAAATTCAATGAGGATAGGGGGCAAAGCTCTGTGGAGTTTGACTTCAAGGGTGACTCTTCCCTTAACCTTAAACTCTGAGCCGTTAACACCACATAGGCGAATGTCTGGTGGTTCTAGGAAACTGACGTGGTTGTGATGGCGATGAATAATTTGTAAGGAATTTTCGGGGATGAGATTTACTATAGATCCTGCGTCCAAGAAGAATGACGTTGGTATGTCATGACTGCTGCCGAGAATGACTAAACCCGAGGATGTTATGGGACCTACATGGCGGATGGGGAGTTGGGTTTCTGGTTCTACGTGATATTGGTCCGATATGGGCGCGGCGCTTCCTCCGACTGTGGGCGGTTGAGGTAACGACATTCCTCAGTGGTGTGAGTCGTGCTTGATGTGTGGTATTTGCAGTGTGGACGACGTGAGCGGGAAGGCGTACGCTGTCTGGTTTGGGAGTGAGGACGTCTGTATGTACGGTCGCAACTGGATGCTCGATGTCCAGGATGACCACAGTACCAGCAAAGAATCGAAGATTGTCTGTTCTGTCGGGCGCTAGACTGACCACGACCTGCGGTAGGAGAGCGATGTGTGGCAGGTCTGCCGCGTGTGGTGGGACGGGAGCGAGATTGGTCTGGGGTAGTGGAAGTGTGACAGACTGAGGAGGCCAAGGGTTGGGTGGTGCCCTGACGTGTGTAGTTCGAACCTGTTCTTTCATGAATGGCTTTAGTGACCTGAATAATTTTATCTCCTGGATTGAAACCGATTTCCAAGGCTAGCTCTCGCTGTTTAGGAGTAAGCCAGTGAAGGAATCTCAGGTAACCAATTAAGTCAGCAAAGTTGGTGAGTGAAAGCATTGGAATGCCATTCTTGTCTTCTAACCATTTCGTGCCTACCAGTAATTGGAGCATCTCGCTACTAGTTGCTTTCATGGCGGCGGCAGCTTCACGGAGCTTGGCATATTGCGCAGGGACGCGCAAGTCCTCATCTAGTTGGTTTAGGAGATTAATGAATCCCATAAGAGAAGCGGAATTTGAATGCTGGCAACAAAGGCTGATGAGTTCCGTACGAAAATCAGCAAAGGTACGAATGCTATCGAAATGTCCTGCACGGATCGCGGATCCGATGTCTGATTTACCGTGATGCAAGCGACCGAGGAGGTAAGCTACTTTGAGCGATTCCTCGGTAATTTGTCTATTATTTATTTCAGTTTCGACTTCTCTGAGGAAATCATAGACAGACCAAGTTGGGTCCTGGCCGGTAAATTTGGGACGATTGGCATCGTCGAGATAGATAGACTGTGGAGGGTTGGCCATGGCTGGAAGTGCAGAAGTGGCGGCAGGAGAGGTGTGGGAGAGAGAGAAGGTAGTGGCAGTTAAGGGCGAGCAAGACGGGGTATGAAGGGAGGCAGGAGAGGGAACGACAGGGGAAGGAGTAGAGGAAGAAGAAGGGAGTGTAGAGGCAGGAGTAGAGGAGGAGGTATCTGGATTTACGAGGGAGGACGGGTAGTAAGGGAGTCTGCGGGAAGTGAAACGGGAGTCTCAGGTACAGGGCGGTGGTACTCTTTGCCACTTCGTAAATGACTGATTGTGTTAGAGTCGGCAGACGGGGTATGAGCAGGTGATGTTTCCGGGTCGAGAGGGCTGGCGTGAAGCGGGTGACGTGGAAAGTATGACATTTAATGCGGCAATGGAAGATGAAAGGATGAAGATGGATACGTAGGTGGAAATGTATAAATAACAATGAGAGAATGGAATACACTAGGTGTGAAAATGACTGAAGGTGCAGGCATGGATGGTTTAAATACAATGCGAAGGATGAGATGGATAATAAATAACGTAGGCGAAGATGAAAACGGGGCAAGGGAAATGAGATGGAATATTTACAATAACCAATCTGTAGAGAAAATCGAGGATAATCTCTATAGAAAGGAAAGATATACTACAGTTACACAGTAGAAACGGGAGTGTCGAGAGGTATGACGTGCAGGGTGGCTGGGCGTAGCTGGGCTGGGGCGGGGAGGGGCGGGGCGACGGGGCTGGGCTGGGCGGGGCTGGGCGGTGGGGCAGAGACAGCTGGGCGGAGAGGAGAAGAGACGCCGCGATGAATCACCGGCAGGGAGTGGCGGTCTTAGGAGGCTCCGTAATGCAGACCAGATGCAGGCGACGGCGGAGGCCAGTGGTGGGTGGTGAGGCAGATGTCGGCGCAAGGCAGGTGTAGAGTTGGTGAGGTGCAAATGCAGAGAATGGTGGTGGGCAGGCAGCGGGCAGACAGTGATAAGTGGCACCGTGGGGGCAGGAGCTATGATGAGTTCGGAACAGGTGCAACAGGTGCGTAGGTCGGCAACGGCTACACATGCGGTCAGGAACAAGGCGTATGGGTGCGGGTGTTTGAGAGGTGAGCACTGGTGAGAAAAATGGTACACTCGAAAAGCACAGCCAAGGTATGACACCACTAGAGGCACGGAGGAGGGGCAAGGCTGGCAGATGCGAGACGTCGTGTATCTTGTTGTATCACAAAAAATCCAAGGAGGCGGTCAGAATGTGATGGTTCGAAACACCGCTGCTACCAAATGTAACTTGCAATACTTTGGTGATAGAAACTCCGTGTACAAACAGCTAGATAAGGAGTTTATTACAAGTTCACGGTAAAACAGTCTACCCGACCAGGCTGCCTGATATCAACTGATGCAATAACGCCGTCTTTAGGCGTGGGAAAGCATGCTGACCTAGCTAAGTTTAGTGGGGGCATGTATGCATTGGGGGGGAACATATATACATCGGGGGTAGACATATTGTGGAGGGGGTACATATATATATATATATATATATATATATATGGAGGAGTATGTATAGTTGTGAGTAAAAGATGAAAGAAGAGCATAAGAGAGTATGGATCAGCTGGGTCAAGGATTGTGAGGGTAAGATTGAAAGTCGGAATACAAATGTGGGCGATTGTGTGTGTGTATGCGGCAACGTAAGATCGTGCAAGCAGAGTGGAAGAAGAGTTCTGGACAAATGTTGAAGTGTGCATGGAAAATTTGGGAGGAATGAGAGAGTGTTTTTGATCGGTGATATGAATGGTAAAGTAGGGAATGTGAAGGTGGATGGAATAGTTGGTGAGTGGTGTGTGCCCGCTGAGATAGATGATAATGGCAGTGCTTTAGTGGACATTTGTGCTGGGAGGGGGTGCGTGATAGCCAGTACCCTCTTCAGGCACAAGATGATCCATAGGTATACATGACGAGTGATGAGAATGGTGGGTGGTTAACTGAATGAAAGGAAGGCAATGATTGATTAAGTGTGTGTGGATGAGTGGATACGAAAATGTGTAATGGATGCAAGAGCTTATGGAGGTTGGGGTAGTGGACTTTCTGACCACTACTTGGTGTTGGCCAGAATCAAGGTCCAATTAGGATGAAGAAATAGAAGAAGGGAGGGACGGGAAGAAGGAGTATTTGTAAGGAGAGTGGAAAGGTTACAAGAGGATGAGAAAAAGGCAGAGTATAAGAGAGAAGTGGAGGAACGATTGGGCAAATATGAATTTGAGCAGATGGGGGACGTGGAAGGTGTGTTCAGGATATTTGCAGAAGCAATATGTGCAGCATGTGATGTGGTGTGTGGGATGAAGAGAAGACGGAGGGGGGTGCAAGGAACAGCGTGGTGGAATGAAGAGGTAAGACAGGTTGTGGCACAAAAAAAGAAAGCATACAATGAATGGACGAGAAATAGGGGCGTGGAAGAAGTTAAGAGGCGGAAGAGAGAGTTATATGTAGAAAGAAAAAGAGAGGTGAAAAGATTAGTAAGAGAGAGTAAGAAGAGAGCGGATGAGGAATTTGGAAGGAACTTGAGTGTAAAATGGAGGGACTGTAAGAAAATGTTCTGGAAAGAGGTGAAAAGAGTAAGACAGGGTGGAAGTGAAGTTAGCAGGGAAGTGAAAGATAAAAATGGTACATTACTAGTGGAGAAGGGAGAAAAAGTGAGCAGATGGAAAGAACACTTTAAGGAATTGTTGAACATAGAGGATGGAAGTAATGTGAGTATAAGTGGCTGGGGAATGGCTGGGAGAAGGAGCGAGGTGAGAAGACAGGAAGAAATCAGTAGGATAGAAGTTATGGAAGCAATGAAGAAAGTTAAATTTTGGAAAGCCTCAGGAATTGATGGAGTGTGTGGTGAAATGCTTAAGTATGGGGGAGAGATTGTGGTAGAATGGATGTGGAAAATGTGCAGATTGGCCTGGGAGGAAGGTAGAGTCCTTGAGGATTGGAAGTCAGGTATAATTATTCCCTTGTAGAAAGGAAAAGGGGAAAAAGAAGTGTGTGGTAGTCATAGGGGCATCTGCCTTCTTAGTATAATAGGAAAAGTGTATGGTAGGATACTTATTGACAGAGGTAGAGAAAGAACAGAGGAATTAGTTGGAAAAGAACAGGGAGACTCTAGGAAGGGAAGAGGTTGTGTAGATCAGATATTCATTCTTAGATATTTAGTGGAAAAGTTTCTAGAGAAGGGAAAAAAGTTGTATGCGGCTTTCATGGATTTGGAGAAAGCATATGACAGGGTGGATAGACAAGGATTGTGGAAAGTATTAAGAATATATGGAGTAGATGGGAAGTTGTTGAATGCTGTGAAGAGTATGTATGATTGTGCTAAGGCTGCAGTGCGTGTGGATGGTGAACTGAGTGAATTTTTCTCTTTGAAGGTTGGGCTGAAACAGGGATGTGTCACGTCTTCATGGTTGTTCAATCTGTACATGGATGGGGTAATTAAAGAGGTACAAGGTAGGGTAGTGGATGTTGGAGTGGCTCTCGTGAGAGAGGGTAGTGTTTGGAAACTCCCTGTACTGTTGTTTGCAGATGATACTGTGTTCTTGAGTGAAGACGAAGGCTTTGTGGATGAGTTTGGGAGAGTGTGTAATAAACGGAATCTAAAGGTGAATGGAGGGAAGAGTAAAGTGATGGTCTTTGAGAGAGGTGAAGTCAGTGAATGTACAGCAAGGTTGGATGGTGAGGAATTGGAAAATGTAAGTATGTTTGAGTACTTGGGTAGTGTGATGAGTAAGGATGGAGATTTGGACGGTGAAGTGCTTCAAAGGGTACAGCAGGAAAGAAAGGTTGCTGGTTCCTTGAAAGCAGTGATAAGAAGCAGGGAAGTGAGCATGGAAGTGAAAAAGTTACTACATGACAGTATTGTAATACCAACTCTAACGTATGGAAGTGAAGCTTCGACGTTGCTGGAAGGACACAAGTCAAGAGTGAGAGCAGTGGAAATGAGTTATTTAAGAGGAGCCTGTGGAGTCACATGGAGAGACAGGCTGACAAATGAGAATATAAAGGAGCGTTGTGGTGTGGATGTGGATGTGATAGGAAGCGTTAGTAGGAACACACTGAGGTGGTTTGGCCATGTGGAGAGGATGGAGGGTGAAAGACTGACGAAGAGAGTGTATGTGAGTGATGTGGAGGGGGGAAGAGGGAGGGAGAGCCCGAGGATGAGATGGAGGGATTGGGTGGAGAGGTATATGAGAGAGGGGCGTGTGAGTTGGGAGCTGGGCAGTGAAATGGCCGGGACAGGGCAATGTGGAGGTGATGTGTTTGTGGCCACCCTGAACGGGATTGAGGCGTCTGACAATTGATATATAGATAGATGTATATATATATATTTTTTTATGTGAGGAAGAAGGAACCAAAGGCCTTGAGCCCACAATAACAGTTCCCTCCAAGAGAAAAACAAAATACAATAGAGAGCCAATTTCAAGATCCGATCATTACGAGATTCCTGGACACACTGCGTTTGAAAGACTGAAGATCATAGGCAGCAGGAAATACTGACAGAGGGAGACATTTCCAGAGTTGACCTGTTGCATAAATGAAGGACTGGGAGTAACGGTTACCTCTTGCATTAGAGAGTTGGGCAGAAAAGGGATGAGAGTTTGCTGCTAGACGGGTGCTACGCACCCGTCGTAGAGGTGGAGGAATGCATGCAGACAGTTCAGAGGAGCAGCGACCATTGAAGTAGCGATAGAAAAGAGATAAAGATGCAACAGTGTGGCGAAGAGACAGAGGTTGAAGGGAGTCAGTAAGAGGAGGAGAATTAATGAGATGAAAAGCCTTTGACTCCACCCTATTGAGAAGAGCTGTATTTGGGGAGCCTCCCCACACTTGACAATTGTACTCAACACAGGGGCGGATAAAACCCCTGTTTAGAGTCAACAATTGTGCAGGGGTAAAGAAAGAACGGAGTCGGCTTAGCACAACTAATCTCTTGGAAGCAGATTTTACAAGTGATGTAATATGATCTTTCCAAGATAAGTCCCGAGTAAATGAAACCCCAAGCATGTTCAAGGGTGATGCAGGATTAAGCTGAATATTATTAAACATTAGTGGGTATACCTGTGGAAGATTTTGTCGGGTTGATAGGAGTAGACGGTAGCACCAGTCGAGCAGGGCAGTACTCCCGAGGTGGATGGAAAGCTGATGACAGGGAGTGCTGGAGCTCCAGTTTCATCAGCCCTCAGGACTAGTTCCTGACCATCCCCTTTTGCTGAACTGTTTCAGTGTCTCAGTTACACAGAGAGTAGGCCAGCATGCTCTCCAGTACAAATTTCTCTAACCATCTACACCAAACTACATGCACAGTACACACTACACTTCCTATTGAAAATTCAAAAAAAAAAAAAAATGGCGTCTCTTCACCAAGCCTCTGAGTCCCCAGGGGGGGGGACCATAAATGCCCCCACCATCCGCCCCTCTCCCGGTGACGACTCGAGGTGCCTGGAACCACTGTCTGACTCTCTTCTTCTTCATTTCTGCAACATTCGTGGCCTTTCCTCTAACTTTCGCTCTGTTGAGCACCACCTCTCCTCCTCTAAACCTCACCTTCTTTTTCTAACTGAGACTCAGCTGTCTGAGGCAACTGACAGCAAACCCTTTTCTGTATCCTCCTACTTTCTCAATATTCATTTCAAAACCAAAGGTGGCTGTTGTGTATATATACGCAACGACTTATCTTGCTCTCGTGTTCCTGAACTCGATTCTTCTGAATTCTCCACACTCTGGCTTCGGCTTTCCCGTCATTCTCTGACTAAATATATCTGTGCTGTTTACTTATCCCCTAATTCTACTTACTATCAAAATTTTTTTGACTATCTTAATTCTACGATGGAACACATTCTATCCATTTCTCCTTTCTCTGAAATCTCCATTCTAGGAGATTTCAATGTTCACCACCACCTTTGGCTCTCCTCTCCTTTCACGGATCCACCTGGTGAACAAGCTTATATCTTTTCTATCCTTAATGACCTAGAGCAGCTTGTACAGCACCCTACCCGTATCCCCGACCGCCTTGGAAAGAGCTCCAACATATTTGACCTCTTCCTCACAACTAATCCTTCTGCTTACTCTGTTAATCTTTTCTCTGCGTTGGGCTTCTCCGATCACAACCTTATTACCTTAGCCTGGCCTATCACTCCGGTACGGCCTGTGGACCCTCCAGGGAAGCTTCGTCTGTGGCATTTTGGAGCCGCGGACTGGGAGGCCCTCAGGCAGTACTTCTTTGATTTTCCCTGGAATGATTATTGCTTCCATGGCCGGGAGCCATCTGAGTGTGCCATGCACATTACGGAGGTTATTCTCTCGGGCATGGAAGCATACATTCCTTTCTCATATCCTTTGACTAATGCAAGAAAGCCTTGGTTTAATCACGCTTGTTCTAATGCTGTCCGGAACAAGGAGAGGGCCTACAAAAGGTACCGGAGCCAACCCACCCCTGAATCACATCATCTTTACGTTTCTGCCTAGAATCGTGCTAAGTCTGTTCTTTGCTCTACTAAAAATAATTTCATCCGTACTAAATGCTCTCAACTCTCCAACTCGAATTCTTCCCGCTCCTTCTGGCACCTTGCCAAAAATCTTTCTAACAACTTTACCCCATCATCCTTCCCTCCTCTTTTCTATTCTGATGGTTCTGTAGCTATTTCTTCTGATAAAGTAGATCTCTTCGCACAGACTTTCTCCTCCAATTCCACCTTAGACGATTCCGGTGCTGTTCCTCCATCACTTCCCCCCTCTGACTTCCTCATGGCTGACATTAAAATTTCTTCAGTTGATGTATTTTCTGCCATCACTGGCCTCAGTACTAACAAGGCATATGGGCCTGATGGGGTCCCTCCTGTTGTTCTCAAGAACTGTGCTTTTGTGCTTACACCCTGCCTAGGCAAACTCTTTCGCCTTTGTCTGTCAACTTGTACCTTTCCTTCTTGCTGGAAGTTTGCTCTCATTCAGCCAGTCCCAAAGAAGGGTGACCACTCCCAACCCTCCAACTATCGTCCAATTGCTTTAACGTCCTGTATTTCAAAAGTTTTTGAGTCAATTCTCAATAGAAAAATTTTAAGGCATCTTTCCTATCACAACCTTCTTTCCGATCGTCAGTACGGGTTCCGTCAGGGACGCTTCACTGGTGATCTTCTCACCTACCTTTCAGACTCCTGGTCATCCTCCTTTTGGGACTTTGGTGAAAGCTTTGCCATTGCACTTGACATCTCAAAGGCTTTCGATCGAGTCTGGCATAAATCTTTAATTTCCAAACTGCCCTCCTACGGTTTCTATCCTTCTATCTGTGCCTTCATCGCTAGCCTCCTTTCTGGTCGTTCTATAGCCGCTGTTGTAGACAGCCATCATTCTTCTCCTAGATCTATCAACAGTGGTGTTCCTCAGGGCTCTGTCCTATCACCCACTCTTTTCCTTTTATTCATCAATGATCTAAGCTGTACATCTAACCCTATCCACTCATGCGCTGATAACTCCACCCTTCAACTTTCAACTCGGTTCCCGCAATGCCCATCTCAACAGTTACTTCAGCAAACAAGGGATGAGGCTATGGCACACCTAATGTCTGATTTGGCTCGTATCTCTGACTCGGGTAAAAATAATATGGTTGTTTTTAATGCATCTAAGACTCAGTTCTTACACCTATCAACCCGACAAAATCTTCCACAGGTATACCCACTAATGTTTGATAATATTCAGGTTAATCCTGCATCATCCTTGAACATGCTTGGGGTTTCATTTACTCGGGACTTATCTTGGAAAGATCATATTACATCTCTTGTAAAATCTGCTTCCAAGAGATTGGGTGTGCTAAGCCGACTCCGCTCTTTCTTTACCCCTGCACAATTGTTGACTCTATACAGGGGTTCTATCCGCCCCTGTGTGGAGTACAACTCTCATGTGTGGGGGGGCTCCCCACATACAGCTCTTCTCAATAGGGTGGAGTTAAAGGCTTTTCGTCTCATTAACTCTCCTCCTCTTACTGACTCCCTTCAACCTCTGTCTCTTCGCTCCACCGTTGCATCTTTATCTCTTTTCTACCGCTACTTTAATGGTCACTGCTCCTCTGAACTGTCTGCTTGCATTTCTCCACCACTACGACGGGCGCGTACCATCCGTCTGGCAGCAAACTCTCAACCCCTCCTGTCCAACTCTCTAATGCAATAGTTAACCGTTACTCGCAGTCTTTCATTTATGCAACAGGTCAGCTCTGGAACTGTCTCCCTCCGTCTGCATTTCCTGCTGCCTATGATCTCCAGTCTTTCAAACGCAGTGTGTCCAGTCATCTCAAAATGATCGGATCTTGAATTTGGCTCTCTATTGTATTTTCTTTTTCTCTTGGAGGGAACTGTTACTGCGGGCTCATGGCCTTTGGTTCCTTCTTCCTCGCATTAAAAAAAAAAAAAAAAGAACTGAGTCTTAGATGCATTAAAAACAACCAGATTATTTTTACCCCAGTCAGAGATACGAGCCAAATCAGACATTAGGTGAGCCATAGGCTCATCTCTTGTTTGTTGAAGTAACTGCTGAGATGGGCATTGCGGGAACTGAATAGAAAGGTGAAGGGTGGAGTCATCAGCATATGAGTGGATAGGGTTAGATGTACAGCTGAGAAGGTCATTGATGAATAAAAGGAAGAGAGTTGGTGATAGGACTGAGCCCTGAGGAACACCACTGTTGATAGATCTAGGAGAAGAATGATGGCAGTCTACGACAGCGGCTATAGAACGACCAGAAAGGAAGCTAGTGATGAAGGCACAGATAGAAGGATAGAAACCGTAAGAGGGGAGTTTGGAAATTAAAGATTTGTTCCAGACTCGATCGAAAGCCTTTGAGATGTCAAGTGCAATGGCAAAGCTTTCACCAAAGTCCCGAAAGGAGGATGACCAGGAGTCTTAAAGGTAGTTGAGAAGATCACCAGTGAAGCGTCCCTGACAGAACCCGTATTGACGATCAGAAGGAAGGTTGTGATAGGAAAGATGTCTTAAAATTTTTTTATTGAGAATTGACTCGAAAACTTTTCAAATACAGGACGTTAAAGCAATTGGAAAATAGTTGGAGGGTTGGGAGTGGTCACCCTTCTTTGGGACTGGCTGAATGAGAGCAAACTTCCAGCAAGAAGGAAAGGTACAAGTGGACAGACAAAGGCAAAAAAGTTTGCCTAGGGAGGGTGTAAGCACAGAAGCACAGGTCTTGAGAACAACAGGAGGGACTCCATCAGGCCCATATGCCTTGTTAGTATTGAGGCCAGTAGATAGTAGAAAATAGATCAGGTGAAGAAATTTTAATGTCAACCATGAGGAAGTCAGAGGGGGGAAGTGATGGAGGAACTGCACCGGAATCGTCTAAGGTGGAATTGGAGGAGAAAGTCTGTGCAAAGAGATTGTTATGAGTCCATATTATATTTACAAATCATAATAGATAGATAGATAAATAGACAGATAGACAGCTCTATGCGAGCCTGGGAATGGGAAATGATCTTGCAAGTTAAACTGAGGAAAAACTGGCGACAGATTAGGAAGTAGCAATGTCAAAGGATGCAGTTAGTTTGTCAGCGAAACAGCAGGAGAACAAAGCCTAGTGACATACACATATACTCACACACAGATTTCTGGAACTCTCCAACCACAGTGTAACACACGTGACACGACCCCTGTTTCACCAGAATTTAGGAAAGAGAGCTCAGAAGGAGAGAGGCCATAGAATCGGCAGGTAGTGGGGAGAAAGGCTTAGCAACTTGGAAGAGAGAGAGAGAGAGAGAGAGCGAGACAGGGAGGTAGCTAGCGGGACTCTGCTTATACTCACTCGTGTGTGAGAGACTTTGTTAATATTTCCAAGACAAATAAAAATAGTCCCATACTGTTCTTTACCTCTCCTGTCATTGCATGACAAATGGGAACCAAGATTATCTACTTACAAACAACTCGAGTGTAACAACCACTCGTCAACAAGTCTAATATATATAACTTCTCTACAAGTAACTACAAAGCCTTTTATGACAAGATCTCCTTAATTAGTAGAAGAAATAGCTACAGAACCATCAGAGTAGAAAAAGAGGAGGGAAGGATGATGAGGTAAAGTTGTTAGAAAGGTTTTTGGTAAGGTGCCAGAAAGAGCGGGAAGAATTCGAGTTGGAGAGTTGAGAGCATTTAGTACAGATGAAATTATTTTTCGCAGAGCGAAGAACAGACTTAGCATAATTCCGGGCAGAAACGTAAAGATGATGTGATTCAGGGGTGGGTTGGCTCCGGTACCTTTTGTATGCCCTCTCCTTGTTGCGGACAGCATTAGAACAAGCGTGATTAAACCAAGGCTTTCTTGCATCAGTCAAAGGATGTCAGAAAGGAATGTATGCTTCCATGCCCGAGAGAATAACCTCTGTAATGCGCAAGGCACACTCAGATGGCTCCCGGCCATGGAAGCAATAATCATTCCAGGGAAAATCAAGGAAGTACTGCCTGAGGGCCTCCCAATCCACGGCTCCAAAATGCAACAGACGACGTTTCCCTGGAGGGTCCACATTATATATATATATATATATATATATATATATATATATATGGTGAGTGTAGCCTATACACTGTATATACACTGTATATGGCTAGTGAGGGAGTGATCGCCCTCTACCTACACAGATCAAAAGCCCTCGGGAGCAGGGGGGTGGCTGCTTTCTCAAGCAGAGGAACTCCTTGAGAGTGAAATGGCTGGGAAGCACGCCGGCACGTGACTGGCTACAGCATAGCTGGGTCATTCGGGTGTGGGCAATCAGGCAAGTTAGCTGCCTACTGCGACTGCAACACATTGGCGAGGTGTTCAGGAAGTTAGCCAAAGAAACCTTGATGGACTCTGAAAGAACAATAATGGCCCCCAGTCCCGTGCAGCCCTTAAATGGGCAGGGGGTGCTAAGAATCTCACGGTTGCCTCAATTACAATCTAATTCATTTGTTAATGCAAAAAATACAATTAAAATTGGTAACTGGAATGTGAGAACGCTAAATCATGACGGTAAAATCGATGAGTTAGTGAAGGTTTTTCAAAATTACGGACTTGATGTTTGTGCTCTGACAGAAACAAGATTAACTGGAGTCGATAAGTTGGATTTGGAGGATGGTATACGTTTATTGATATCTGGCCGACAGGACGGAATGCATTATCAGGGAGTAGGATTGTTGCTGGGTTGTAAGGCAAATAAGGCTTTATGTGAGTGGGCTCCTATAGATGAGCGATTATTATACGCACGGTTTAAATCAAATCATGGCAACATCAGCCTGTTTGTGTGTTATGCACCTACTAATGATGCACTCGATGAAAGGAAAGACACATTTTATGAAAAGTTGCAAGAAGGAGTAGGAAGGGTACCTAGACATGATGTTTTGATCTGCGTTGGAGACTTTAATGCAGTAATGAGCTGTTCAAATGAGGGATTTGAGGCATGTATGGGTAAGATGGGAGTTGGTAGTAGGATGAGTGAAAACGGAGTGAGGTTTGGAAGCTTCTGTCTAGCAAATGACTTAGTCATCGGGGGCACACTCTTTCAGCATTGCAATATACACAAGACAACTTGGGTGTCGCCGTGTGGAAAATATAAAAATCAGATTGATCACATCGCTATCAGTAGGAGGCATAGAAGTTCTCTGCTAGATGTTCATGTTAAACGGGGAGCGGATATTGGTAGTGACCATCAACTCAGCATTGCAAAAATAAGGTTTAAACTTAAAAATCAGAAGAAGGAAAAATCTGGTGTTGGTAGATACGATATTGTTAAGCTTAGAAGGGAAGGAGAAGAAAAGGAGGAATTCAGATTAGAATGCAGAAATAGGTTTTTGGTGTTGGAAACGTTGGAAGAGAGGGAGAGAAGTGTAGATGAGATGTGGGAGGATGTGAACAAAGTTCTGCATGAGACTGCTGAATGTACGATTGGAAGGAGACATAGATTCAGGAGAAAGAAATGGATGTCAGAGGAAACGTGGGATATGATAAAAAAGAGAGGTGAGGCTAAATTGAGGAGTGAGATGCAATGCGTTGATGAACAAGAGATTGAATTAGCAAGAGCTGCGTACTGGAGTTTGAATTCAGAAGTAAGAAGGTTAGCTAGGAGAGATAAAAGAAGATGTGTGGATGAAAAGGTTGCAGAGACTGAAATCTTAATAAACAAAAATGATGGACAGAGTCAAAGAATAGCATATGAATCGATTAGAGAACTGAGTGGTAATGCAGGTAAACGCAAGGAAATACCAGTTAGAGACAGGGAAGGAAATTTATTGACCAAAGATGGAGATATTAAAAATAGATGGAAGGAGCATTTTGAGACAGTTCTTAATAGATCAATACCACCAGAAGAGGATATACCGTCTGCTCAGGAAGATTTAAATATAGAAACAGGAGAGTTGAGGCTTGCAGAAGTGGAGAAAGCAGTAAAACAGTTAAAGAATAATAAGGCACCAGGGGAGGATGGTTTATTTCCGGAAATGTTTAAAGTGGAGGGGGATAGATTAATAATGATCTTGACCAAAGCTATTCAATAAGATATGGGTGACGGGGTTACTACCATCAGTTTGGAAGAATGGTGTAATTGTTAAAGTTCCGAAGAAGGGAGACCTGAGTGAATGTGGTAATTGGAGGGGAATCTCTTTGTCACCGATAGCTTTGAAAGTTTTCAGTAGAGTGTTGTTAAATAGATTGGAGCCGGTGGTTGAGGGTATTCTGAGGGATGAACAGGCTGGTTTTAGAAAGGGACGTGGTTGCAATGATCATATCTTTATAGTTAGGCATTTGATGCAGCAAGTTAATGAAATGAGAGTACCGTTAAGTCTTTGTTTTGTTGATTTTGAAAAGGCTTTTGATAGTGTTTCGAGAGAGACTATGGGGAAGATCATGAGACATTATGGAATACCAGAGGAGTTTGTGAGGGTCATTATGAACATGCATGAGGACACATTTTGTAAAGTGATGGTTGATGGTTGTCTGAGTGATTCGTTTGAAGTCAAGTCCGGAGTAATTCAAGGTGGTGTTCTATCGCCTTTACTATTTTTATTGGTCATTGATTACATTATGAAACGCGTTGGAACAGAAACCGGTGCAGGTATACTTTGGGGAGAGAACAGGAAACTTTTGGATTTAGATTATGCAGATGATATAGTTTTGATTTGTGATGGGCCAGAAGAGATGCAGAGAGTGTTGGACTGTTTGGTGAGTGAAGGTCGTAAGGTGGGTTTGGTTATTAATTGTGGAAAAACTGAAATAATCAATATGAATATGGAAAATGCGCAGGAATGTGTAATTGGAGGTATGGTTGTAAACCAAGTTGATAGGTTTAAATATTTAGGTACTTATTTAGCCAAGGATGGTTCTTTGAACTTTGAATTCGAGGAAAGGTTAAAGAAGGCTAATCAGGCAATGGGAATGCTTAAAAATATTTGGAATAATAACAATTTTTCTGTGCATACAAAAATCAAACTTTATAAGGTAATGGTTAGGAGTATCTTAATTTATGGACACGAGTCTTGGTACAGCACAGTGACTATGGAAAATAAATTCTTGGTGTTTGAAAATAAAGCACTTAGAAGAATATTAGGAGTTAAGTGGTGGGAAAGGATACCAAATAGTAGAATTAGAGAAATAACGGGAGTGCAGCCGATCGATGAATATGTTAGATTCTCACGATGGAAGTGGCTAGGACATGTGTATAGGAGACAGGGAATAGTACGAGGTACACCAGGGTGGGTGGCACTTGGTAGGAGAGGTAGAGGAGGGCCAAAAGAGACGTGGGTGAGGACAATGAGACGGGAAGCTGGAGATGAGTGTTGGGGAGATCTTGAGGAGTTAGCACAAGATAGGATGTGGTGGTGTGAGTTCATCGAGGCCCTATGCATCCCCGAGGGTGCCACAGGAAATGATTGATTGATTGATTGATATATATATATATATACATATATATATATATATATATATATATATATATATATATATATATATATATGTATATATATATGTATATATATATATATATATATATATATATATATATATATATATATATATATATATATATATATATATATGTATATATATATATATATATATATATATATATATATATATATATATATATATATATATATATATATATATATATATAGATAGATATATATATATATATATATATATATATATATATATATATATATATAGAGAGAGAGAGAGAGAGAGAGAGAGATATATATATATATATATATATATATATATATATATATAGAGAGATAGATAGATATATAAATATATATATTTATATATATATATATATATATATATATATATATATAAAAATATATATATGTGTATATATATGTATATATGTATGTATATATATATATATATATATATATATATATATATATATATATATATATATATATATATATATATATATATATATATATATATATATATATATATATATATATATATATATATATATATATATATGTATATATATATATATATGTATATATATATATATATATATATATATATATATATATATATATATATATATTATATATATATATATATATATATATATATATATATATATATATATATATATATATATATATATATATGACAGGGAGTGCTGGAGCTCCCGTTTTATCAGCCCACAGGACTAGTTCCTGACCATCCCCCTTCGCTGAACTTTTTCAGTGTCTCAGTTACACAGAGTAGGCCAGCATGCTCCCCAATACAAATTTCTCTATCTTCACCAAACTACATGCACAGTACACAATACATTTCCCTTAGCAAATTAAAAAAAAAAAAAAAATCATGGCGTCTCTTTACCGAGCCTCGGAGTCCCCGGTGAGGGGAACATAAATGCCCCCACCTTCCGCCCCTCTCCCAGTGACGACTTGAGCCGCCTGGAACCACTGTCTGACTCACTTTTTCATTTCTGCAACATTCGTGGCCTTTCCTCTAACTTTTGCTCTGTTGAGCACCACCTCTCTTCCTCTAAACCTCACCTTCTCTTTCTAACTGAGACTCAGCTGTCTGAGGCAACTGACAGGAAACCCTTTTCTGTACCCTCCTACTTTCTCTATACTCATTTCAAAGCCAAAGGTGGCTGTTGTGTATATATACGCAACGACTTATCTTGCTCTAGTGTTCCTGAACTCGATTCTTCTGAATTCTCTACTCTCTGGCTTCGGCTCTCCTGTCATTGTCTGACTAAATATATCTGTGCTGTTTACTTATCTCCTAATTCTAATGACTATCAAAAATTCTTCTACTATCTTACTTCTATGATGGAACACATTCTATCCATTTCTCCTTTCTCTGATATCTCCATTCTAGGAGATTTCAATATTCACCACCACCTTTGGCTCTCCTCTCCTTTCACTGATCCACCTGGTGAACAAGCTTACATCTTTTCTATCCTTAATGACCTAGAGAAGCTTGTACAGCACCCTACCCATATCCCTGACCGCCTTCGAGAGAGCTCCAACATAACCTGTCCTCTTCCTTACAACTAATCCTTCTGCTTACAAGTAAATCTTTTCTCTCTGTTGGGCTCCTCTGATCACAACCTTATCACCTTAACCTGTTCTATCGCTCCGGTACGGCCTGTGGACCCTCCAAGGAAACGTCGTCTATGGCACTTAGGAGCTGTGGATTGGGAGGCCCTCAGGCAGTACTTCTTTGATTTTCCTTGGAATGATTATTGCTTCCATGGCAGGGAGCCATCTGAGTGTGCCTCGTGCATTACGGGGGTTATTCTCTCGGGCATGGAAGCATACATTCTTTTCTCATATTCTCTAACTAATGTAAGGAAGCCTTGGTTTAATCACGGTTGTTCTAATGCTGTCCGCAACAAGGAGAGGGACTTTAAAAGGTACCGGAGCCAACCCAACCCTGAATCACATCTTTTATACGTTTCCGCCTAGAATCGTGCTAAGTCTGTTCTTTGCTCTGCTAAAAATAATTTCATCTGTACTAAATGCTCTCAACTCTCCAACTGAATTTCTTCCCACCCCTTCTGGTACCTTGCCATATACCTTTCTAACAACTTTACCACATCATCCTTCCCTCCTCTTTTCAACTCTGATGGTTCTGTAGCTATTTCTTCTAATGATAAAGCAGCTCTCTTCACTCATACTTTCTCCTCCAATTCCACCTTAGACGATTCTGGTGCTGTTCCTCCTTCACTTCCTCTCTCTGACTGCGTCATGTCTGACATTAAAATTTCTCCAGCTGATGTATTTTCTGCCATCACATGTCTCAATACTAACAAGGTGTATCGGCCTGATGGAGTCCCTTCTGTTGTTTTCGAGAACTGCGATTCTGCGCTTACACCCTGCCTAGGCAAACTCTTTCACCTTTGTCTTTCAACTTGTACCTTTCCTTCTTGCTTGAAGTTTGCTCTCATAAAGCTAGTCCCAAAGAAGGGTGACCATTCTCAACCCTCTAACTATCGTCCAATTGATTTAACATCCTGTATCTCAAAAGTTTTCGAGTCAATTCTCAATAGAAAATTTTCAAAGCATCTTTCCTATCACAACCTTCTTTCTGATGGTCAGTATGGGTTCCGTCAGGGACGCTCCATTGGCGGTCTTCTCACCTACCTTTCAGACTCCTGGTCATCCTCCTTTCGGGACTTTGGCGAAAGTTTTGCCATTGCACTCGACATCTCAAAGGCTTTCGATCGAGTCTGGCATCAATCTTTAATCTCCAAACTGCCCTCTTGCTGTTTCCATCTTTCAATCTGTGCCTTCATCTCTAACTTCTTTTTAGGTCGTTCTATAGCTGCTGCTGTTGACGGCCATCGTTCTTCTTCTAGATCTATCAACAGTGGTGTTCCTCAGGGCTCTGTCCTATCACCCACTCTCTTCCTTTTATTCATCAATGACCCTCTAAGCTGTACATCTAACCCTATCCACTTGTATGCTGATGACTCCACCCTTCACCTTTCCATTTAGTTCCCGCAACGCTCATCTCAGCAGTTACTTCAACAAACAAGGGATGAGGCTATGGCACACCTAATGTCTGACTTGGCTCGTACCTCTGACTGGGGTAAAGCTAATCTTGTTTTTAATGCAACAAAGACTCAGTTCTTACACCTATCAACCCAACAAAATCTTCAACAGGTGTACCCACTAAAGATTAATAATACCCAGCTTAATCCTGCATCATCCTTGAAATGCTTGGGGTTTCATTCACACAGGATTTATCTTGGAAAGATCATATTACTTCTCTTGTATAATCTGCTTCCAAGAGATTAGGTGTGCTAAGCCGACTCCGTTCCTTTTTTTACCCCTGCACAATTAATGAGTCTATACACAGGTTTTATTGGCCCCTGTGTGGAGTACAACTCGGATGTGTGGGGAGGTTCTCCACATACACCTCTTCTCAATAGAGTGGAGTCAAAGGCTTTTCGTGTCATTAACTCTCCTCCTCTTACTGGCTTCCTTCAACCTCTGTCTCTTCACCGCACTGTTGTACCTTTATCTCTTTTCTATCGCTACTTCAATGGTCGCTGCTCCTCTGAACTGTCGGCATGCATTCCTCCACCTCTACGACGGACACGTAGCACCCGTCAAGCAGCACACTCTCATCCCTTTTCTGTCCAGCTCTCTAATGCAAGAGTTAACCGTTACTCCATGTCCTTCATTTATGCAACAGGTCAACTCTGGAACTGTCTCCCTCTGTCTGTATTCCCTGTTTCCTATGATCTTCAGTCTTTCAAATGCAGTGTGTCCAGGCATCTCGAAATGATCGGATCTTGAATTTGGCTCTCTCATGTATTTAGTTCTTCTCTTGAAAAGAACAGTTTTTGCTGGCTTGTGGCCTTTGGTTCCTTTTTCCTAGCATAGAATATATATCTATATATCTATATCTATATCTATCTATCTATCTATCTATCTATATATATATATATATATATATATATATATATATATATATATATATATATATATATATATATATATATATATTGAAAGTGGACTTAAAATTAAGGTTGCTTTAATAAGACAACCTGGTTTTAGCTCTAAAATGTGCACATATCGCCCTTCGCTTTCATTATCTGAGGTGAGATAAGTTGTAACATAGTAGGTGTACTGGAAAGTGTACCTGGGAAGCAAGATAGAGCTTGAGATAAGCAGCTCGTACACACCGAGAAGAGTACCTGTAATGCACGTTATCTTGAAATTAATAATCTTTTGTTATAAGAGTGTAATTATTATAAGAAAACTTTTTTTTTTTCTGGAATAGTAGATTTTATCGAAATATTAATGCTGTGAAAGTAAAAAGTATTGTGAAAGTAGAAATAACACTTAAAAATTCTTAAAAGTAAATATAAGAAATTGTATCTTGTGTATAATAGGTTTTCAAAACTAGATCTATAAATATTTATCTCGAAAAAAAAGTTAGCTAATTTTAAGAAGTTCTTGTTGCAATAAAATTTTTAACTTAATAATAGAGGTGATATGCCAATCAAGCTTTTATATCTGGTTTTCTAAGAAATAAATTTAATTTACGTGCTTGGCTATTTAGGTTGTGCAACTAAGAAGATTAGGGTAGACCTTTTTCTTCCTAAATGAAGAATTATAGAACCCATAAATAGAGACTTCTAAAAGTAGGCTTAAAAGTAGCCATCTTTTTTAGCTTTTTTTTTTTTAACCAATATAACAAAATATTTTAATTTTTTCAGGTTCTTCATATCAAATATTAGAAAATAAACTTCAACTTAATTTGTTTAGTAATTATGAAATCATTAGTAAAATATATGTTAAAATATTATTTTTATAAATAAGGTTTTTTAAATATTGATAATTTGTTTAAGGAACTCGACAAATATTATCTCCGCCTGTTTAACAAAAAACATGTCTTTGTGAAGATTTAAACAGTCTGGCCTTTGACCGTGCGAGGGTAGCATAATCATTAGTCTTTTAACTAAAGGCTTGTATGAAAGGTCGAACGAGAGATATACTTTTTTTTTTTTTTTTTTTTTTAAATAACAGAACGGAGGAAGGAAAAACAAATGGAGAAAAAAAAAAATCCATACACCAGATTACTGGTGTCCTCTGTTCATAAAATATCTGTAAGAATTAGACTTGAACAGTCGTAGGTTGAAATTTGGAGGAAAACAACTCTGGGGAAGCGAGTTCCAGAGAGATGCAGTTCGGGGAATGAAAGAATTCTGATAGGCAGAAGTTCTGCAATGTGGTTGAGTGACATTCCAGTCATGAGCGTTACCAGATGCCCGTGTAGCACGAGGGAAGGCATGGAGAGGTGGCACCATGGACGCAACTTCGTCTGAGCATTTGCCAAAAAAATATCTGTAAAATAATGCAAGGGAGGCAACATTCCTTCTTACTTGCAGGGGAGGTAGTTTATATGTAATGGCAGGGTTGTTAATGATTCTAACAGCTTTATTCTGGATTTTGTCTAGTTGTCTTAATGCAACCTCTCCACAACCATTCCACAAGGGTGAGCAATATTCAAGCTGAGAGCGCACATGACTCTTATAAATTATAGCTAACTGCTCATCGGCGAAGAAGTTACGGACTCTGTACAATAATCCAAGTTTCTTTGAGGCAGTTTTAGCAAGTGATCTGACATGAGAGGTCCAGCTGAGGGCACTGTTAAGTGAGACACCAAGAATTTCAATACTTTTGGAGATGGGAACATTAGTAGCACTGAAGGTAATGTACGAATCTGGCAATATCTGTCTATTAGTAAACTGTATATATTTAGTTTTACTATCATTAAAAGAGACAAGGTTGTTTTGTCCCCATTCACTGATTGTAGATAGATCTTGATTTATGGAGATGGCTGTATTGAGTTGAGAGGTAGAGATATTAGACTTTGTAAATGGATGTCTGAGTGTGAATGAACTATGTAGTGTTGAGTCATCTGCATATGAGTGAATGGGATTGTGAGTGACAGATAAGAGATCATTAATATGAACCAGAAATAGGGTTGGCGCCAGAACTGATCCCTGCGGCACGCCGGCGTTAATTGAGTGGAAATTCGAATATACATCATCTACTTTTACTCTTATTTTCCTGTCACTAAGATAAGAAGAAATCAAAGGAACAAAAGACGTTAGTCCATAGCAAGGGAGTTTGGACAGCAGGGAACGGTGCCATACTCTGTAGAAAGCTTTAGAGATATCAAGAGCTACTGCATGAGTTTCTCCAAAAAGATCAATTGATTGATGGATGGTATGAGTTAAGAGATTGAGTATGTCAATGGTGGATCTTTCGTGGCGAAAACCGTATTGTCTATCATTAATTAAGTTGTTGGATTCAAGATGTTTAACAATATGCTTATTAATTAAAGTTTCAAATACCTTACCAAGAGAAGATGTGATAGCTATTGGTCTGTAATTGGAGGGGTCAGACGAACTTCCTTTCTTCGGAACTGGGTGGATATTGGCTTCTTTCCATGAATTTGGGAATAAAGAAGTACGTATGCATAGTCTGAATAATTTAGCTAGGACAGAGGCAAGTTCAGGGGAACACTTTTTTCAAAACAATTGGCGGAATTCCATCTGGACCTGGAGCTTTGTTGGTAGGTAAATTGTCTAGGATGGATTTTACAAATCTTGTCTGTATTTTAAGTGGGGCAATTTCGGGAGAATCAAGTTCCAGTACTGAGACATTCTGGCTGGTATCATCTATGGTAGAGTTTCTTGCAAAGGTACTAGCAAAGATAACTGCTTTCCCACGTGGGTCATTTGTAATATTGCCATCTGAAGATTTTAGTGGGGGAATGGAAGATGACTTGTTAAAGTTATTATTGAAAGAATTAAGAGTTGACCAGAATATTCTGTTGTCATTAGGGTTGTTAAGTAGTTTTGATGCTTGCTTTTGAAGAAAGTTTGATTTAGATAGATTTAATACAGCTTTTGCATGATTTCTAGCAATTCTAAATTGGGAGAGTGATTCAGGTGTTTTTGATTTTAAGTAAGAGTTATATGCTAATGACTTTTGGGCTGTTGCTCTGGCACAATTGCCATCAAACCATTTTGGAGAGTTTGATCTTTTAGTGAATTGCTGACTTGGTATGAATAAATCCATACCAGCTAGTATTAAGTCACAAATGTGGGACTGGGTAGAATTGGGATCACTAGAGAAGAAAGACTGCCATGGAACATCAGCAAGATAATTTCTAAATCCATCCCAGTCTGCCCTGTCAAAGTGCCATCGGGTCACCCTGACAGGTTCGGAATGGGGAGATGTAGGAGGGTTAACTAATGAGGCTTTGATGAGATTGTGGTCAGAGGATCCAAGTGGTGACAGTACCTCTATCCTGTATTGATCTGGATTATTTGTCAAGAATAAATCCAAGAGATGGGCATTATGGTCAGGATTATCAGGCATTCTGGTTGGTTGCTTTACCAACTGGGTGAGATTAAACGATTCCGCAAACAGCTCGCATTCTAGACCAGCGTCGTCAGTCCGGGCAGAATGCAACAACCATTCAACATTGTGTATGTTAAAATCACCCAAAATGGTAATTTCATTGCCAAGGGCAAGGTCAAGGTCACTCAACTGAGTGGATATGGAATCAAATACACTGGGTTCCGAAGAAGCATTGGGGGAACGATAAACTACACAGATATATTTGGTAATGTTTTGGCAATTTAATTTATATAATGAGTAATCAAAACTGGATGAAGTGAAGTTTAAAATAGTGTCAACTGCATATTGGGATTTGATATAACAACAGGTGCCGCCCTTGTTTCGAAAGTTTGTAAGGAGATGGTAACCTGGAAAACAAAATGGAGATATATCGGTAGAGGGTGAGATTTGTGGTTCTGTGAGGAAAAGGGCCAAAGGGAACATGGACTGAAGGAAAAAATGAACTGAGTTTAAATTTGTGGTAAGGCCGCGGAAGTTGGTAAAGAATAAGGCCGCACCGTCACCTCTTTGCCGATGAGCATTCCTGGAAATAGCAACAGTCGCTGCTGGCACAGTCGCTTGATAGCGACCGGGAGGACCCTGTGCCTCCAGCCCTACCCTGCCAGTGGTGGCAATCCGAGATACCACCTCATTTGATTGTGAGATTGCAGCGGCCATTACTAAAGATGTGAATAGAAGGTGTGATATGTTATGCGCATGTAGTGTGGTGTAGACAGTTGAAGGTAGAGGTATCATGAGAGCATGCTGGCCTACTCTCTGTGTAAATGAATGCACTGAAAATGTTCAGAAAAGGGAGATGGTCAGGATCAAGTCCTGAGGGCTGGTGAAACGGGAGCTCCAGCTCTCCCTGTCACCAGCTTGCCATCAACCTCGGGAGTACTGCCCTGTTCGACTGGTGCTACAGTCTACTCCTCTGTCTTAACAAAAAAAAATCGAATTTAACTTTAAAGTGAAAAGGCTTTAATATTTTAGAAAGATAATAAGACCCTATAAATCTTAACACCATATTTAGTATTAAGCCAGTTTGTTAGTACAAGGAAAAATACTAAAAAAAATGTTTTGTTGGGGCAACAAATATATAAATAAACTAACTGTTTTTCTTTTTTAACAAAGATTTTTGATAATAAATGATCCTTTTAAAAGTCAAAAGATTAAGTTACTTTAGGGATAACAGCGTCATTTTTCTTGAAAGTTCCCATCGAAAGAAAAGTTTGCGACCTCAATGTTGAATTAAAATTTCTTCATAATGCAGCAGTTATGAAAGAAAGTCTGTTCGACTTTTAAAATTTTACATGATTCAGTTCAGACCGGCGTGAGCCAGGTCGGTTTCTATCTTCTAAGAAAAAATAAACTACCTTAGTACGAAAGGATTGGGTAGTTAAAATAATTATATTAATTCTGAATATCATTTTCATCTAAGCAATCAATTTTGTATTTCAGTTCAATGAAATTAATAAATAAAGGTTTATAAGTGGTCCAGGCTAACTGTTTTGTGTTCACAGTTATCGTTGTAAACTATCTAGTCTTAATTATTTGCGTCCTAATATGAGTTGCTTTTGTAACGCTGTTAGAGCGAAAATTTTTAGGATATATATACTCAAATTCGGAAAGGACCCAATATCGTAGGATTCCTGGGCTTACTCCAACCATTTGCCAATGCTGTAAAATTATTTACTAAAGAGTAAACAATACCAACCATGTCCAACTTTCTACCATACTATCTCTCCCCGTCTTCAGATTATTTATTTCCCTCTTAGTTTGAGTATCTTACCTTATCAAACTGTATTAGTAAATTTTAATACAGGAGTTTTATTCTTCTTATGTTGTCTAAGCCTAGGAGTCTATTCAAAAATGAGAGCTGGATTGGCTTCAAATTGTAGGTACTCAATACTTGGAAGACTGTGGGCTGTCGCTCAAACAATTTCATACGAAATTAGACTTGCTCTAGTTCGTTTATCCTTTATTTTTTTAATCGGCGGATTTAATTTAGAACTATTTACTCTCTTTCAGAAAGATATTTGAATAATTTGATTTACATTACCTCTATCCTTAATGTGATTCACCTCTTGTTTAGCAGAAACCAACCGTACCCCATTTGACTTTGTCGAGGGAGAATCAGAACTCGTTTCAGGATTCAATACCGAATACAGAAGAGGAAGATTTGCTTTAATTTTCAGAGCTGAATATGAAAGAATTATTATTATAAGAATATTATTTGTATTAATTTTCTTAGGAGCCGACCCCCGTAGATTACTCTTTTATTTCAAAATGGTTTTTATTTGAGTTCGAGGAACTCTACCACGTCTACGATACGATAAACTAATATATTTAGCCTGAAAAAGATTCCTCCAAGTTTCTCTTATCTTTTTTTTTTTTTTATAGGTGTCAAATTATTTTGTTTTTCATTAATAATCTAACTAGGGAGTAGTTTAATAAATATTTTTAGTTTTGGGAATTAAAGACAACGTAAACGCCTTCTCCCTAAGATTACTAAGAACTGGTCTTATCTAATGCTTTCAAAACACTTTTTTTTTTTTTTTTTTTAACTAAGCAATCAATCTAATATTTTATCCCATCACATTGCTGTCAAAGGCATAATCAAATAATATCTAAAATAAGAAATTGTTAAACCTGTAGTAATATAAGGATCCTCAATAGGATGAGCCCCGATTCAAGTCAATTGAACAACTACAGAAACTAAAAACTAAAATAAAAATTGATTCAAAGGGTAAAATCTAAGACTTCGAAATTTTGAAAAATATGTAAAAGGAAGAATTATAAGAATCGCAACCGAAAGCACTAAAGTAATTACACCTCCCAATTTATTAGGAATAGACCGTAAAATCGGCTAAGCAAATAAAAAATACCACTCTGGCTGAATATGACTTGGAGTTACTAAAGGATTTGCAGGGATAAAATTGTCTGGATCTCCTAAGAGATAAGGATGAAGCAAAGTAGGCAATACAAGAGCTATTAACATCACCAAAAACCCAACAATATCCTTAAAAGTAAAATAAGGGTGGAAAGGAACCTCATCTACCTGCCTTAAAACACCCAGAGGATTGTTAGCCCCAGCCTGATTAGAAATAAAATGTGAACTAAAGTTGCAGCAGCAATAACAAACGGGAAAACAAAATGGAAAGTGAAAAAAACGAGTCAAAGTGGCATTTTCTACAGCAAATCCTCCCCAAATTCATTGAACTAAAGAAGTACCAAGATAAGGAATTTCTGAAAACAAATTATTAATTACAGTCGCACCCCAAAAGGACATTTGACCTCATGGTAAAACATAACCTAGAAAAGCTGTCGCCATAACCAAAAAAAGAATTACAACACCTACTATTCATGCATGAAAAATCATATTAGAATCAAAATACATCCCTCGACCAATATGAAGATATAAACAAATAAAGAAAGAAGATGCTCCATTAACATGCAAAGTCCGCAATAATCGCCCATAATTAACATCTCGTTGAATATGAGCTACCCGAGAAAATGCCAAATCAATATGTGCTACATAATGCATTGCAAGAAACAAGCCGGTAACAATTGAACAACCAAACACAACCCGAGCAATGATCCAAAATTCCAAAAAATTGCCTTGGAATTGGTATATCATCTAATGCCCCATTAGCAATTTTTAACAATGGATGAAAGTTAGGCAGTGGTATTATCATAAGTTATTAACCGTAAAGGACTAGAAGACAAACTCATCACCTTAACAACCACAAACAATGTTAAAAGCAAATAGCTAATAATTAATATTATAAATATAGCTCTAGGTTCGTTATAAATAGTTCTAACATTTATAGCAGAATTTCTAATATCAGAATATTTTGATCAAAAGTTGTAATTGATTCTCTAATTTTATTTGCCATCATAATAGGATCCATAAAAAAAAAAAATCTGATCATTAATGCTAAAAAAAAAAAAAAGATGAAAAAAAATTCCCTTCTAACCTAAAACAGCTCATTACCTGCTAAAGATGCAACATAAATAAACTACACTAATATTCCCCCTAAAAAAAATTCAAAACAAAATATACGAAAACCAATAACTCAGCAAATAATCCAGTAGTAACTGAAATTAAAACTGTTTGAATTAGTAGTACAAGACTTGTCGACAAAGGATGAATCAAACGTATAAAAATTAAAGAAAACAAAACAATAAAAGGAGGACCATATATTATCACCCCAATCTCTTGGTGTTCTAAGAAAAAAAAATTCATTACTGGTGTATAAGACCAGAATTTTTATTTAAACTATTAAAACTGATGTTAACTTTAAATAACTTGTTCTTGCTTATTGCATTTATTATGATTTTTAGAGGACTATGAGCTTTCGCTTCAAACCGAAAACACTTATTAAACACCCTCTTGAGATTAGAATTCATTATACTTGGAATCTTTTTCTTAATATCTAATTGCCTCTCTTCAATCGGAAACGAATTATTTCTTTCCCTTTTCTTTTTAGTCCTAGCGGCCTGTGAAGGAGCCCTAGGGTTAGCTCTCCTAGTCTCCATTGTTGTCTCCCACGGAAATGATTACTTCAGAGCTTTTAATAGATTAGAATGCTAAAATACTTGTTTATACTTTTATTATTAATAACATTCGCAAAGGACTGATCCTTGATTCAGACAGGAATCTTAGCTGTATCATTTCTATTCGTTATTTTCTACAATCACGTCTTTTTTATATACAATTTAGGATTCAAGTTAGGTACAGACTATCTAAGCTACGTTTTAATCCTATTAAGCTTCTGAATCATAGCACTTATTATTGTCTCTAGAGTTAAAATTTGATTCACCTCAAATTTTCCCAGACTATTTTTATTAGTTAACTTAGCCTTATTAATTTCTTTAGTATTAACTTTCAGATCCACAAATTACTTATTATTTTATATTACCTTCGAAGCTTCCCTAATCCCAACCCTAATTCTAATCCTGGGCAGAGGATACCAACCTGAACGAATTCAAGCAGGAGGTTATATATTATTCTACACCTTAATTGCGTCCCTTCCTCTTCTAGCCTCTTAACTATACATTTATAAAATCAATGGAACTCTTACCATGGGAGCTCCCTATAAAAAAATTGACCTTAGGATTCTATCTTTTATTTTATTCATCTCTTCCATTATGGTTTTCATCGTAAAACTACCAATATACGTATTTCACCTATGACTACCTAAAGCACACGTTGAAGTCCCCGTAGCAGGATCAATAATTTTGGCCGGAGTTTTACTGAAATTAGGATGTTACGGTTTAATCCGAATTTTGCCTTTATTTACCAAAGTAAATACAAACTTAAGATGATTATGACTCGGACTTAGAATTCTAGGAGGCTGTTTTGTCAGTGTTATCTGTCTCCGGCAAGTAGACATAAAATTTCTTACTGCCTATTCTTCTCTAGCTCATATAAAACTAGTACTATGTGGACTTTTAACTCTAGGATGATGAGGAATAAACGGCGCTGTTGTTGTAATGGTCGGTCATGGCCTATGATCTTCAGGATTATTTTGCCTTGCAAATATAATATACGAACGAATCGGAAGTCGAAGTCTCTTAATTAATAAAGGTTTGTTAAACTTCATACCAACAATAGTGCTATGATGATTTTTACTAATAATTAGCAACATAGCCTTGCCTCCTTCTATTAATTTATTAGGAGAAATTAATTACATGAGTAATTAGCTGAAACAAACTGACCGCTTTAGGAATTAGATTACTATCCTCTTTTAGAGCAGCTTACACTCTTTAGCTCTACACAGTCAGCATAGTGTATTTTCTAGATCCCTCTACTCTTGTTGCTCAGGGAAAGTTCGAGAAAATCTAGTTTTAAGGCTTTACTAAATTCCCCGAAACATTTTGATTCTAAAAAGGAACCTAATCATACCTAACCTCTAACAAAACTCCTAAATAAACTTCTTTCTTAATCTCGTCTTTGTCTATCCCCAACCTTAATCTAAACTTAACTCGTTTGGGTAGTTTATTACTAAAACGTTAGTTTGTGAAGCTAAAAAAAACAAAGATTTTATCCTAAACCATCAATCAATCAATCAATCATTTCCTGTGACACCCTCGGGGATGCATAGAGCCTCGATGAACTCACACCACCACATCCTATCTTGTGCTAACTCCTCAAGATCTCCCCAACACTCATCTCCAGCTTCCCGTCTCATTGTCCACACCCACGTCTCTTTTGGCCTTCCTCTACCTCTCCTACCAAGTGCCACCCACCCTGGTGTACCTCGTACTATTCCCTGTCTCGTATACACATGTCCTAGCCACTTCCATCGTGAGAATCTAACGTATTCATCGATCGGCTGCACTCCCGTTATTTCTCTAATTCTACTATTTGGTATCCTTTCCCACCACTTAACTCCTAATATTCTTCTAAGTGCTTTATTTTCAAACACCAAGATTTTATTTTCCATAGTCACTGTGCTGTACCAAGACTCGTGTCCATAAATTAAGATACTCCTAACCATTACCTTATAAAGTTTGATTTTTGTATGCACAGAGAAATTGTTATTATTCCAAATATTTTTAAGCATTCCCATTGCCTGATTAGCCTTCTTTAACCTTTCCTCGAATTCAAAGTTCAAAGAACCATCCTTGGCTAAATAAGTACCTAAATATTTAAACCTATCAACTTGCTTTACAACCATACCTCCAATTACATATTCCTGCGCATTTTCCGTATTCATATTGATTATTTTAGTTTTTCCACAATTAATAACCAAACCCACCTTGCGACCTTCACTCACCAAACAGTCCAACACTCTCTGCATCTCTTCTGGCCCATCACAAATCAAAACTATATCATCTGCATAATCTAAATCCAAAAGTTTCCTGTTCTCTCCCCAAAGTATACCTGCACCGGTTTCTGTTCCAACGTGTTTCATAATGTAATCAATGACCAATATAAATAGTAAAGGCGATAGAACACCACCTTGAATTACTCCGGACTTGACTTCAAACGAATCACTCAGACAATCCTAAACCATGATTTGAAAAATTTCAATACACCTAACAAGAATAGTTATCCTAATATCTTTCTCTCTAATTTCATTATTTATATCTCTTCTCTGTTTATTCGACAAAACATGCTACGTTATCGAATGAGAAATAAATAAGTATATATATATATATATATATATATATATATATATATATATATATATATATATATAGATGGTAGGGGGATGAATATAGTTTTGAATGGTGAGTTGCTTGAGGAGGTAGATTGTTTTAAATATCTAGGGTCACATGTTGCTGTGGATGGAAGAATAGATGCAGAAGTGAAGTTTAGAATAAATGAAGTAGGAAAGGTGATGGGAGGAATGAAAAAAGTGTTTAAATGTCGTTCGCTTAGAATGGATGTAAAGAGAAGGCTGTATGAGGATGTTGTGGTACCGACTGCATTATATGGGGCTGAAACATGGAATATGGGTGTAGCAGAGAGGAAAAGTTTGAATGTAACGGAGATGAGGTGTCTGAGGAGTTTGTGTGGAGTGACGCGTATGGATCGGGTGCGAAATGATGAAGTGCGAAGGAGAACTGGAGTTGTTCAGGAGATGGCTGGTAGAGTTGAGCAGAGGGTGTTGCGATGGTTTGGGCATATGGAGAGAATGGATAATGAGCGATTGGTGAAAAAGATAACTAGATCTGATGTGAGAGGTGTAAGGCTGAGAGGAAGACCACGAATAGGATAGATGGATAGTGTGAAGAGAGCGCTGGATGCGAGAGGGATGTCTGTTGAGCAAGGAAGAGTGGCTGTGCGTGACAGAAATAAATGGAGAGAAATTGTGAATGAATAAGTGATGACGCAGCCCTGAGGGGATATTCTCCCTCATTTGGTCTAATCAGCTAATCAGGTCAGGTGCAGGTAAGGGGATGGGTCTGTTATGATGTGGCAGGGGTAAACCAGTTCCGCTGTCGGGCCCTGCTGTGGATGTCATTGATTGCATTGCGCAGTTGACCCTTGTGCGGTGTGGTACGGTGAGGATCTGTCCGTTCTCCCCTTTGGGGCTAAGATGCGAATGAATGTGTTTGAATGGATGAGTAAATGGGGAGTGTGTCGTCCTATCTCGGCTATCTCCCTTTCCTTGGGGGAAGCAGCCTAGGTATATATATATATATATATATATATATATATATATATATATATATATATATATATATATATATATATATCATGGTCCCTCATGGCATCACATTGAAAAGGTTGAGTCCGTATTTCTGAAGTTTTTTTGTTAGTGCCTGTGACTTCAAATATCGTCCTCAAATCACTGTGGTAGATATGAATTAAGAAGACTGCGCATTATTATTATTTTTTCTTTTTTCGCAGGAAAACTGTGTCTGAGGCAGCTGCAAAGCTTGAGGGAACTTTCAAGGAGCTATGATTTAAAAAAAAAAAGTCTAAGAATGGTACACAGGTTTTTAGAAAGGTAGCATATCAAAGACACTGCACGTCCTGGCCGTCATTCGACCTCTGGAAGACATGAGTACAACGAAAAAATTCGCCAGGTAATCTAGGAAATCGTCGTTGCACTTTTGACGAAATAATGGAGGCTGCAGGCGTTTCTTGGAGTTTAATCCAACGATTATGACACAAGATCTTGGCATGCACTGAGTCGTAGCAAAATCCGTCCTCTGCCTTCAAACGGAAGATCAAAAAGTAATCATGTGAACGCGTGTCAGGACTTGAAAGAGCAGGTGAGAATTGACTCAGAATTTCTTCCAAAGGTAATTATGGGTGAGTAGACCTTAGTTTACAAGTATGATCCCGAAATCAAGCAGCAGTTCAGTCAGTGGAAGACACCAACATCTCCAAGACTGAAAAAAGTGCGTCACGTCAAACATTAAGACAATATTGATCTTGTTTTTTTACATTAAGGGAGTTGTCCATAAAGAATTCGTTCCCGATGGACAGAATGTGAACCAGGAGTTTTATTTTACAATGTTATTGCGTCTACGGAAAGGCATAAGGTGCAAACGTCCAGAGAAGTGGCGCACCCAGAAATGGTTCTTGAATCCAGACAATGCCCCATCACACTACATTGTGAGTTCAAAAATTTTTGGCCATAAACAACGTCAGTGTTGTTCCGCACATCCCATACTTGCCAGAACTCGCTCCCTGTGATTTTTTATCGATCCTCAAGATTAAGTGAGAGCTGGAAGGGAAATATGACAACTTATATGAAATCCAGAAAAACAAAAGCAGGAGTCTTTGGACAAGGTGACAAAAGACTGCAACAGGAATTTTTCCAGGAATGGGAAAAGTGCTGGGACAAGCGTATAGCATATCAAGGAGAATTCTGTGAAGGAAACTAAAATGGATTTGGTGTTAGTTTTGTAATCAATCTTTTCGTTAACAATTCTTGGATTTGGGGGGTCCCCCATCGCATATATTTATTTATATAATATATGTAATATACACTATAAGTACAGAAATAGATAAATGGATACAGACGGATACCTCTGTCTCTATATCAGTCAAGAGAGAGAGAGAGAGAGAGAGAGAGGGAGAGAGAGAGAGCAGACAGGTGATACGACCAACATACACACAAGAAATAGGTAAAGGTATAGTAGGGTATGGACAAGTACAGCTGCAATTATTAATTCCTTTACAGTTTTGGGATTCAGAGCTAATAAGATACTAACACATGTGGCCATCTGAACTTCTCTGGTCAGTTTGCAAGATCAGGTTAGGTTTTTCAGTTTCGAGGAGGTGTTAGGGAACAATGATTTCGTTTGCAACTGTAGAGTATATTAATTTAGAAAGGAGATCGATACGTAAACCTTTGTGTTAGTCTTACTTGCGGTTGAAAGTGTGGGGAAGGGGACTGCATTTTTGAAATCCCAAACTTGCCAAGGTGAAAAGTACTCTCTCGTCAGACAGGTAGAAATCGCATCGCCCTGGTTAAAGAAAGTAGAAGTTGCCTCATAAAATATATTAATCCCTGTTGTTCAGTATGTATAGGCCATATATAGTTCGGGTCAATAATTCTCTCACACGTCTGAGTTTCCGAACTAATGAAATGAAATCCCAGCTAATCCAGCCTCCCGGAATATATGTGGGTGGTGTACTATGATCTCATTATGTTCAGTGTTGAGACAGTGTAATTACTGACTGCAACTGACTGCAAGTTATATAATATAAAAAAAGAATTAGCAGCACACAATGAATAGTACTGTTACATATCCAATCCTAGGCTCATCTGGACCACAGTCTGGATTTTCTTCTTACACAGTCCACTATTCTCCTTTCAGGATGTGGAGTACATGAGGGCCTTCCATATAATATCAGTGCCGCATGGGAAGGCGTCCCTTGGATTGAAATGACAGTTATTGTTTCTTGAACTTTACAAAATTGAATTATTATGTATGCTGTCACAGGCAATATCCAGTTACCTTTAGTTGAAAAGTCGATACCCATTGTCTGGAGTAAAAAGAATTCTGGGTTTAGCAGAACGTGCCGGCCATGTCTGACCAGGGTGTTCATTGCCCCCCGCATCTCTGGTATGGAAATGGGCGAGAATCGATCCACATGCCGCAGTTCTGCAATGCCTCGGTACACACCACTTTCTGCTCCCTGAAAAAAAAAAAATGGATGGTACAAAATTTTCATTGCTCTTAAGAAGGTCATGTCAGCCGGTAAGTAAAAAAAAAAGTAATTAATTAATTAAAATAATACATTTCAAATCCTTAAAATTATTTGTCTTTCTGTTCATGACATTATTTCAAATTTTCATTTTTTGTCTTTGACCAGATGGTTAAAGAAGGAAAATGAATATCTGTTTCAAGAGAATGCATGTGAAAAAATACATCAGAATTATAATAACTTTACTATCTACAGTATGAAATTTATCATTTGAAGCTAAAACCGTGTTTGCATGAAGATGCATTGTCTTAAAACAGTGATTCCCAAACTGCGTGCCACGGCAAACTGATGCACCACCCGTATATTCTCAGTGGGTCACAAATATTTGCTTTAGATGTATATCTGTGCATTAAAACTATTGTAAATTGTCATTTCTACTTACTTATGAGGGCTGATTATATAACTTGCCATTCGCGTTACAGACCTAAAAGTATTACATACCTGAATACCCAGAATGAACAGTAAAAAGGGGCATGATAGCCATATAGCGTTTCAAGCATTCCTCACATGGATCAGTGATAGAGTTACAGGGACACTGGTACAACTGAGACGAATCCAACACGCGTCTGGAACCGCAGGTCAAGCTGTGTTGCTCCCCAGTCAGTAATGCCATGTATATTATTATTTTAAACATTAATCATTGTATTGTTATTTGATGCTCATCTGTGATTCACATGCTTATACAGTATGTGCAGTTCTGACTTACAGTAGTCAGCATTTATACTGAAGGGAAGTTTAGAGACATCTTAACTTTTAATGCAAACCAGTGAAGTGACAATAATGCACACTGCAGGCCTAAGCAGTGCGTCGGTGTGGCCTTGGCTATGGCTGAGAGAAGTTGGTTCCTTTATTCAGTATTAATAGTTAAGAAAACTTGGAAAAAAAGGAAGATTTTGTCATTAAAAATCGTTAATATGTTGAAGAAGCTACTGAAATTGAAGTGATTGTTGAAGATCAGCCTAGTAATGCTGGCCCTAGTGTAACTAGGACACAGCCAAGGACTTGAGAAGAAAAACTCATCATTCGAACCAGGACAGCTAACCTGGCAATACGGTTCACTTTGACTTACAATGAATTTGGTGCTTAATAACCCCCCATTGGCCATGAGTCTGCTCCTCTGGCTGGCCCCGTGACCATTTTTTTTTTTTTTTTTCAGATCTAAAATCTATTTTTTTTCTTACACATGTGCAGAACCGTGTGGCACACTTGACAATGTGCTTTTTGGCTTCCTAAACCCATCCTGTGATTCACTATGATTCACAGACGATATCTAAAACTACTGCGTATGTACCATTAACATGTAAACATATGGCTGAAAATATCCGAGAAGAAGTGACTAGCTAACTGCTCGGGATGGTAGAGTAGGGTAAGGTAAACATACCAGTGAACTTCATTTCCTTCCCATAATTGTTCACAGCTTTCAATAGCTCACGTTGATTCGACGTCACTGGCTCATTCATAGTAAAGTATCACTTGACACTGGTGGTTGTTGAGGGGTTAAACAAAATTTGTTATGTGATACTAAATTATCAAGTGAAAACACATTCCCTAGTAAAATTAAAATACACTGATATTCAACGGACATTTACCTTTCTGATTAACCTCTGGATTGTTTCAAAAGACTTTTAACTCTTCAAACTCGGCTATATGTTGACTGGCCACTACTCATGCAGAAGATATTTGCAAAATCGCAAATTGGCCTCATGTCCCTGCTAATATTAAACCAAGAACATTCAATAAACAAGCAAAAGCCTCACTAATCTTTCTTCTTTCATCTGCAAATAACCCTTGAAGGCCAGGTGCTGGTGATGAGGAATGAAGAGGTGATGAATAGGGGTAAATTTCGGTGGTCTGTACTGGCCATGTCCCGAGGCATGCTCGGTATCTGACTCTGGGCACTGGCTAGCGAATCATTTCCCCTCCTCTGCCACTTCCCTAGGTGCATCAGTACACCACCCAGTGTGACCCAACACCTCCCCACACTTTGAGCCATTTCACCACCGCTGCTGTGTCTTTCATAATCACTACTCATCCCTCTATGTGTGGCTCGGAAAATTCTTACAATATTCCGCGTACTCCAGACAGGTGGGATTGTGCAAAGTGGTGTGTGGGAGAGAGGCACAACGAGCCATAAACTTCTCGGTAGGTGCACTTCCAACATAAAACACTTAACACTTATAACATTTATCATAACTTTACTTATAACTTATTTTCTTATGAATAATATCACTTATCACACAGCTTACTTCTCTAATTTCATATGTTAAAGCCTCATTTCTATTTTGCTCATCTTTAGTTCACATATTTTTACCGAGAAACTTTTTCTATTTACACACACCATATACATACACATACATACACAAGTATATACACTATTTACAAAGCCCCACATACCTCTGCTTAGTAAGGTTATTAACCAGTGATATTCGGAAAAGCATACTGGACACAATCCTACCTGCATCTCCTGGCAGATGAAGTTTGTCTCATCCCTTTTGTGAGGTTTTCACTTGCTACTGCTGCAAACCTTTCACCGCTTGTATGACTTCTTACCCACTGCTGTCCTGCCGAGTTCAACAGATGGTGACAGGACATGTAGTCAATGCGTAGTATCCAGTCTGGCAGTGCTGTGACACCTTGTTGTTAGGGTCCCATACCTAGCACATTCCTATATGCCTGAAACAGTTTGTGTGCAAGCTTCCTCTCAAACTCTAGAAGTGAAAATTTCTTCACAGCTATGTGCTTGAGGAGTATGTGGGCATTCAAAATAGTGATATCATAAAGGCACAGGAATGCATTCTTGTACCTCCCGCAGAACTTCCACAGATAATCAGCTGAGCCGATTTGCATATAAGACTTACTGACGAGCCTGATATCGATGTTGTAGTCATTGATGGCATCCGGCTTGTACAGTGGTTCCCTAGCCCTAGGATCGTCCTTACCAGTATCCTGAACCTGCCCACAGTGAACTGTGATAAGTTCTGTATGTTGACCTTGTCCTTCTCATGCCATTACAAGTCCAACACATTGCCACACTTCTTCATGAGCACACTCCCCCTCTCAGTCGTGGCTGAAAAGGCAGGAAAGTGCTTGCTACTGATATGGGCAGTACCACAGGCACCTGTACCACATTTAAGCAGGTACTTCATCGATACCAAGGATGTATAGCATTTGTTGGTGTACAAAATGTGGTTCCAGCCAATATATCTGTCCATGGTAGGCTACAATTTTCACTACTCCAAAAAAACTCCAGAAAAACTGAGGGTCCTCATATGGGATATCTACAGCTGAAGCTGAGTACATAACAAAATCTTGCACATATCCAGTCTTGCAATCACGGATAACAAAGAAATTGGGACCAAATCAATGTTGTTTGGAAAGCACATGGTCAATCAATGCTAATCATTCCCAGAACAGCACTAGTGACTCATCCACTACCAGCATGGTCAGAATTTGGTGAATTTTCCACAACCTGTCATAAAGTGCCAGCCTCATGCTGGGGGAAAATGCTGGTCCCTAATTATGTCGAAGTACCGGTCCCTGGACATAAATTTCCTGAGCACTGGGGTGGCCACCAAGTCAGTGACTCCCCAGTAATCATGCAACACATCCTTTTTTACATGTGCCTTCAACATAATGAGGATGAGTCACACATACATCACCCCCAATTCCACAGGTGTCCATTACCTTGTCTGCAATCTTGGGTGCACCAGGCTGTCAAGTCAGTCCTGGCAAATTTCCTTTTGGAAACTGATTTCCTGTACCAGGTACTCCATCATGGTCATCAAAAAGAAGATTTTGAAAATGGTGCTGCTACTTTACTCACTTCAAGCTGGGCACTCTGCTTGTGCTCCTGCCTAACTGTCATCAAAATCAGTATCGACTGACTTGAAGCCTGCACCCTCCTCCCACATGAAGATATCCGCTGGGTGCGGGTGATGATCTCAGCCACCTTGGCCTTTACCCCGGCCACTTTGCCCACGTGCATGCCCCTAGTATGGTGGGGCAGGTAGGGAGAGTAGGATGAACCACTCATGGTGGGGGATGAGGGAGGAAATGCTCCCACTTGTGATCTACCTGGTGGTGATAGCAAAATGTCTTCCCTCACATATGAAGTGCCAGGCTGAGGGGCATCACTGGCAGACAGACCTGGCAGGGATGATGCAGGGAATCCTGGCAGGGGAGGGTTGAGGTGAGGACGGCAACCGGGAGCCTCCTCAAGTCATGATTGGCACCTCTTCCCCACTTGCTGCCTCCCTGGTGGTGGTGCTCTCTGGTGGTCTTCTTTCACATAAGAAGGGCCAGTCGTGGAAGCATCATCAGTGAACATACCTGACAGGGGTGATGCTGGGTGTCCCATCAGACGGAGAGGCAAAAACAGTGTGTTGGTGTCTCCATGTGGGTCATCGCGTGATAAATGTTCGTCTGTTGACTTTTGCATTCCAAACTCCTAAGATGATTCCCCTGACTCATCAGAAGGGTAGGGAGATGCAGGGTGGGCTGCAGGGTCATCTGGGTTACTCTCCAGGGGTAACATGGAGCTCCAAGAAGAGGTGTGGGAGTGTGGCCACATAACATCACTCTCAATAAGGTAGCTACCAATCTCAGGGGACGAGTTTTAGTTACCTGAAATAGACAAGACAATCATTTCAGGTTCCCCCCCCCCCCTATTGCCAAGCAGTTGTCGCCTGGGCATGGTAGGAGACTTGGCAGGGGTGGATGTTGCATAATAGGGATGCGGGCGAGATGAGAGAATGGATTCGGGCATGTTGAAGTTAGAACTCAATGTCCATATGCTGACACTGCACTCGGGTGACTCACAGAATCCCCAGAGCATGATGCTTTAAAAAAAAAAAAAGTGGTGGGAGCTTCAAATAGCAGTGGGAGACCGCTATAAGATCGGTTCAACACCCGGGTTCTCCGGGGACCCCGTGCACATTGGACCAATTCAACACCCAAAGTGATCAGGTAAAATATAACAACAGAGGGGTCGTTTTGAGACGAAAGTGAAAATTGCAGAAAAGGTTCAAGAAGCCAACCATTTAGTAGCAGTTTTATCTTTTTTTAAATATGAAGCCCCATACAGTTGCCGACTCTTTTGTTCTTCCATCATGGTGCGCTATAGTGAACACTGTTTGAATTTGAAGCAGAAAAGGAAGTGGAGAAAATTCTTCCTCAGATAATACCATTGGTAGATGTCATTTAAATGTTCTTTGATATATATATATATATATATATATATATATATATATATATATATATATATATATATATATATATATATATATATATATATATATAAGGTGTCTGTGAACTTGTAAAAGAAACATATATGCATTTCAGGATGATTCAACATATGTTGCAGGAAAAGCACAGTTATTAGTGTTCATCTGGTATATTTGCTGATAACAAAATAGTAGAATAGTTTTTATACTGCAAACTTCAGCAGAAGATATTTTTGTAGTGGGTGACTACTTGCAATGTGCTGATTTGACACAGAAATCTTTTGTAGGAATTTTCATGGCCGGTGCTTCTTCAATTATATGGTCAGTAAAAGGTTTTTTATAATTAGTGAAAAAAGAGAACCTAGACTTGACTGCAACACAGTGTGTTTTGTACCGTGAAGAACTGGTTGCCGAAAGTTTGGAATATGAAGTGAATAACGTTCTTGATGACAATGAAAACTTGTTAACATAATCTAAAGCAGACCAATAAAGTTACGATTGTGTTCCCTGCTTTGTGAAACAATCGGGTCTTTTCATGTTGCTATTCTCCTCCGCATATAGGTCAGATGGTTATCAAGAGGAAAGATGCTGTCTCAAGTAGATGAATTAAAGGAAAAAAAAAATTACCTTCTTTTCTGTTTAAGAGAAACTTCACTTTTGTGAATTAAAAGCTGATTCAACCTGTTGTGACAAGTTCTGTTACAAGGCATATATTTTTGAAACCCTTTACGAGGTAATTACTGCTTCCAAGGGAGAAACGTAATTTGTTCTCTTCTACAGACAACATGAAGAGTCTGGCATAAATAATGAGGCTATGAACTGTTAAAGTGAAAGAAGGCAATTCAGACTTGTTTCCAGAGAATGCTGATACAAATAACAAAGATATAGCTCCACCAATATGTAGATGCCTTGGAAGCCTAGATAAAAGCACTGAACACTATTTCCCTAATATATGTATTGAAAGTTAAGACTGGATTAGAAATCCTTTCATTCTTGATCTGTGAAACAACCAGTAACTTGCAGGGAGTAGACTGTAATTCCTGTCAAGTAGGGCAGTTCTCCAAGGTGGATGGAAAGCTGATGACAGAGAGAGCTGGATCTCCTGTTTCATTAGCCCTTGGAATTAGCTTCTAACCATCTTCCTTTCCTGAACTTTTTCAGTATTTCAGTAACAAAGAGGGTAGGCCAGCATACCCTCCAACACCAGTTCCTCTAACTGTCAACACAAAACTACATGCACATTACACACTACCCTCCCCATTCATTTTTTTTTTATGGCATCTCAGCACAAGCCTCAGAGACCCTAGGAAGGGGGGGGGGGAGCATAAAAGCCTGCATCATCTGCTCCTTCCCCATTGACGATCAACCAGAATGCCTGGAACCAATGTCTGACTCACTTTTTCATTTTTGCAGTATTTGCAGCCTTTTCTCTAAATCTCGCCTTCTCATCCTAACAGAGACTCAGATATCTGAGATGACTGATAGCAAATCCTTCCTTGCATCCTCTTACTTTTTCTATACTCATTCCAAAGCAAAAATGGCTATTTTATATATGCACCCAAGAACTTATCTTTCTCTCCTTTCCTGAACTTGAATTTTCTGAATTCTCTACTATCTGGCACTGGCTATCCTGTCATTCTCTAAGAATAGCAGTGCTGTTTAGTTTTCTCCTAATTCTACTGATTATGAAAAATTCAACAATCTTACTTCTAAAATGGAACATCCTATCGATTTCTCCTTTTTCTGAACTCTTCATTCTAGGTGATTTAAATGTTCACCACCTTTGGCTCTCCTCTCCTTTCACTGATCCACCTGGCAAAGAAGCCTACATATTATCTATACTTGATGACATAGACCAGCTTGTACAGCAGCCTATCAATATCCCTGACTGCCTTGGAGAGAGTTCCAACATACTTAACCTCTTGCTTAAAACTAAGCTATCTGTTTATGTTGTTAATCTTTTCTCTCTGTTAGGTTCCTCTGATCACAACTTTATCACCTTAATCACTCCTATCGATCAAGTAAGGACGTGAACACTCCTAAGATACAGCAGCTGTAGCAGTTTGGAGCTATTGATTGAGAGGCCCTCCAACAGTACCTCTTTGATTTTCCCTGGAATGATTATTGCTTCCATGGCCGAGAACCATCTGAATGTGCCTTGTGCATATGCAAGTTATTCTTTCAAGCATGGAAACACATCCCTTTATCTTATCCTGTGACTACTGAAAAGAAAAATGTTTTAATAATGCTTCTTCTAATGCTGTCCACAAGGAGAGGGCCTATAACAGGTATTAAAGTTGATCCAACCCTGAATCTCATCTCTTTTATATTTCTGCCTGGAATCGTGCTAAGTATGTTCTTTCCTCAGCTAAAAATAATTTCATTCGTAGCAAATGCTCAGAACCTTCCAACTCTAATTCTTCCCATTTCTCCTGGCATTTTGCCAAAAACCTTTATACTAAGTTTACTTCATCATCCTTCTCTCCTCTTTTCCACTCCGATAGATCTGAACCTCTTTCTTCTACCGATAAAGCAGAGCTCTTCATTCAGACTTTCTCCATTTCCACATTAGACAATTCCGGTGCTGTTCCTCCATTGCTTTCCCCCTCTGACTTCCTCGTGGCTGACATTAAAATGTGTTCAATTGACGTTTTTTTTTTTTTTTCTGCCGTAACTAGCCTCAATACTAATAAGGTATTTGGGCCTGATGGGATCCCTCCTGTGCTTATACTTACCTAGGCAAACTCTTATCGCTTTTGACTGTCAACTTGGACCTTTCCTTTTTGCTGAAAGTTTGCTCTCATTCAGTCTGTCCCAAGGAAGGGTGACCATTCCCAGCCCTCCAACGATCGCCCAGTTGGTTTATTAAAATCTATTCTTAATATAAAATTTCAAAGCATCTTTTTTATCAGTCTTCTTTCTGCTCGTCATTAAAGGTTCCCTCAAGCATGGTCCACTGGCAATCTTGTCACCTACCTTTCAGGACTTTGGTGAAACCTTTGCCATTCCACTTGACCTCTCAAAGACGTTCAGTGCTGTCTGGCATATATCATTACTTTCCAAACTGCCATTTTACGCTGTCTATTGTTCTGCCTGTGCCTTGATCTCTAACCTACTTTCTGATCATTCTGTAGCTGCTGTCGTAGACAGCCACCATCCCTCTCCTAGAGCTATGGATAGTGGTGTTCCTCAGGGTTTTACCCTACAAACAATTCTCTTCATTCTATTCACCAATGGCCATCTAAGTTGTACATCAAACCCTGTCCACTCATATGCTTATGACTCCACCCTTTACCTTTCCATCTGCTTCCTGCAGTGTCCATCCCAGCAGTTACTTCAACAAACAAGGGATGAGGCTTTGGCACACCTAATGTCTGACTTGTCTCATATCTCTGTTTCTGGTAAAAGCAATCTTGTCTTTTTTAATGCTTCAGAAACTCAGTTCTTACATCTTTCAACCCCTCAAAATCTTTCACAAGATATTTCTCTTACTGTTAACAATATTCAACTGAATCATGCATCATCTTTGAACATACTTGGGGTTTCATTCTTTCGGGATTTGTCTTGGAATAGTTATATTACCTTTCTTGCAAAATCTGCTTCCAAGAGATTAGGCATGCTAAGGTGACACCGTTCCTTCTTTACCCCTGCACAGTTGTTGACTTTATGCAAGTGTTTTATTCGCCACTGCTTTGAGAACAACACTCATATGTGGGAAGGCTCTCTACATACAGCTCTTCTCAACTAGGTGGAGCCATAGGCTTTTCATCTCACTTCCCAGCTGGTTTCTCACCAATGACGCCCCTCCCCCCAATCCTGGGAAATATATATATATTTTTTTATGGCTCAAACCTCGACGTTTTATGAGAAACATGGGAAAATACCCCCAAAAGTGCTTATTGGAGCTTATAAGTGCACTATACAGGTGTCCCTCTGAACACCTGGCACCATCTTCTCTGGGAGCACGCTGCTGCTGTCACGTTTTCTGTGGTAGGGGTAACTATTGCAAACCACTCAGAACAGGTAGATATTTTTCATTTGGTACGAATTTATATGTAGTACAAGAATACATTGGTTTTTCACACAATAATATGGGCAATATAATGGTTGTTGCACTCACCAAACACATCAACACACTGCACCTTCCTTGGTGACAGTACCTCCTCATCACTGTTGCTTGTTTCCAACTCCAGCGCCACGTAATCTTAGTGCTCCGCATCATCATCGATTGGGGAATCACTCTCATCTGTGAAGGCATTGAGGATGGCTTGAATTTCGTCATGCGAGCGCGGCACGACATGTCTTTACTGGCCAGGTCACTGCTAACAGGTGATTTGTCGAGAAAATCGATTGCAGGGGTCACACAGGGTCAGGCAATGTTGCCACCTGGCGGCTGGTAGAGGAAGGTCTCCCACATATGTCTACTAAAAATCACCTGTGAAACTTAAAAAATGTGCAAATGACAGACCTTGCAATTGCAGAATGTACTAATATGTCGTCGAGATTCAGCGTGAAAAAAAGTTTTGATGTACCCATACGTCGTTGGGCACAGCACCAATCCAGTAACAAACTCCCATCTCTTTTCTGTCCAGATTTCTAATGCAAGAGTTAACGGTTACTCCCAGACATTCATGAATTTCCTGCTGCCTATGACCTGCAGTCTTTCAAACACAATGTGTCCAGGCAGCTTGAATTGTCTGACCTTGAATATATATATATATATATATATATATATATATATATATATATATATATATATATATATATATATATATATATATATATATGGAGGGAACAACTGTATTGGTTTCTAGCCTTTGGATCTTTCTTCCATGCATAGACAAAAAAAAAAAAAAAAGAGGAGGAGAGGTTTACAGACTTATGTACTGACTGCACTCTAAAGCTAATGTACATAGGAGTGTCACAAGTTACTTTTTGGATTCACATTGAGGACACAAACCCACACTCAGCTAAAAAAAATCCAAAATCTCTTCTCCATTTTCTACCTTTTATGTGATCTGGGGTTCTCAATGCTTACTATTATAAGAGAAACAAGAAAAAGTCAAGATTGCTAGGTGTTGAACAAGAAATGATATTGTGCTTGTCCAGTATTCTTCCTATTATAAAACTAATATTCAAATCCAGTTAGGCTCATGTGTCACACTAATCAAGTACCTTTGTGTGTTAAGAATATAAATTTCATATTTCAAATGATACATATTCTTACATCTTAGAGGTTCATTGATACAATGAGAACGATGCATAGACAAGCCAGGCAATAAATCAAAGGCTGCTGGGAACTTGTAGGTTTCATTCCTCTTAGGCAGAGCTGAGATACTCTTGCAAAAGACTGGTTTTTCTCTCTCATGCTGCCTCACCTACTGCCTGATCATTGGCTGACTGACTCACTGACTGACTCTGGCTGACTAATATGTTCTTCACAAATTAACTGCCACTGTCTGATTCAGTCTGTCACGGACTCTATCACCGTCTGTCCAACACTGACTCACTGTCCGTTCACTGAATGACTCAGTGTTCAATGACTCGTTACTGAATCTCAGTGAATTACAACTGCAGCACACTAACTCACAATGTCCATTACTGATTAAAAGTGACCTTTCTAAACACTCCGACTGGTCACTGCACACTCGCTCACTACATCCATTTCTCTCTGGATAACTAAACACAGCTGAACTATCTGGCCTCTTCCAACAAGCCATGCTGGCCCCTTAACCCTAGATAGGTAATCCTGACTTTGTTACTATATTAGGTAACGTGGGGTCTGATGGACCCCACGGGAAAAAAAACAAAAAAACTTTCGTTTGCGATATTTCAAAATGCTTCAATGCACAAATAATTCAACCCCTTATCTTTAAATAGGGCCAGAAAAAATACAGTTTCATTGAAAAAATATATACTTTTTTAAAGTTTATACAAAAATGATTAAATTTTAGGTATACAAATTTTAAAATTAAATCTTGCAAAATTGAAAAGTAATATCATGATTCCTTGGGTGGTCTGCAGTAGACCCATGTTGGGACCTTCTGTATACAAAAGGAGAAAGACAGCAAACTGAAATAAAAAAATCACAAGAGGGCTCAACTGAGGTTACATTATAGGTAATCTGGGGTCTAACATACCCCAATGGCTCTATAGAGCAAAATCAGAGCCAGGTACAGCTATGACCCCATCATCACCATGAAGAACATCACTAGGCAGGAAGGTAATGAGATGGACAGACCTGTAGACCTTATGCTCATATTTTTAACAATTAAATTTCGGGGACTGAGGTTTCTGAGACCCCCATATTACCTATCTAGGGTTAATGTACCTCTGCCCCCTGACTCCCCCTAGTACAGCCTAGAAAATTCTAGAGCCTAGCAAAGAACTCACATCTTTTCACTTAATCCGCCCCGTCCCGACCGATTTTCCACCACTGACTCCCCCCAGTCGCGAACAATTTTGGAAAAAAAAAAAATTTGGCTCAAACCTACGCTTTTGGTGAGAAACATCGAAAATTCATAGAGAAATCACTCACCTGAGGTTTAAAATACTCGATACAGGTAGCAGTACCCCTTAACTTATGGGGTTTTCTATCAGGCTGGCTCCAAAGAAAACAAGTTCTATGGGAGCGTAACTATTCCACACCACTAATAAATGGTATTTATTTATTTGGTACGAATTTATATGTTGTATGAGAGTATATTGGTTATCACACAGTAATATAGGCAATATAAGCATTGTTTCACTCACCAAACACATCAACATACCTGACCTTTTTTGGCGACATTACTTGATCATCATTTCTGACTGTTTCTTCCTCTAATGCTATGTAAACTTTGTCCTCCACATTGACATCGATTGGTGAATCACAGCAGCCCAGAAGTTCGTCCCGTGGCACGACATGTCTTTACTGGCCAGATCACTGGTAACCCATGAATTGCTGAGACAGTGGTGTGCGGGGGGGAGTCATGCTGGGTAAGGCATTGAACTTGCCTGGCAACTTGTAGAGGAAGGTGTCCCGTGTATGTATACCAAAAATCAAGCACAAACATTGAAAATTGTGCAAAATAGGGACCTTGCAATTGATGCACGTTTATATATATCAGCGGGACTGAGAGTGACAAAACGTGTGGACGTATATATATGTCAACGGGACATGGCGGGTTAATGATGCACTTAAATTAACAACAGACTATAACAATAATGAAAAGAATTAATTCCCAAGTTAAGAGAGAAAGTAAAGAACACAGACATGCCGAAATCTCCAGAATTTTTCTCACAGCTCCAGATATAAACATTAGCCTAATCCTACAGCACTGCACTCAATTTGCAGAATGTTCCTCACATCTCCAAATATAAACCTCTAACCTAATCCTATTGGCATAACATTGCCCCTTTCCTTAGAACAGTGTCATCCCTGACATAACCACCTAAACCTACTTCTGTACAAGTATAAAGAGCATAAACATCCAAATTAGTAAGTCACTGCCATCATCTTTACTGTCAAGGTCCCATGATGTGAAGACCTGGATCACTGGCGCTCTCAATGACTCCGTCATTCTCTTGATCTCTCATTTCATCTCTGGTGTCCAGCAGGTTCCCTGCTCCACTCTCTGCTCCACATCATGTGCACTTCCAAGGTCCATGATATCTACTGTGGAATATACATCAGTGTACTTCACCAAAACCTCCCTCATCTGCTTCATTCATGGCTTCTCCAGACACTTGGCACTCTTGGCAAAGTGGTTAGGGGTTCTGCCTGGGGCGTAGCCATGCTTTTCTTGCATGCACTACTTGGTGGCTCCTGGTTGACTTCTTGGCACATCCCCACAACCATGTCCCCCCAGTGATAGCTGCCATGGCATGGTGTGGGAGCTTGCACCTGCAAATGATCTGGTAAGCTGGATCAGAGAGGATTATTCCCCCCTCCTTTCCTATTTCTGGGAGGGAAGGTGTTGTCCATGCTGGAGAAGTTGTCAGTGAGGTCCAAACTAAATGACTCGATCCCTATAGGTCCTAAGGGAGGATGGTGTTGGTCTTCTTTTACCCCAGCCTCTGAAGCTGGATTACTGTCTCATGTTGTGTTTGCCATGCATGGTGTCCCGTAATGGCAGGAAATAGGATTTCTGGGACTTGAGCAATGCTGCATGATGCACCCTGCAGTTTTCAACACACATCTTTAGTTCCGTGTTCTGGCTAGATGGGCACCCTGGCGTGGGCTGACCATGTCAGTTGGCTGATCACTTGTTGGCCAGGTTCAAGTGGGCACTGGGGCACCTGGTGACTTCTGTCATTTTGCATGCATCAATCCTTTTTGCCTAATTGTGGCTGTCTATGCTGCTCAACATCTGTAGCCTCCCTGTTTAGTTCCTTATCTCTAAGGTCACACTCTGTGACCTCTTCCCAGGTCTTTTTTTATCTCTCTCCTGTAACCCTTCTCCATCGTTCACACTTCTTACTTTCTGCATCCAATTGTCATCCCCCACTTTCTCTGTATGCCCAAATAATCTCAGTCTACCAATTATGACAACACCAATACACTCTATTCTCATCCTTCCTTTCAATTCTTCCATCATAGGCTTAGTCCTCCCAGGCCTCGCATTCAAGGATGCATTGCACATCCACCTATTCATTGTCATTTCTCTAAGAAAATGATTTTTTTTTTTTTTTTTTGTACATGGCTTTATTTAACAGTAATCTTGAAGCACATAGGGCAGTTCCCAGCAATAGAAACTCATGGATGGGAGCCTGAAGCTGCTCCACCAGAGGGAACTGTATGACGGTGGCCTCTTTATTGTTTGGGGGGCCCTGAATTTTGTGGATGGGTCCATGTGGTCACCCTTTCCTCTGGTCAACCCAACGAGCCACACTGTTGGATGCCCCCCCCCCTAAGTTCAGTGTGCTGACCCTAGGACTGAACTTAATCATCATTCACCTCTCTCCACTTGGGGATGGGCAGATGGAAGTCATAGGTGCTTCAGCCCCTGTCCTATGGCCTGCTGGCTTGAAGGCCAGGGGAGATCCCTCCCTGAAAACCTCCAGCCTTGGTGGGGCAGAAGGAGCTGAACCTCTTGATAAAAAAAATCCCTCTGATGGGTGCAGTGGGGCCGAGCCCCATCATCATATTTCGTATTTTGAGGGAAACAACTGGGCTACGCCCAAAAAGATATATCCCCCACTGAGAATGAAGGTAATAAGGTTGATGCCATGATGGGTGGGGCCATGGACCCTTTAACCAGAATGGTTGAAAATAAATCGAGAAGAAGGGGAGAGGTAGGAGCCCTGAATCACTGACTCACTTGTTTCTACAAGCCTATGAGCTTTAAGTGTTTTCTCATGGTCAGGGCATCTGATGGAAGTAAGCTCTCTGATGGATGTGTCTTCCTTCAAACTAATGAAATGTCAGCTGTGATAGGTTTGCTGCCTGAGATTTTGCCATATTCTGATGGGAGCCTTTTAGCTGAGGTTGCGAAGCTGGATAAGAGCATGAAGTTGGGTGTCATGAAAGAAATCAATGGAACCACGTTAAGGTTTAGCCTCACTCATCACTAAACTACCCTATCAAGGAGCTCACCAGACAGCTGCTGGAAGGGAATGGTGAAGGTTGAAGAAGTCTGGAGGGATTCCATGCCCACTCCTACTCTTTTTGTCAATTTTGTCCATAGCCAGCTTCCTTCATCCTTCCATGCTGGATGGTACACCTTCTGAGTGAAGACATTTATGCTTTGGCCTCAGATGAGATGTGTTTCCATTGTCATCACTTCAGCCACACTTCCAAGTCTAGTCGATGAGCTGCACCAACCCATCCCACAATGATTTTCTTGTGTGCCACAAAGTTTGTTACCAGCAATGAGTTATATCCTGCAATGTGAATCCTACCAATTTGAGAAAGAAGTCCTAGCCTTTCAAGCTTCAGACTGATATTCTTTTTGTAAGGCTGAGGAGCGCATCCACTCGCGCCACATCCGTCATTGAATAACCTATGCCTTCCTCATACAAGGTGCTCCAAAAATGACACCCACCACCCCTGGCCTCTCCAGGTCTCATGGTATGATGCCTCCCACATCCACCAAAGAAAGGCCCCTCTTCCTCCGGTCACTCCAAGAAAGTCGTCAAGGCAGCAACCACTGGGGCTTCCTCTTCCCCCATGGCACCTACTTCAAAGATATTGGAGTGAATGAGGGCCTCCAATGAGTCTTTGGACTTGGAACAGACCCTCCCAAAGAAGATGGTGGCACCATCAAAGTCCCTCTGTTTGACATCTGCCACCCCAGCTAAAGGGCACTGTGTGGGACAACCTCAATCCTTCCAGCATTAACCCGTAAATTACTGCATTAAGTTTCGTGGTCGATCCCCCCATGAAAAAAAAAAGAAAAAAGAAAAAAAAAAAAAAGGATTTTTTTTCATCAAAAATAATTTTTGCTCTTATAGGCTAAATGAAAGCGTGCATGGAATAGAATAGGAAAACCAAATATGACTTCATTATTTACTATAGTTTCGTCGTGGTACGCCATTTATGGACATTTGGGTGAAAAATGTAGCACGCCTCTTTAAAAAAAAAAAAAGAGCTTGATCATATGATGTATGTAGCAGTCGCACGTTGTTCTTCATATGATGTACGTAGCAGCTATCGGGTTAAGGCTCTGGATAAAAAGCCCGTCTCTGGGGCAGGATAGGGAAGAGCCAGGATGGGTTAAGGTCTCCCCTAACAGTAGGAACCATATCCCTAGGGTTCTCTCTCCTCATCATCTGGTAAAGCAGGAAGGTTCACAAGACCAGGCCTTGCAGTACTCTGCTAAGTCCTCTCAGCACATAAGTGGTGAAACATCCTCTGCTGCACAGAGATTCCCCTACCAGCCAACTTTTGTGGTTGACAGTCACCACAGTTCTGTCTCTGGAGAGACTAGCCTCTGGTGGGTCCTTTTCTACAGGGACTCAGCATTTTTTTTTTTTTTTTCATAGATTCAGTGAAGGCATTCCTTCAGTGGAGCTGACGTGGTCGCTGCTCCAACTGTGAGTAATTATGGAAGCTGCCTTCTGCCAGTTGTCCTTCTTGTATCTGCATGATATGATGTTGGGTGCATCCCTGCTGCTGTCTCTCCCCGTGTATGTGGGCATTGCTTACTTACTCCTGCAGGTGGTGGTTTTGGTGGCAGGAGTGTGATTTACACCCAGTGTGATATCTCTTGTGCTTCATTTTTGCTAGTTACCCCAATCCAGGCAGTTGCAGTTCAGCCCCACCGCTACAGGACATATACTTTGATGAGTGTGTGTGTGTGTGTGTGTGTGTGTGTGTGTGTGTGTGTGTGTGTTTACCTAATTGTTTCTACCTAATTGCATCTTTACACGAATGAGTCAAGCACGTACTGTCCCGTGTCTTAAACCATTGTTATTGTACATATCCCTAAATTTATGAATTATTATGGCACACACTATTTCATTCGGTAGTGCATTCCACTGATCAATTGCCCTATTTGGGAAACTAAATTGCCTTACGTCTTTATCACCTCTTTTTTTATGCAGTTTTTTGCAGTGTCCTCTTGCTGATGCATCCCCATAGGTTATGTAATCATTTATGTCTATTTTCTCCTTCCCAGATATGCATTTATATAGCCTAATCATGTCTCCTCTTTTCCTTCTCTCCTGTAGTGTAGGTAGGTTCAGTTTTTCTACGAGGTAGTCTTTCTTTGTAGCTTAGATCCCTTAAGCTTGGTACCCATCTTGTAGTGGCCCTTTGATCTTTTTCAGTCTTATCTATGTGCTTATTGAGATCAGGACTCCAGACTACTCATGCATACTCCAGGGTTGTTCTGATGAATGATGTTATTATCTTTCTTAGCATGTCTTCATTTATTATGTGAATGCTATTCTCATATTTGCAAGAAGTGTATACATGTTCCGTACCCTTTCAATGATGTGATCAGCTGGAGACAGCTTGTTTTTGCTAATCACACCTAGGTCCTTCTCTCTTTCTGATGTGTGTAGGGTTTTACTTCCTAACTTATAATCTCAATCAGTTTTTTTTTGCACTTTTACAAAACTTGATTACATGACACTTGTCCACATTGATTTCCATTTGCCATGTATTGCTCCGTTCATGAAGTTTATTTAATCTTCTTGTAGCTCTTTACAAGAGTCTGCATTAATAATTCTCCTTTGTATTTTTGCATCATCAGCAAACATATTTACATAGCTTTTATTTCCAGTGATGCTATCTATATCATTTATATACATTAAAAACATAATTGGTGCCAGCATTGAGCCCTGTGGAACTCCGGTAGTCACTTCCCTCAATGATGAGTAATTTCCCCTTAGTACTGTTCTCATTTCTCTCTCTCTCTCTCTCTCTCTCTCTCTCTCTCTCTCTCTCTCTCTCTCTCTCTCTTTATGTGTATATATATATATAAAATATTGCATCCAACCATATAGGTTGCCTCGGATTACTCCTTGATGGTACAGTTTCCATAAAAGTCTTTGGTGTGGTACTCTGTCAAATGTTTTCTTGAAATCTAAATAGATATTGTCCACCCATCCTTCTCTTTTCGGTAATGTTTCTGTTACTCGATCATAGTAGCACAACAGATTAGTAACACATGATTTCCCCTTTCTGAAACCAAACTGTCTTTCTGTTATCATATTGTGTTCTTCTAGATGATTTACCCAAACTTTTCTTATCAGTTTTTCTAATACCTAGCTTACAACACTGGTTAGTGATACTGGTCGGTAGCTGTGTGGATTTTCTTTATTCCCTTTCTTGAATAAGGGGACAATGTTTGCTTTCTTCCAAATATCAGGTAGTTTACCCTGTTCCAAGGTATCCTTGAAAATTAAAGATATTGGTTTACTTATCTCCTTTGCACATTCATGTAGCACCGACATGAAATTTCATCAGGACCATTTGCTTTTCCTTTGTCTAATTTACTTAACTCCTCCTGTATTTCTTTTTCTGATATTTGTCTATCTGGTAATATGTGTGGGCATGCATGTTCCATATCATCCCTCTCAAAATTATTTTCTTCTGTAAAAACTGATTGGAAATTCTTATTTAGTGCTTCACAAATAACATTCTCTTGTGTATAGATGGTCTCCTCATTCGTAATAGATTGTATTTTATCTTTTACTTTGGTTTTGCTTCGGATATAGCTGTAAAATGGCTTCGGTTGATCACTACTTATATTTATGATGTCCTCAAACTGTCTTTCAGCTTCCTTCCTTATTCTTGTTTAATCGTTTCTTGCCTGTTTATAGTTGTTATATGCCCTTTCACTATTGTGTCTTCTGTATCTGTTCCGCAACAAATCTCTTTTTTCTTTTATTTTTTTTTCATTCTGTATTAAACCATTTCTATATTTTCTTTTCTGCTTCTTTGTGCTGTGAGATGTACTTCTCGACTCCTATTTCATAAAGTTCACAGAATTTTTTATATATAGCTTTAAATCATGTCCTCTAAGCTCCTTTTCCCAATCTGTTTCTAAGAAGTACTTCTTTAGGTCATGGTAGTTTCCCTTTGTATAATTTAGGCTCCTCTTGTAACTTTCATTGCTGTTAATTATGTAATATGCAATCCTGAATTTGCAATTTAGTACTGCATGGTCGCTTTTGCCGATTGGAGGGTGATACATAATATTGTCAATAACAATTTCTTGCCAAGTAAATATAAGATCTAGTACTGAGGGTACATCAAGTCTTCTTTTTCTGGTGCTTTCCCTTACATGTTGCGTTAGGAAAAACCCCTACATGAGATCCATGAGCTTTTGGTCCCAATAGCTTTCTTGGCTTATTATATCTAGAGTATTCCAATTTATATTTGTATTAAAATCTCCAGTTAGTATAATTCCTCCCGATTTCTCTTCCATTCTATGTAGTAATGCTCTTAAACTCTGAACTGCACTCTCTGCCAGATCCTCATGTTCGTCTCTCCCATTTGTTGGATCTGGGTGGCAGGAATAAATTTGCTACAATTACTTTCCCTTCGGATGTATTGATCTCTACTGCAATCAGGTCTACTTGTAAGGGTATATCTTGTTCTATTTCTTTGACTTTTAGATTTTTATTTGTTAATATTATAAGTCCTCCTCCTTTTTTAAAAGTTCCTATCTCTTCTAGATATATTGTATTCCTCTAAGTTTAGGATGTCATTTGATATCCTTGGTGTTAATTTTGTTTCAGTTAGGCATATTATATGTGGTTTATTTTCTCTGATGTAATCATTCATCTCTCATAATTTAGATACCATTTCATCTGCATTTGAGTACATTAACTTCGTCACCTTGTTTACATACTTGTCATGGTTTGGGTCTACCACCTTCCTCCCTTTTATTCCTTCCTGGTTATGTACCACTTTCGAGCCTGCAATCCAGTTACTTTGTATCTATCTATATACCTAGGCTGCTACCCCATCTAATCTTCCCTTGTTCATTGTTTTTGCTTTCTCCTTCTTCTCTTTTAGTAATTCAAGTTCCTCATGAGTTAGGCATCTTTTTATCCATACATTTTTGAATTCCTCTTTTTCCATGAGTTTCTTTGCATTTTTAGTATCTACTCCACAGTGTTTACACTTTGGAAGGTTATCTTTAGGGGCCTTGACTTATTTCTCTCATATTTCCCTAGCCTTTTATGTTCCGCTATGTCTTTATTAGATATTTCCTCTGATACTTCTTTCAATATGCTCATTACATTTGCCATCTCCTTTTTGTCTCTCGAGATTTGTTTTTTGTTTCTTCCTCTTCTATACCAGTGATTACTATAGATTTGTTGATATCTGCTGATTCTCTTGCCAATTTAGGATTGTTTTGGATTATTTTTTTCACTTCCTTTTTAACCCCTAACAAGCAGGTGACGTTATGTAACGTCCATGCGTGAGGAGGCGGGCAACATTATGTAATGTCCAGCGATTCTCAGTCCTAAATTATTGGTGAAATTGGGTGATAAAGCATCCTTGTCACATTTTGTCCTGCCCTCTACTTTCTCAAGCCTTGCAACAAGTAAAATAGAATATACATAATATATAAGTTTTAGTGTTATAAATGTTCAAGTAAAATAGTATATATGTCTCTATCTATCTATCTATAGCCCGATGCCCTAATCCGGCAAAGGGTGGCCACAGACAAAACGCCTCCAAGTCGCTCTGTCACCCACCATTTGACTAACCTCCCCCCAACTCACCCCCCCCTCCCTCATATACCTCTCAACTCCATCCCTCCACCTCATCCTCGGTCTACCTCTCCCTCTCCCTCCCTCCACCTCACCTACATACACCCTCTTAGTCAGTCTTTCATTCTCCATTCTCTTCACATGTCCAAACCACCTCAGTGTATTTCTCCTAATCTTCTCAACCACATCCACATCCACCCCACAGCGTTCCTTCACTTCTTCATTCATCAACCTGTCCCTCCACGTCACTCCACATGCTCCTCTCAAGTAACTCATTTCCACTGCTCTCACTCTTGACTTGTTCCCCTCTTCCAAGGTCCATGCCTCGCTTCCATACGTCAGGGTAGGGATCACAATACTATCATGCAGTGACTTCTTAACTTCCAGTGTACCAACAACCTTCCTTCCCTGCTGTACCCTTTCATGCACTTCATCCCCCAAAGTTCCATCCTTGCTCATCACACTACCCAAGTACTTGAATGCACTCACATTCTCCATATCCTCACCATCCAACCTCACTGCACACTCTGTGACTTCATTCCTCTCAAACACCATAACTTTACTTTTGTTTACATTAACTTTCAGATTCCTCCTCCTAAACACTGTCCTAAATTCATTCACCAAACCTTGCAACTCCCATTCATCTTCACTCAGTAGTACTGTATCATCAGCAAACAGCAACACTGGAAGCTTCCAAATCTCACCATCATTCATTAAAGCCACCCCCACATCCACTGCCCTACCCTGCACTTCCTTTACAACCCCATGGAGACATCACACAACCCTGTTTCAGTCCCACATTGAGATCAAAGAACTCACTCAGCTCACCATCCACTCGCACCATAGCCCTAGCTCCCTCGTACATAAAATTCACAGCACTCAACAATTTCCCCTTCACTCCATATATTCTTAATACCTTCCACATACCTTGCCTATCTATTCTGTCGTAAGCTTTCTCCAAGTCCATGAAGGCAGCATACACTTTCCTTCCCTTCTCTAGATACTTCTCCACTAAACATCTTAGAACAAATATCTGATCTACACACCCTTTTCCCTTCCTAAATCCCCCTTGTTCTTCTCCAACTAGCTCCTCTGTCATATGCCTAACCCTATCAATGAGTATTCTACCATATATTTTACCAGTCACACTAAGTAGGCAAATATCCCTATGGTTACCACATACTTCTCTCTCCCCTTTTCCTTTGTATAAAGGAACAATTATACCTGATTTCCAGTCCTCTGGAACCCTTCCCTCTTCCCAAGCCAATCTACACAACTTCTTTATCCACTCCACAACAATCTCACCCCCATACCTAAGCATTTCACCACACACTCCATCAATTCCTGGGGCCTTTCCCAACTTAATCTTCTTCATTGCTTCCACTACTTCCGCCCTACTGATCTCTTCCTCCCTCCTCTCATCTCTTCTTCTCCCAGCCATTCCCCAACCACTTATACTCGCACTGCTCTCACTCTCTACATTCAACAAATTCTCAAAGTGCTCCTTCCATCTCCTCAGTTTCTCTCTCTTCTCCACCAACAATCTATTATTCCTATCTTTCACTCCCCTACTATTTCCCCTTTCACACTGCCCTACTTTCTTCACCTCCTTCCAAAACAATTTCTTACTCTTCCTCCATTTCACACTCAGATTCCTCCCAAACTCTTCATCCACTTTCTTTTTACTCTCCTTCACCAGTCTCTTAACCTCCCTTCTCCTGCTCACATATACCTCTCTCTTCTCTCTCTCATCTTCTACCCTACCTCTACTCGCTAACCATTCACTATATGCCTTCTTCTTTTGTTCCACAGCTCGTTTCACCTCATCATTCCACCATGCTGTCCCTTGCACACCTTTGCATCTTCTCCTCACTCCACAAACCGCCTCACATGCTGCGCCTATCTCTTCCGTGAATATCTTACATACGTCTTCCACCTCTTCCATCTGCTCTAGCTCATACCTTCCCAATCATTCTTCCACTATGTTCTTATACTCCGTCATTTTCTCACTATCTTGCAATTTCTTCACTCTTCTCACAGGAGTTGCTTCCTCCTGTCTTCCCCTTGTCTTCTCAACCACTTTCTTTGCAGCTCTACCTTGGCCATCACTAAGTGATGGTCCGAGGCTCCATTCCCCCACCCTCTCCACACTCTTGCATCGAACACTTGTCTTCTCATTCGCTCACCCACACACACGTAGTCTATCATTGCCTTTCGTTCAATAAGTTCACCATCCATCCTTCTCATTACTCTCCATGTATACCGGTGGACCATCTTATGCCGAAAGTAGGTGTTGGCTATTGCCAACCCCTTACAAGCACAGATGTCCACCAAAGCACTTCCATTCCCATCTACGTCAGCTGGCACCCCCCCACTGACCAACCACTCCATCCACTCGTACATTCCCAACTTTGCCATTCATGTCTCCAATCAACAGCACTCTCTCGCTCCTCTCAAACTTGTCCATACACGCTTCTACACTCACCCAAAACTCATCTTTCACTCTTGCCACTCGATCCTCTGTCGGGGCATACACACATACAATCACCCACGCTTGTATACCTACTTTCATCCTCAACCATACAATCCTTGCACCCACTGTTCCATACTCTCTTATATTCTCGTTCCACTTCTTGCTTATCATCAGACATACTCCCTCTCTTGCCCTCTCATTTTCATTGACTCCCCCACATATACCTATATGTACATAAGTTTTATTGTTATAAATGTTAAACTAAAATAGAGAACACATAAGATTTTGAAAACAATGAAGAGTGTAAAGAATGCATAAATGATAAATGTGGTATTCAGTGGCGAAGAAAAAGCAAATGAGTGAACAGTTTGCCAGCCTCACCCCAGGCATGCCTGGTGATAAGCTGCCTGCCTGCCCTCCTCCCTCATTCCTCCCTCCTCATCCCACAGCCAGCAGAGACGTGTTGCCACGCATGTAACACCTCTTGCCTACGTTGTTCCATCCATTTTCATCGATTTTTGCGTGGTTTGGCTTATTCCTTGATACTTTATTTTTCCGAAAATATGCCACCCCTCACGGTCGTATAATTGGTAAGTTTCCTGCCCATAGGGGGTTAATGCTTTTTTCTTCAACCCTTGTTTCTAAGTCTTTCTTTACTCTCACCATTTCAGCATAAGTGGTTTCCACATCATTTTTGTAGCTTTGCATCACTTCATTCACCTGTGATATCTTCTCAGTATCACTGCTCTGATCTATCAGATTGCTTACTTGCCTAATTGACTCTGTATCATTTTTTAACTCTTCCATGATACTCTCGTGGTTGACTACTATACTTGCCATTTCACTGATTTTCCTTCTAAGTGAACCCACTTCTACTGTCAGCTCATCTATTGTTGTGTCATTCTTGTTGACTTCCTTTCCTAATTTTTCTATTTCCTCCTTCTGCATGTGCAACTGTTTCCTAATTTCATCCATTTCATTCTGAAATACCATCTCCAATCTGTTTACCCATTCTACCAGCTTATTGTACGTCTCCATTTCAACCAGTTCCTGGTAGAAATCATCCTGCTTTCTACCTTTATCCCTTTTCTTTTCCAAATTTACTGTACTAAAGTAGATGGACATCAAGTGGTACTAAGAGCACAGTTTCTACTTACATTCCGTGGCGCAGAAAAAACAATAAGCTGATGCTGCTGGGCACATTCTTGCACTACTTTGTTTATTTTGCTGTTTGAACAACAGTCTTACTTAAAACTTCCTCTTATATATTAGGACACCAATTAGTTTAACCTGGTACAGAGCTTGACTCATATAAAGATACTATTTTAGGTATGGCCAATTGGCCAGGTTGGCCAAATACAGAGCAATGTGATGTGCGTCCTGCCTACCCAGTGCCTCGCGTGTGTGTGTGTGTGTGTGTGTGTGTATACATTCAGCTTTCAACTGATTGGTCAGCATGAGCCTTTCACTGTCTGGTTGGTCAGCTGCTGATGCCCTTTCTCCTGCTCAGTGATTTGAATGGTAGACATTCTCTTTGGGGTCACTACTGTGTCAGCCCCTGGGGTGATGAGTTTTTCTTGCACATGGTAGTCGAGCTTGAAATAGGGATCATCACTGCAGATGTCTTCACTCATTTTTACATTCAGACCACTTGTTTTTCATGTTTGGATCTGTCCATGTGCTTTTCTGATGCACTAGCAAGGTTTTGGTTTGGAGGTGGGTAATGATTCCCACAGAAATGACCACTTTCCCATGCACCTTTCGTTTGTCAGTGCTTCATCACTCACAGTGCCACCTTAGTGGTGCTTGGATCAGGCACAATGGCTGTATTTGAGGAGCTGACCTAATTCAGTGTCTCAGTCAAAAAGATTGACTTATCAGGCGAGGTCATGGATTTCTTTTGTGCAACAATCATTTCTGCTTACCTTGCCTCAATTTCTCAGACATCTGGCTGCTTCATGTGACGTCTGGTCCCCTGGTGGTCGTATGATTGTGAGGCTGCCTTTAAAGAGAATAAGTTTGCCTAAAAGTCCTACAGGTGCCATCCGTACAACTTTACACTACAGTAGTTGAGTTTCACCAGGCAAAGGCGAGATTACAGTATATTGCAAAGCAGACTGGCCATTCTTCTTGGCATGGTTATAGTATGTCTTTTTACTTAATTCCCTTATGTCATTGATAGTAGTGTGAAAGAGTGTCAAAAGGGTTTGGGGTAAGTCCACATGGGATCCCCCTCCCATTCTCCAGAAGACAGGACCATTATTTTGGATCTTGTATCCATGGTGAAACCCTTACTGACCGCTTTCTCTGCAGTCTCTAATTGTCATACTATTTCCCCAGGATTCCAAGCTTGTCAAACTGTTCCCAAACTCCGCCTTTTGGATTTCTCTTCCAGAGGTTGTGAACTCAACGATGACATGTTTTTGCAGTGTTAATTGCACTCTGCTTTCACGTCATGTGTGGATACTATGCCTGGTGTGGATGATATCCCATACACCTCGCTCTGATGCTTGGGTGCATGGGTCATGGACTTTATTCTCAGCCTTTATAAGAGAATTTGGTCTGAGAGTTTGTTTTCAGAGTCCTTGTGGGTTGTTACCATGCTTGCTTTCCACAAACCGAGGAGGGACCACTCATCTCCAGCTGGTTTTTAGCTAATCACCCTGACTTCTTGCATATACAAGATTTTGGAGTGGTTGGTCAACATCAACAAGTGTATTTCCTCCAGCATGGGGGTCACCTGCCTTCATCACAACGTGGCTTTTGCAAGTTTCACGCCATGTCAGATGCCCTAGTCCAGCTGGAATCCACTGCTTGTGACGCCTTCCTTCGCAGGCGATACTTTGTCACAATGTTCTTGGAATTGGAAAAGGCCTATGATACTGCATGGCAACATAGTATCATGGATATCTGTGAGCAAGGGGACACCAAAAAATTTTTGTTGGAATTTCTCCGAGATCATCATCTCCACGTGCTGGTGGTGGCACATAATCCACGGCAGTAGTTCAGAAGGTAGGTGTCCTGCAGGGTAGTGTCCTCAGTATCATTCTATTTGCCATTGGCATCAGTGGCCTCATTTCAACGTTGCCACCCAATTCTGCCACATTATACATAGACAACTTTTCAGTCCCATTTGGTAGGGTCCCAATGTCTACTGTGGAGCCCCATCTCCGGGGAAATTTGGATCGTGTCTCGTGTTATGGTGAAACATGTGGTCTCCAGGGGAATTTGGACTGCATCTCTCAATATGCCAAAGCACATGGGCTTCAGTTATCATCATCGAAGGCCAAAGTGGTGCACTTTTGCTGCTACAGGGGACACCACATGAATCTGAACCTCTACCTGAATGGGTGCTGCCAGGACATGGTGGAGTTTCACCAGTTCCCTGGTCTTATCTTTGACAAGCATTTCACTTGGGAGGTCCATATTTGCAGCCTTAGGGTCTCTTGTACCTATGCCATGCAGTAGAGATTCACTGTTCTGTGGTGTGCAGCATGTGGGGTGCAGATAGGGCTACTCTTCTTACGTTCTACCATTCATTTGTTCAATCTAACACAGATTACAGTTGCAAGGTCTATGCCTCTGCAGCCAAACACCTACTACAGATGGAGGATTCAGTCCACCACACTGGTCTCCTCTTGGCGACTGCTGCATTCTGCTCATCCCCAGTTAAAAGCATGTGTGTCGATGCCAGGGAACCGCTGCTGGAACTCTGCCGTGCACACTGCATTATGCACTTGTACACTCATGATAACTAATCTCTGACCAGGGACGCGTGGTAGGCAGTGTTATGACCACACACGAGCCATGCATTGGAACACAGCCTCCGCACTAATGGGCGGGACAAAGAACTGTAACCAGGTGATCTGAAGCGTGCTACTCCTCATATCATTGATATTACCATATTCTTATGGTTTCTCCTCCATAAGATAATAATGTGTGTTTATTGACAGGGGCCGACATTTCTTCAATTAGTCTGCAACTTGGCAGTTTCCAAGAAGTAAAAAAAAACATTTGCTGCTATATGTGGGTACTGCCATCATATATACCATAATGATTATTTTTGAATTAACGGTATTAACTGGCACACATTTTGACCAGAGGGGGCATGCAGCTAAGACAACACGTATGAATAGGGCAACCATTCCCACTGGATGGCAATGGCATAGATATTTATATAACACTAGATGCCGCATCGCCCATTCTTCAGTACAGGAGCAATGCGTCTTTGCTGCCGCCATGTTGGAGCGGTCAAGCTTGTAATAGTGGGGCTTTTTTTTTTAGAGCGAATTCAGACTATGAAAATGAATGTGGTTGTGGTGGAGGTGGTGATGGTGGTTATTGTTCTGGTGGTGGTGATGGTGGTTATTGTTCTGGTGGTGGTGATGGTGGTTATTGTTCTGGTGGTGGTGATGGTGGTTATTGTTCTGGTGGTGGTGATGGTGGTTATTGTAGTGGTAGTGGTGGTTGTTGCTGTGGTGGTGGTGGTGGTTGTTTTTGTTGTTGTTGTTGTTGTGTTGGTGGTGATGGTGGTTTTTGTTGTTGTTGTGGTGGTGGTGGTTATTGTGTTGGCGGTGGTGGTGGTTGTTGTGTTAATTGTGGGTGTTGTTGTGTTTGTGGTGGTTGTTGTGGTAGTGGTTGTTGTTGCTGTTGTGGTGATTGTGGTGGTGGTGGCGGTGGATGTTGTTGTTGTGGTGGTGGTGGTTGTCGTGGTGGTCATTGTTGTTATGGTGGTTATAGCTCCTGTTGTTGTTGTGGTGGTGGTGGTGGTTGTGGTGATGGTTGTAGTGGTGGTAGTGGTTGTTGTGGTGGTTTTTTATGGTTGTTGTCGTTGTTGCTGTTGTTTTTGTTGTTGTTGTGGTGGTGGTGGTTGTTCTTGTGGTGGTGGTAGTGGTTGTGTTGGTTGTTGATATTGTTGTTGTTGTTGTTGTTATGGTGGTGGTGGTTGTTGTGTTGGTGGTTGTTGCATTGGTGGTGGTGGTTGTTGTTGCTGTGGTGGTTGTTGTTGTTGCTGTGGTGGTGGTGGTGGTGGTGGTGGTTGTTCTTGTGGTGATTGTGGTTGTGGTTGTGGTTGTGTTGGTTGTTGTTGTTGTTATGGTGATGGTTATTTTTGTAGTGATTGTTGTTCTGGTTGTTGTTGTGGTTGTTATTGTGGTGGTGGTTATTGTGATGGTTGTTGTTGTGATGGTGTTTTTTTTTTCAGATAATGAATGGAGGAAGGAAAAACAAAGGGGAAAAAAAAAAGTCCTATGTGCCTAAAGGCATCCTCCATTCATAAAATATATATATAACAACTGGATTTGAATTGAAATGTTTGTGGGAAACAACTTCCAGGAAGTGAAATCCAGAGAGTAGCATTCCGGGGATAAATGAATTTTGATAAGCGGAGGTTCTGCATTGCGGGGGAGAGTGTGAATTTATGGGCGCTCCCAGCTGCCCGAGTATTTTGGGGAGAAAATGTGAAGGGGAGGAAGAATGGAAGCCAGTTCGTCTGAATACTTACGGTAAAAATATCTATAATATAATGCTAAAGAAGCAACATCTCTACGTACTGATAATGGAGGAAGGTCTTGCGTGATGGCAGGATTATTGATTAATCTAATGTGGTTGTTGTTGTGGTGGTGGTTATTGTTGTTGTGGTTGTTGTTGTGATGGTGGTTGTTGTTGTGGTGATGGTTGTTTTTGTGGTTATTGTTGTGGTGGTGGTTATTGTTGTGATTGTTGTGATGGTGCTGGTGGTTGTTATTGTTGTTGTTGTGGTGGTGGTTGTTGTTGTGGTGGTTTTTGTTGTAGTGGTTGTTGTTGTGGTGGTGGTTGTTGTAGTGATGGTGGTTGTTGTTGTGGTGGTGGTTGTAGTGATGGTGGTTGCTGTGGTGGTGGTGGTTTTTGTGGTTGATGTTGTGGTTGTGGTTATTGTTGGATGGTAGTGGTTGATGTGCTGGTGGTTGTAGTGATAGTGGTGGTTGTTGTTGTGATGGTGGTGGTTGTTTTTGTGATGGTGGTGGGTGGTTGTTGTGGTGGTGATTGTTGTTGTGGTGGTGATTGTTGTTGTGGTGGTGATTGTTGTTATGGTGGTGGATGTGGATGTTGTTGCTGTTGTGGTAGTGGATGTGGTGCTGGTGGTAGTGGTTGTTGTTGTTGTTGTTGAGGTGGTGGTGGTGGTGGTGGTGGTGGCTGTGGTGGTGGTGGTGGTGGTGGTGGTGGCTGTGGTGGTGGTGGTGGTGGTGGTGGCTGTGGTGGCTGTGGTGGTGGCTGTTATGGTGGTAGCTGTTGTTGTGGTGGTAGTGGTTGTGGTTCCTGGTTCATCTGAAACATGAACTCGGTGGACTGCAGGCTTAAATTTCCTTTCTGCAACCCACCATCCTCCTTTCGGAGGATAGAGAAGCAGCTGAGGGACGTTTGCATAACCAGACAGTTGAGCCGCTCATGCTATCGATGTCACCATAGATATAATCTGACGCTTTGTACACCCAAAAACAGCACAGTGCTGTTGCATTTCTAGGTAAATAGTGGTCAGCTTTGATCATCGTCAGGAACACGACATCGTCTGCCTCGACAGTTCCAAGATGGCGCCCACGCAGACGCATCTAAAGCAGTGTCATGAGGCATCTAGGCTCATTTATATCTATGGGCAATGGGGCCTGTTATCAGTAGAGAAAAACATTCAGTTCAAAGTAGTAATAATAGTAAATTTCTGTCAATGATATAAGTATTATAAAGCATTCTTACTTAGAATATGTCTCGTGAGTGCCGGCTGCTGTGGCAATCGTGGATATCACCTACCAACAGCTCGGTTAAAGGCTCGCCTCAAGAAATAGGTCAGTGAAATAATAAACAGATTAATAAAACAGTGTCTGAAATTCAGATATCACGCACTCATTATAGACTAAAAATAACAGCTATGACCAAATTTGTCTATTTCTTACCATACATATATTACTTGAGAAAGTAACATAATATGTGAAACAAAAGTGCTTCAGTGATGCATAGAAAATTGTTCATTGATGCACTAAATCTTTGTGAAACGACGGTGGAGTGTGTCTGACTGTGTATCCTACGCCTGGCCACGACTTTGGCTAACTCTCTGGTCAGAGATTAGTGATCACGAGTGTACATGCGTGTCCATCATCTCCCCATGTAGCCCACAGACTCAGTTTCACTCACGACACCACACAACGATGTCTGTGCTGCTGAGGAACTTCAGAGAATCCTGAAGCCCTTCAGGGTTTGGGGGAAGGACCTCCATTGTGAGTTTCCAGTTCCTGTTGGGCCAGTGGCATCAATGGCTCCATCCATTATACCTCCTTGGAGGTTACCTCAGTTGGTAGTTAGTTGCTATGGAGCTCCTTACAGAGTCTCCACACCAACAGAGGTATTGCATTTGACACTCGTGGAGCACATCTCGTGTCACACCGGAACAGTGCCGATGTATGTGGATGGCTCAAAGTCTGTGGATGATCTCAGCTTTTCTGCCATATCCACCCCCTGCGATGCTTGTGGCTCTTTCATTGCGGTTGTGTTGATCTTTTTTGTGGTAATCATGGCTCTCCATCATTCGTTTCGAGAGATCATGGAACGTACCCAATCCAGAGAGTGTCTTATTGTTTTTTTTTTTTGTGTGTGTGTGTATGCATGTGTGTGTGAGAGGAGGGAGGAAGAGATCAGTAAGGCGGAAGTAGTGGAAGCAATGAGGAAGATCAAGATGGGAATGACCCCAGGAATTGATGGAGTGTGTGGTGAAATGCTAAAGTATGGGGGTGAGATTGTAGTGGAGTGGATATGGAAGTTGTGTAGATTGGCTTGGGAACAGGGAAAGGTTCCAGAGGACTGGAAATCAGGTATAATTGTTCCTTTATACAAAGGAAAAAGGGAGAGAGACGTATGTGGTAACCATAGGTGTATTTGCCTTCCTAGTGTGACTGGAAAAACATATGGTAGAATACTCACTGATAGAGTTAGACATATAACAGAAGAGCTAGTTGGAGAAGAACAAGGAGACTTAGCAAGGGAAAAAGGTGTGTAGATCAGAAATTTGTTCTAACATGTGTAGTGGGGAAGTATCTAGAGAAGAGAAAGAAAGTGTATGCTGGCTTCATGGACTTGGAGAAAGCTTATGACATAATAGATAGGCAAGGTATGTGGAAGATATTAAGAATATATAGAATGGAGGGGAACTTGTTGAGTGCTGTGAAGAGTATGTACGGTGCGAGTGGATGGTGAGCTGAGTGAGTTGTTTGATCTAAATGTGGGACTGAAACAGGGTTGTGTGATGTCTCCATGGCTGTTGAATATATGCATGGATGGGGTTGTAGAAGAGGTGCAAGGTAGGGCAGTGGATGTGGGGGTAGGTCTGTTGAATGAGGGAGAGATGTGGAAGATTCCAGTGTTGTTTTTTGCTGATGATACAGTATAGTTGAGTGAAGATGAATGGGAGTTGCAAGGTTTGGTGAATGAATTTGGGAGAGTGTGTAGGAAGAGGAATCTGAAAATTAATATAAACATGAGTCAAGTTATGGTGTTTGAGAGGAATGAAGTCACAGAATGCACAGTGAAGTTGGATGGTGAGGATATGGAGAATGTGAGTGCATTCAAGTACTCCGGTTGTGTGATGAGTAAGGATGGAACTTTTGGGGATGAAGTGCTTGAAAAGGTACAGCAGGGAAGGAAGGTTGTTGGTTCACTGAAAGCAGTGATGAGAAATAGGGAGGTGAGTATGGAAATTAAGAAGTCATTGCATGATAGTATTGTGATCCCTATCCTGGCGTATGGAAGCGAGGCATGGACCTTGTTAGAGGGGAACAAAAGCAAGAGTGAGAGTAGTGGAAATGAGTTACTTGAGCATGTGGGGTGACATGGAGGGACAGGTTGACGAATGAAGAAATGAAGGAACGTTGTGGGGTGGATGTGGACGTGGTTGAGAAGATTAGGAGAAATACACTGAGGTGGTTTGGACATGTGGAGAGAATGGAGAATGAACGACTGACTAAGAGGGTGTATGTAGGTGAGGTGGAGGGAGGGAGAGGGAGAGGTAGACCGAGGATGAGGTGGAGGGATGGAGTTGAGAGGTATATGAGGGAGGTGGGAGTGATTGGGGGGAAGGTAGTCAAATGGTGGGTGACAGAGCGACTTGGAGGCGTTTTGTCTGCGGCCACCCTTGCGGAATTAGGGCGTCGGGCTACAGATATAGATAGAATTACATAGTGCCATCAAAGCCCATGATGCACTGATGTTTTCTCACCTCCTTGTCTGTGATGTTCATGAATGGCTGGCTGTCACAGCCATGAGTGGTGGGGTATGGAAGTCTGGAAGTCTTCTGTTAGGTCTCTGCACATAGGGAATGTATGGCAATGAGCAGGCTGATGAGATGGCTCGGTTGGCTGTCCAACTGGATCCGGCCTTTGCTCTTCCGTCCACTGACTACATCAATGCAATTTACACTGCTGTGTGAACTGGCTGGCAGCGAAGACGGGAGACAGTCAAGGCGAATAGGAAAATACTTGCCATTGCACCACACCTGTTCCCCTGGTCCTATCCCCCAATGTATATATGGTGGAGATGGTGTTTTGATTCTTTCGGATTGGCCATACCCGGCTGATGAACAGTTACCATATAGAGCAATCTCTGGAGCCCTTTCATGGGGACTGCCTCATCATCCAGACTGTTCGGTACTTGCTTGTCGAGGGTCCTAGTCTGGCAGATGTCTTTTGCACACTCTTTATCAAACTGCTGGGAAAGAGGCGGCTGCTTTCAAAGGTCCCTAATTCTGAGACAGGACACTGCAGAGTCCTTGAATTTCTTGACACAGCAAGGTGGGCCTCCTCCATGAAATCTGATGTATTATTAACGTTTCACTGTGTGTGTGTGTGTGTGTGTGTGTGTGTGTGTGTGTGTGTGTGTGTGTGTGTGTGTTTTGTAATTTGTGATTGTATGGATGATATTGTTTAGTTTTCTTCTCTTATATTATATATATGTATTTTTTTATAATTTTAACTTAGCTCATTTTACGGCAGCTATGCCCCCTTAAGTTGCCACCATGTGAAGCGAGTATAATCATTAAAAAAAATTTCCCCACAACTATGCACCGATGCAATTTACTAGGACAAAGTGAAAAGTTGGCTATGACTTCGGGTACTTCTGCTATGGGGTCAGCTAAGGTCCTGCCCACCATCACTCACTCTTCTATTATGCCATGGCTTCTGTGCTCCACCATTTCCAGGACAGTGTGCTGTGTGTCATAGATCTTGGAGGGCAGTAGCATCTCTGACTCTAGGGGGAAAAATGTCTGTCTAGTTGTTGCTAGTATACTTCCATGCTCCACAGTCCGCATCAAAACAATTCTTCCTCTTCGCCAGATTTGCACTGAATGGTGGTCAAGCAAGCAGCGGTGGAATGCCAGGTAGTCCAAACCCAAGTTGCAGGGGTCCCCGATGTTGCCAACACTCATGGCCAGGGTGTCTTCCTTACCTTCCTGCTGCATCGCGACACCCACCAGTCTCTCAAGCCCATCACAGTGCCCTGTAACCCTACACAGCCACTGCAAAGTCTCTGGAAGCTGCCTATGACCCACCACTTCTAGTTGCCTCTCTGATCCTGTACCATTGACCACTGGGCACTCTACTCCCTCGGTTTCACCATTGCCTTCCACATATCTGTCACTGGCACCCGTGGAGTGTGCTGGGTGCTGACCCTGAACCAAACACTCTTCTAGGACTTCGATCCTGTTACTCACTTTCCGTATTTCACTTTTCACTTTATCCTCCATTATATAGGAACCCTCTTTCCTCACTTCTCTTCCCTGGCCACTGATTCTACCTCATTGTATACCACCTCTTGTTGTTGCGTTAGCTTCCTGGTCCCATCCTGCAACTCCTCTTGTATCTTGCAAAGCTCCTGTTCGTGCCCGCATAGCAGTTCCTCTAGTCTTTCTTGGTATTGTGTTTGAGCTGCATTATGTTTTTATTGATATGCTCTTAACACATCTGTCTTGTTCTTCTTGCTGTATTTCCAAATATTTATTTTGTTCTTGTTATGTTCTCAACATCTTTAGTATATTTTTCTATTGTTCTTGCTGCTTCTTTTGTTCTCCTTGATATTTCTTTTGTTCTTGCTGTGCTTCTTGCTGCATTTTCCCCTTGATATCTCTTTTTTTCGTCTTGTTTGTTTTCATCCTCTAAATATTCCTTTTCTTCTTTCTGTACACTCAGTATTAAGAATATATCTGCCTGAGATATGTCTGCCGTTTTGGATGCCTGTCCGCACATCTCCATTTGTAAGACGTACCCCACACCTGACACTAATTGCTGCACCATAGAGGTTCGTAGATATGATAAAAACGATGCTTAGACAAACCAGGCAGTTAATCAAAGTCTGCTGAACAGTTTTGGGAACAGCTGAGGTACACTTACAAAACACTGTGACCCTTCCCTTTCGCACTATGTCACTCACTACTACTTGCTCAGTCTTGTCACTGTCTGACTGACTGACTAGTACTCACTGAATGACTACTCATTCCTTCACTAATTAGCTCTCACTATCTGACTTCCTGTGTCACGGACTATATCACTGTCCATCAGCCATTGACTTATTGTTCGTTGAATTGTCTCACGAAGTGTTCGTTACTGACTCTCACTAAACTGTAACTGCCACACACTAACTCATTCTGTAAATTAGTGACTAAAACTGAGCTCTCTAAACTCTGACTGGTTGCTGCACACTCATTCACTGTCCGTTACCCTATACATAACTAAAGGCAACTGAACTGAACCGTCTGGGACACTGCTAGTAAGCTGTGCCCATCCCATAGTATACCCCCCCCCATACCACTATTAGCACAGCCTAGAGAATTCTAGTCTTGGAGAGATATCACATTTTCTCATCCAGTAACGCACTCAAATTAACAACACAGCAATAATGACAAAAACTAGTCCATAAGGTAATAGAGAGAATGTAAATGAAACACATGCCGAAATCTCTAGAATTTACCTCACTTCTCTTGATGCAAACATTAGCCTAATCTTTCGGCAAACCATGACACTTAATCTCCAGAACATTCCTCAAGTCTCCATATATAACTCATTCACCAGCATAACCTTCTCTCTCTCCCTCTCTCTCTCTCTCTCTCTCTAAAACCATCATCATCATCATCAGCCGTTTGAGTATCCACTGCAGGACCGGCCTATCCCGACCGAAGTCGAGACGATACAACCAATGTATCTCTACCAAGTGGCTTAGGCTGTCTGGTAGAGATTGTATGTAGGGTGAGAAGTGCTTGTAAGTGTACTTGTAGTGTTGTAGTGGCTTTGGATGTGTGTGAGGTCTGTGAACCAATTGTAGTCGGCCGGCGCAAGCCTACTGGCTGCAAGCATACTTTATAATAAGCGACACTGGTTCAACCATAGCACCCCTCGTGCCCACAAAAGTAGTATATGGGTGGGTGAACACTCCCAAAGTTTATTACCCTGGCGGGGCGCAAACCCTGGCTCACCCGTGTACGAAAACGCACACTCTACCACTGAACTACAGAGGCTCTCTCTCTCTCTCTCTCTCTCTCTCTCTCTCTCTCTCTCTCTCTATATATATATATACTGTACATATATATACAGTATATATATTTATATATACTGTACATATACAGTATATATATTTATATATACTGTACATATACAGTATATATATTTATATATACTGTACATATACAGTATATATGTTTATATATACTGTACATATACAGTATATATATTTATATCCTGATTCATCTCACTCAGCTGATGGGGAGCTTCAGAGGCAGCATTTGGTCCAAACTGAAACATGTCTCCTCTCTGTCTCGACCACCCAGTCGTAAGTAGTGGAAGCAGGTTCTCCAGAACCTGGCAGCATTCATCCCCCTACGTCTGGAACACAGCCTCAGGTGGTTTCAGTAACTACTCTTGGTAACGAGCGTCTTGAAACCTCTCTTCACTCACGAAGGAGAAGGCAGACTGAGACAGGTTGAGCAATCTATCAGCATAAGTCATGGTTATAGATCCTGGTACAGCTGAGGGAAGGCCTTCATTTTCTGGTCATATGTGGTTCAGCTACTTGAGGGGAGGGACACGAAAGGTTCCACCAATGAACGCCGATCACAACTTCCACTGAGGCCAAGATACGCACGTTTTCTAGCTTCGTGAAATTAGAGCATGAACAAAAATTTTGTCACATCTTGGTCCAAGAAGAGAGCCACTGCACAGCTGTACAAACAGCCAAAGAAGTGATGACCCGATTCCCAGTACCTTTTGCTCAGAAAGTTGTATCTGTCAACTGCCGTGGCCTAGTTCTATTTCCTATACTGCATACCGAAAAGGGCAGTATTTAGGTAAACAAAAGCAAAAATCAATATATAAGCATTTTTATCGTGTATATATCGCATTACGGAAGAGGAAACCACAATATACTAAAGTTCAGGCTTAGCAGTATGAAGGAATGTGAAACGCATTGCCTATCGCTCAATGGTTTCAAGGTTAAAATGCTGAGAAACTCTCGTCATACTTATTTTACATCCCAAATCAACAATACTGAAGGAAAACTGTCCCATAAAATAAATCACACAGATATTGGTAATGTCGAAACCACGAAAGCCATCAACTCAGAAAAATAAACATCTAAAAATATATTATCCTCATTTAATTCTCTATGCGGGATAATGTTTATGGGGGAAAAGCCTTAAGTGCAAGATGGAACATCAACACGTTCCTATAGGCTGTCAGTGCAAGCAAATTATTGCTCTTTAGTTAGCAAACATTCTAGCAAGACAGATATCCCGGCAACTTAACATTGAGGAGGAGAGTTAACGGATAGATAAGCGAAACAGACAGAGGGAGAACATAGAAAATTTGCCAAACAGAGTCCCTCCTAGCACAAGACCAAGACAGACAATCCCCCCATGGGCAGCAACCTTGTCGTGGTTGTGGGGCTTGTGTGCCCCTGTGATCCCACAAGCCTGACCGTGGATGTAATGACATCCAGCGGGGTCTCCCATGCAGGTAGGGTTGTGGGTGAGGGGTCTGACTAAGCGCTGCCCGAAACATAGGTTACCTGTATGGGTCATCGGTGCTGCCCTCCAGAGGGATCGCCTCGGTGCTGTCCTGAGTTGGTTGGTTGGGTGTCTGGGCTGGGAGGTGTTGGGGAAGGGGGTCTTTGCACTGGTGGGAGCAAACTTTCGCATCACGGGGTGTCCTTTTGGGGACACCCTCTGTGGACAAGGTACCCCGCTCCCATCAGACCGCGCTCGGTCCCCTCACTCCCTGGTAGGTGGTTTCCCTTGGCTCCTGGTGCCATTTTGTCTCAAGAATGTATATATGGATACATCCCGAACTTCTTTAACCACTCGTGTGGTCGGTGACCAGCCGCACGAGTTGGCATCACCTGGTCACTCTCTGGCCGATGACCCTGTACCCCCAGGGTCATCTGCCAAAACTGCGAATGAAGATGCCCTTCCTATCGAGGTGTTACCTGTGTTTTTTTTGTTAATAACTCTTACACAAAATACATAGTCCTTAAAATGGATAATGGTACTTCCTTCTGGAACCTGAATTGTTTTCAGATTCACAGTGGTCTAGTTTCAGCATGTGGATTTACCCCCAAGGTCTCTTTGCAGGGTGATGGTTCTCTATTGCTAGAAGCCAGGAATGAAGAGGAGAGTTCAAGCATCTAGTCCCTAACTATGGTCGCTGGTTATCCTGTATCTGCCTCTCATCACTTGGTCCTAAATCAGTCCCGAGGGGTTGTGTATTCTCGTAACTTGATCTCATATTCTGATTCTTCCCTCTTAGAGGGACTGGCTCCTCAGGGAGTTGTAGCAGTACAAAGAATAATGAAGAAAGCTGAAGGGATTTTAACCCCCCACGCCCGCTCTTATCTTGACATTTGATTGTCTTACTTTGCCAGAGGTCATCACTGCTGCATGGTGGAAGCTTAAGGTTAAACCTTATGTTCCCCAACCCAGAAGGTGGTATTGCTGTCAAAGGTTTGGTCATGTTCGTCGTTCTTGCAGGCGGGAAGCGTCTGGCCTTCCTGAGGTTTGTGGAAATTGTGTGGCAATTTCTCATGGTATGGATGATTGTTCTCAACCCTCTAAATGTTTGAACTGTGGAGGAGCACATTCAGCCTCCTGAAGGGATTGTGAGGTATACAAGTATGAATATGAGATTATTTCTGTCCGAACGAAGGAGAAAATGTCCTTTTCTGAGGCAAAGGCCAGGGTAAGGGAGCGGTTCCTTCGCCCTGGGGTTACCTTTGCTGCTATGCTGTCTCGCCATAAAGCTACCCGGCAGGTGTCCCTGCCATCACACAATGCCCCATCAAATTCTCGGGGATCTACTTCCCGGTCTTCTCGGCCAGGGGGTTCCACTGAGGGAGTGCAGCCTGGAAGCAGCTGTGCTTCCTCCAGGGAGGTGCCTCCTGTCTCTGGGGGTGTCCCCTATGCAGTGGTTCTTCCAGCGTCTGGGAGTGCCTCCCCCATCCTGGTTCCTTCTGTGACTGTCACCCGTGTCGATGCTACACCCTGCTTTGACACATCCGAAACTCCCGATGTCCTTCCTGTGCATCCTTGTCCTGACATATAAAAAAAAAAAACAGTGTCTCTCATACTCCTGTATCGGCTGCTACTCCCGTACCAACTGCTGCTCCTGTCCCATCTGCCTGCTCTGCTACTATTGTTCACTCTTCTTTACAGTGTGGCACTACAGTTTCTATGCTTTAAGTTCTAGTGCAGAGATGGAAGTTGCATCTGCCAACCTCAAACGAGTGAGGAGTGAGGAGTTTTTGGGTGACTCCCCTCCTTCTAAGGTTCAAACTTCTGTACCGCGTGAGGATTCTGAGGGAGCTCTTCGCTTGACAACCTAGCCAGTGGTGGCGTCTAAGTCTGTGGGTGTTCATGACGGCCCTTCTAGGATTTCCGTCCCTGCCTCTTGCTCAGGTGTGGTGGGGCCTGGGTCTTTAGATACTCAAAGAGCTCAGTCGCTTGCTCCCTCTGATCCTTCACCCAGCAGCCAACCTTTGGTTGATTCAGCTGGGGGGGATTCGGTTGGCCCCAAGGTGCCAGCTGAACCCTCACATGGGTGTGCGGACAGGGCACGTGGGTCTTCCAAGAAGGTCTCTGTGCTTCGGACTCATTCTGGCGATGGGCGGGACATGTCTCGGGGTAAGGGTACTTCCACCCATGGAAACACTAAATCTTCATTGTCTTCTCGGTTGGTGAGGCAGAGCTCCACGCCTAGGAAGAAGGGCTTTCACTCCCTTCCCAACGAGGTTGCTACATAGCTTTGGTGTTTATAAGTTCATAATATATAATACTAATCACTATGGCTCAATCGGTACCAATCTGTCTTCAGTGGAACTGTAGAGGTGCCATGGCAAATTGGGAGGAATTGCAGTTATTACTCTCTGCTCTGAACCCACTATGTGTGTGTTTTCAGGAGACAATGATGGGGGACAGACAGTTCCCTTCCATTATGGGGTATGAGGCCTTCCACACATCCCCTCCTGGTGGTCACAGTGGTGATGTGCAGTTTTGTGCCATTCTGATGTCCCCTTTATTTCCTATGAGATTCAGTCCCCCTTTCAAGTTCTAGCAGTACAGATGCACGTTGGGAGGTGCTATACCATCTGTTGTCTGTACCTTCCACCTTCCATTCCTGTTATACGTGCTGATCTAGAAACCCTTATCAGCCAACTTTCACCCCCTTTCCTACTCCTTAGTGGCCTTAATGGCCGCCATCCTTTGTGGGATGACTCACTTTCAAATCCCCGAGGGGATCTTCTTGCCTCTTTAGTTGGAGATTTAGATTTGGTTGTCCTAAATGATGGAAGGCCAACCCATTTTCATGTTCAGACTGGCACGTATTCTGTCATTGACCTTACCATCTTCTCCTCTGACTGTGCCCTTGATTTTTCTTGGGAGGTTTTGGATGATCTACATGGTAGTGACCATTATCCTGTAGTGGTCCAGCCTACTCGCTCTGTTCCTGTAGCCCATCTGCCACAGTGGTGTCTGGACAGGGCTGATTGGTCTTTCTTTGAGGAATTATGTGTATTTGCCAAAAGGTTTACTGATTTTTCAACTATCAATGATGCCGAATGTTATTTTACTAAGACCATTTCCTCAGCAGGGGTTCATTCTATCCCACGGACTACTGGTGTTTTTTCCTGGAGACCTGTGCCATGGTGGAATGATGACTGCTCCATAGCAAAAGGGAACTTACAAAGCAGCTGCTCGTCGGTATTTTGCCAATGGTAATGTTATTTTTATAAAAATACAGTTTAGCAAAGAACGTGCTCACTATAGATGGGTCGTGAAGAATGCTCGCCGTAACTCGTGGAGGTCCCATGTTTCTACAATTACATCTTCAACTTCAATGTCTATGGTGTGGAAAAAGGTGCGCAAGACTTCTGGTAGGTTCTCGCCCCCCTCCCCTCCAGTGTTGCGCCTTCACGGAGAACTTGTGTCTGCACCAAATGCATCAGCCTCTGCTTTTGCAAATTATTTTTACACTGTCTCCACAAAGGATCCTTCTCAGCCATTTGCTACATTTCGTAGGAATCAGGAGAGGCTGGGTCTTGACTTTGGCTCTTATGGCGGAGAGTCGTATAATTTAGACCTTAGCTTCAGTGAGCTGCGTGCTGCCCTTCTGGAGTGTGGTGACACTGCTCCTGGGCCTGACGACATTCCATACGTTATGCAACGTCATCTGCCGACTGATTCAATTCAGTTCTTATTGGACCTTTTTACTCCCTAAAGCGCGGCCGGCGACAGCCGACCTCCCCCGTGTGGCGGGGTTGTATAACGGTCTGAGTACCTGTAGGAAAATATTTGCCAAAAATCAGAGTTTAACCCTAGAACATTATAATTTTTATGGCAGATAGTACTTACATTCAGCTTTCTCCAGAGACAGGTGTTGAGCCTTCATGGACTACCCAAGGACTTGTGGAGACTTGCAAAATTGGGTAACAAAATCTTCACTTTCACACCTCCAGCAACCCGGTTTCCCCTCTACCACAGCCTGAATCTGTCACAGTACACTTTATACTACAATGTACAGGTAGTTTGGAATCCGTATTTGTACAATAAGCACTGAAAATAAGGCTAAGATCAACGAAGCGTACGGCCGACGTGCAGCGTGGCGGCAGTCTTCCCATCACTGAACAAACATTTCCCTTTTCACAGCTAAAAACATGTACACTACATTATTTTCCATCATAGTACTTCCCAAAGGCTCGCATGTCATTATTACGGCCATAAAAATCACTGTCACTGCCAGTATTGTGAAGCGGGAATGAGAAAGACCACCGCAGTGCGCTTTTATTCTGCCTTATGCCAGTCACTTTATTCTCGTTCCTGTCGGCCGCTCGCACTTCATTTCTATCACTCACTTTCACTCTCGCTGTCAGTTTAGTGCCTAATTCATCACTGTCACTGTCATTACTTATAAAAATAATATTTCCTACACACCAAACTGTCACTGTCATAACATAGAATAGAAAAATATGCTTTCAACTTCTTACACTGGAGTGACTGTCACTCTCAATACTTATATTATTACTATGTACAATAATTTGCACTGAAATCACTGTCACTGTCAGTGCTTTTACAACTACATACACTAATTTACACTCAACTGACTGTCACTGTCAGTACATACAAGAAAACTAAACACTAGTATCACTGTCACTCTCAGTATTATTTACATATTTCCACCCTTATTTTCAATATCTACTCAGGCTGTGGTAGTCAAAGAAACACGGGTAAGCGCACAGGGGAATCTGACACTCTTTGCATTGCAAGGAGGTGCGTCTAAAAGTTCGTTCTTGCCGGTTTGTGTGGCTGCAAACATAGCACCTCCTCAGTGCTTTTCCCCTCTTGGCAGTGCTAGGCAGTGGCTCCAGGTGGTGTCGCTGAAGGTAGTCCTGGCACTGTAGGCGGTCTGGAGGTGTCTGTGAGTGGCGCCTGGCACCTGATGGCAGTACCTGCCCAAAACGCTGAAGCAGCTGGTAGACACAAGTCTTTGAAAACCGCCTGAGAGAGTAGTTAGCCGGCTTCCTGTTCTTGATTTTATACAGGATGAAGGCGTTCAGCATACACATGTCAAGCAAGTGCAAGAACACCTTCTTGTACCAGCGCCGGTTCCTCCTCAGGCAGTCAATCTCTCCGATCATCATATCGGACTTGTCCACCAGCCGCATATTGACGTTATAGTCAATTACAGCATCAGGCTTCATCACAGGCTCGCCAGTCCTTCTGTCGACCTTCCCTGTGGCTTGCATTTCCCCCTTGTGTACTGTGGTGAGCATATTGACGATCCTCTTGTCGTGCCACCGTATCGCCAGCATCTTCACTGATTTCTTCAGGTGCACGTCTCCCCGCTTTGATCTTGCAGCCTCGGGGAAGGCAGGGTAGTGTGCCCTATTGCTCCTGACAGTGCCACAGGAGCCGACGCCGTGCTCTGAAAGGTACTTGGCGAGTTTTGGTGCTGTATAATAATTGTCCGTATACAGGACATGATTCCCGCCGAAGTACTTTTCCAGAAGCACTTTCACCACAGAGCCAGAGAATCCAAGGGAGTCGGTCTTGTCCAAGTCCACATTGCTGGCGGTGCAGATGACGAAGTCTATGATGAACCCCGTCTTGCAGTCGCACAGCACGAAAAACTTTATTCCAAAGCAGTGGCATTTGCTAGGAGTATACTGCACGAACCGAAGATGGCCCCTGAACAAAACCAAGGACTCGTCAATCACTACTTTCTTGAAGGGCCGAAGGAACGTCATAAACTTGTCCTTGATCATGTTCAGGATTTCCCTCACTTTCCATAGGGGGTCAGTCTGGGAAGGCTCATCGTTGTTTGCGAAGTGCAGGTACGTCATGAGTTGCCTGAAACGATCCCGAGTCATGTACTTGTTGAAGATGGGTGAGGGGCAAAGGTCGTCAGCACTCCAGTACTCCTCGAGCTTGTGCTTCCAGTTATGTGGCATCAGAAGCATCAAGCTGATGAATACAAATAGTTCCCGGATTGTCACAGGAACCCATGCTGCCATCCGCGATGTGGATGGCGTTGCACCTTCACCTTCACGAACTGCAGCACATTGTCCTTCGTACCTGTTGGTCTCTGTACAAATATGCTGCATTACTTCGTCATCCAGGAAGGCCATCAGGTAGTCCAAGCATTCACCACCCTCGGGGACAGGGAAGTTAGCCTGGATCCCACACCCAGTGGAATCAAAGGGCAGATCCTCTGGCACAAAATCAGAGCCCTCAGACCACACGAAGGCATCCAGAGTGCCCTGCCTAGGCTGGGAGTGGGTGGGTGCATCGGAGGGTGAGGCAGGCCGTGTGGCAGTGGGTGAGGCAGTGGGTGAGGCAGGCCGTGTGGCAGTGGGTGAGCTAGGTCGGGCATGTGCGGTTGTGGTGGTGGTGGGGAGAGTGGGAGAAGGTTCAAGGTCACTTGCAGTAAGCTGGGTGGTGAGTTGCCTGGTGTGATAAACCTTACCACTAATTTTAGCACTAGGAGACACTTTTCTACTCATGCCAGCACGAACACGGGGCCTACGGAAACCTCTACGACTACCAGACTGCCTACTTCCCTTCCGAGGTGGTGAAGGAGACTCCGAAGACTCTGGAGAAATCAAAGCAGACGATGATGACGAGAGAATGGAGCTGGGGGTGCGAGGCAGTATGGCGGCGGCCTGACCTGAGGTTGGGGACAATGGCCGGCCTGAGGAGAACAATGACTGGGAACCGGGTCACCACTTCGCTTCCTCTTTGCCCCCTTGCCATACACCACTCCCTTCTGCACTGGAGCCTTGCCTGACGAGGTACTAGGCACAGCAATTGTCTCTTCCTGCACCTCAGACTCAGCATTCGATAAAGTGTCTGATTCCGCAAGGCTCGACAACACAGCAACATCACTACCGTAGTCCATAGAGGCTTTCAGTAATTCTAGGCCTATAGCAGACTCACTCAGGCCCTTTCCACTCCCTAGTAAGGGTTTAGAAGGGGTAGAGGTCACAAAGCCCTTTTTCGGAGGGCTTGAAGGCACTGACTCGGAAGAGCTAGAATTCGACATAATGTCACCTTGAAAGCCTGTGGTAAACTGACGCTAAACAAGGGCAAACCGCGCGAAAAAAAAGCTAGTGTGACAACTGGGGAAACAAGCGTTTCCAATTAGCATAAACTGCTTGCGAGAGGAAAGTGCAGATTGACATTTCTAAGCAGTCAGCGTGCTGCCATATATAACACTGGGGGTGGCTGGGCCGCGGTGGTGGGGTGGGTAAAAAAAAAGATACTTGGCAACAACGGAGGTCAGTGGTACAAAGGTCAAGTATGCTAATAGTAGCTAAAGGGCGGCGGTATTGATAGACAATACCAGCTTGAACCTGCTTGCCCACGTTTATTCAAAATTAACTCAAATCACAAACGCGACGATCCGCTGTTATGTCCTTTTCGGCGAGCGTCGCAAGCGCAACGCCCCGTGTTTTAGGGGTTAACAGGGTTTGGAGTGAGGGCTCTATTCCCAAGAGATGGAAGTTAGGTGTTGTCCTTCCCATTCCAAAGGCTGGTAAGGACCATTCCCATATCTCCAACTATCATCCTATTAGTTTGACATCATGTGTGTGCAAACTGTTTGAAAAGATGGTCAATGTCAGACTTATGTGGTTTCTGGAGAAGGGTTGTTTTCTCTCTCCTTCGCAGAGTGGCTTCCAAAAATTATGGTGCACTATCGACAACCTTATTAGGCTCGAGGCATCAATCTGTGAAGCTTTTGGCTCTAAGCAACATCTGGTGGCTGTGTTCTTTGACCTTGAGAAGGCTTATGACACTGCCTGCCACCATGGCATCCTCCAACAATTCCATGCCTTTGGTTTACGTGGTCACCTGCCTGTGTTGCTTAGAGACTTCTTGACTGATCGTGTGTCTCGGGTCCATGTGGATTCTACCCTCTCTGTGCCACTGTGCCAGGAGGAAGGTGTCCCACAGGGAAGTGTCTTAATGTTTCCCTATTTGCGGTGGCCATCAGTGGTATTCTCAAAACTGCCTACCGGGGTATCCTCATCCCTTCATGTGGATGACTTAGCTATATGGTTTTCTGGCTCCTGCATGTCTGCTATTGAGCAGCATATGCAACTTGCTTGGACAAGATTTCTGCCTGGGCCACTTCCAAGTATTTTTGGTTTTCCCCTTGTAGGACTGTGGCTGTGCATTTTTGTAGGATGAGAGGGGTACACGCAGACCCTGATCTCCAGCTTTGTGGCAGGTGACTCCGTTGTATGGAAGAGACAAAATTCTTGGGCCTGACATTTGACTGCCATTTGACTTGGGTTTCACACTTTGCAAGTCTTAAAGCATCATGTATGGAGGCTCTTAGTCTCTTGAGGGTTCTGTCTTATACCTCTTGGGGTGCTGATTGGAGGATGCTCTTGCATTTGTTTCAGTTTTTGTAGCCTCCAAGCTGTCATATGGCTACGAGGTCTACTCCTCTGCCACAGAGTCCAGACTGAAAACTCTAGATGCTGTCTCTCATGCTGGTCTTCGCCTTGCAACTGGGGCTTTTTGGTCATCTCCAATTCCCAGCTTGTTGGTGGAAGCTGGTGTCCCTCCCTTAGATCTACTGCGTTAGCCTGTTGCAGTACAGTGCTGGCTCCGGATTCGTCACCTTCCAGACTCACTTGTCTGTGAGGGTGTGTCGAAACAGTCTTGTCTATTGTGTTATAGTAGTCACCCTTGCATGCCTCGTCCGTTTGGCTATAGGGTTCAGGATATGTTGGAGGGGTTTGGTTTGTCGGCAGTACTTGTCAGTCCTGTTCAGATCCCGAGGGTTGCCCCTTGGATATTGCCCAAGGTAACTTTCTGCAGGCCTTTTGCAGGGTCAAAGGATTTTGTCACTCCTTATTTTCTTTTAAGGTTATTTTTAGAACATTCTTCTAGTCATGGTGGTTCTGTGCCTGTGTATACTGATGGCTCTAAATCCACATCAGGTGTTGGTTTTGGAGTGGTGTTTCCGAATTTTAGCCGTGGAGGTAGTCTTCCTTTGGCTGCCTCAGTTTTTATTGCAGAGTTGTCAGCCATCATTTTAGCCTTGAAGTTAGTGTTTGTTCACCCTGACAATTATTTTACTATTTTTAGCGACTCTCAAGGGGCGCTTTTGGCCCTGGACTCTTTTAACTCTACCTATCCCTTCGTCTTAGCTCTTTTGGAGTGGCTGTTCCTCATTCGTCGTCGAGGGAAGAGAGTGGATTTTTGCTCGGTTCCCACACATGTTGGTGTGGTGGGCAATGAGACGGCGGATGCATTGGCCAAGGCTGCGGCTACTCAACAGCCCCAACAGAATATCCGCTTCCTGCATCTGATCTAACACCGTACTTGCGGGACAGAATGCATGTGTGTTGGCAGAGACGCTGGGATGGTGTTCCTCATAGTAAGCTGAAAGAGGTCTTTCAGAGAGTGGTTGTACCAAGGGTTCTCCCCTCCATGCCTCAGCGATTGGAGGTAGCTCTTGCTAGGCTTCGCATTGAGCGCTCTCGGCTTACACATGGGTTCCTGATGAATGGTGAGACTCAACCGTACTGTGATGATTGCTTTTTCCCCCGTACTGTCTGTCACTTGCTGGTCGAATGTCCAAGTTTGGGGGACCTGCGTCAGAGATTCCTCCATGGGGGTAGATGGTGCCTACTGTCTCTCCTCGATGCTTGGTGGAGCCCATAGCGATTTTACTGATGTTTTTGGTTTTCTTCAGGAGGCGGGCCTCCTTCCACTTTTATAAGTAATTGTTTTTTCTTTTAACTATTCTTTTATTATTTTCAGTGTTTTATTTCTAGAAAAAGTTATTAACTTTATATCGATTATGCACTATTTATTTACCATGTGTTTTAGTTTGTTATCCAGCTTCATATGACCTTAGCAGTTGCGCCGCCAGTCTCTGCTACAATCAATCAGTCAGCCAAGACAGACAAATTATTGCATGTGCCCAAGAACAACCCCTAACCACCTGTGTTGCTATCAAGAACCAAATTAATCTGCCGGTATTCAGTTAGTGATACCAATGCAGTTACTGGGGGAAAATTGGTCAGTTTATTCACATGATGAAAATCCATTATTCATACAATGAAAATCCAACACGTTTCATGAAAGAACTAAACATGGAGATGATGACAGTCAAAAGCATGAATGTGACAATGAAAACATAAGACAAAAAGGCCTGTATAAAATGGGGGAGGGGATCTTGGCAAAGACCGAGACATCCACTCACTTCCATGACATGACACTGACTAACGTAGGCCTTCCGGACAATGTTGTCAAAGAAAAACCATTGAAATCCACTAGATTGAACTCAAAAATAGTAAAAATCCTCCAGGCTAAGAAAAATTAAGGAAAACAAATGCTAGACATGACTTTAAAACAATGCCAGATACACAGAAAGTATTTGAATTTTTACAAGCTAGATTGCTTTTAAAACCTTTAAATTTAGCGGGAAAATTTCTACATTGGTAACAACCAGTGGAAACGTGCCAGATGTCACTTTCTCCTTAACTTTTGTTATTGGCCTAAAAAGATATAAATGCTAAACTTAACTAATATTTTCGCAAGATTAGTTTTTTTACACCATAAATAATGTTTGCAGGGAAGGCAAAGCTTGTTTCCATCTAACTCTCAGTCAAGTGAACGTTGCCAGACCCAGGGAGTTTGTCCGAAACTTGAAGAAAGCGAGTCATCACTTATTTGGGCAATTGTACACAAGAGAGTTGAACCTCTTCTTCTGCAGTCTCTTGGCCACATTCTTCTTCTTCTTCTGTCCGAGAAGTATGTCGAACATGTGTGCCTTGTTCCACTGCTTGTGGTTGAAATCGGGGGAGACCAGTCTCAGAAGATACTCAAGCCAGTTCTCAGCGATGGATACCTGACGGTTGCCTGTTGTGATAGGAAATCCTGCAGATATTCTCTGGCCCAATAGTCCTGTCGACATCACTCCAGAGCTTGCACAGTTCCCTGATGAACATCAAACTCAGATGAACTTGGCAGAGCAGGTGGTCAGGGATCTGATCAACTTCCAGCTTTTCAGCTGTCATTCCCTTGACTCCAGTGTTGTGGCTGACACTGTCCATCATGATGAAGTCGATCTTGCTCCACAGGCTTTGTGGTGTTATGCCTACACAGTCCGCCAAGATCGAGAGGACAGCCACTTTCAGATAGGCTAGGTTCTCTTTTGTCTCAGAAGCAATTGTGAGCTTTGGAAAAGGATAGTACTTCCCTTTGATCGTGACTCCTTTAAAGCAATACGTTCCAGTCCCTTGTGTTCTGCTGCCAGCTTCAAGGTAGATAATCGAGACATTCTCATCACTGTCCAACATCTCATGCACAATCTGGGAAAGCATGAATCTTCGATGGCTTTGCCCATAGTGATGTTGCTTTTCTTGTGAGGAACAGTGTCGAGATCGATGATACGGTCATTTTCATCATGGTTTTTTCCAACTGAGGTTAAACATATGCCTCCCTACTTCCCCAACGGCTGCAGAAGCCTGCAACACTGACATGTGGAAGCTGGACATCAACTTGTTGATGGCATGGTAATATTGTGGACTAATTTTTTGTTGGCAGTGCCATATGTGACTCCAGTTTTCAGGAAGAGTCTTCTTGACTGACGAAGATAAGGAGTCTGTCACAAACTTCTGCTTCTTGGACGATGTTTCCTCTTCTGCTGGCTGGTATACCTCATCATTGCAAACTTCTGGACACTTGTCTTCGTGGTCGTCTGAGGCGAGGTTACTCAGACTGACTTTATCCAGTTTTGCCAAACCGATCACTTCCCTCCTCAACAGTTCGGCCATCCCTTCTTCACTGTTCTGCCTTCTCAGTGCCATTTTCTTCCACTTCCTGTCAACGAACGTTTCGCAAAACATCTTCCTAGCTGTCCTCTGATCTTCCAGATATGCTTTTTCATCCTTGATAATTTTGACACCATACAGCATCTTTTGCTTCTTGATGGACAATTTGTCTTCTGTCACTACCTCGAAAACAGTGCCTTTCACACGGTTGTTGAATGGCTGAGCACAATTCTGGCACCAGGATTCAGTTCTTCTATTCTTCCTGGTTTGAAGGAGAGAAAAAAAATCTCTTCCTATAACTTCAGGACCACCTTTTTCACATTGTTCTTGGTTTTGGTGTAGACAGGGTCGCAGCCAGAAATATAATTGGGGGGGGGGCACAATGACTCTTCAGTCATAAACATAGCTCCCCCCCCCCCACACGCCTCGCGCATAAGGACGTACTGTACTATACATATGCCGTAGTTAATAGTTCCACTAAGTTGCCTGTAGCTATTTATGTTGAAAAATTTCAATGAAAAATATGCTTTTTATTATCATGAAAGGTTTTGTCCACTTCTTGCATCGTAAAAGGTACAGTTCCTGCCAGTAAGACAGGTCCACCAATAAATCATATATTGCTGAAAACCATCATCAGTATACAGTATATCATCACAAATTGGCCAATCGCAATTCTCAGTTCCTCTCCTTTCCAAAAATTTCATTGTACAACTCTGTTTCCCTACGTTTAACACCATACCATAATAATGTGCTTTTTTGCCATAATCCACATCACAGTATTTTCTCTCTTTAGGGCATGCATGCAACCTGAAAATGAGGAATATCTACTTATCGACACCCAAAACCACCATAAATACAGCAGACTATAAAATATAGTAGTATATAATGCATGAAAAATAGGTTTTTCCTTGTGAAAATCACAAATGAAATTGTTGTCCCAACTCACCCTGGGGAAAGAAAAAATGGTGGGCAAGTCGGGACAATTGTCTATTAATCCTTAAGTACTGCTCTGCTGTAAAAATGCATTTTCTGGATAAACCACAAAAAAACTATAACAATTGAAGATTTCACCCACCAAAAATTTGACCTTTAGCTCTAAAACTGACTGTGGGAGAGGAAAATTGGCAAAATATATGTATTTTCAAAAATGAAATTCTACAAAGGAAAAATGTTACCCATTCATATTTGCACATTTTTCATCCATTATTCGTGGTTCTATAGAAAAAAAAGTATTGACAACATTGGTAAAGTTGGGGCAGGGCTATTGAATGGGCACCATAAAATGGAAATGTCATGGCATTTGGCATTGCAGTGTCCATTGTTCCAGCTCACCCCGTGTCCCGCATTGTCCCAACTCACCACACTCAACACTAATTTCTGTGAAAATCCATCGTCTGTTAAATACTTCACCTAGTTCAGTGATGATTAGTTTACTTCAGTGATGGTTGCCACACAGGGCACAGGTAGCTAAAGCCTGATATATATCACAAGGAAAATCTTAAGCAATCATTGGCTTCCAGTTTCTCCGTGCACCTACACTTATGTAGAGCTCATGGCATGACATTATCATTTGTTTTTATTACTGGCAGTATTAATATCCTCTACAATGTAATGCATTTGCTAAACATAAACTGACCTTTTGGAACTTGAACTCATGAAGTCCAATATACTTAATTCCTGTGGCTGCTTCCGTTTCATAATAAAGTGATCCCGGAAAACCCACGGAACACGTCTTTTCACATCTTGTCACAGTACAATGTGCAAGTAACGTCATTAGCAAGTTGTATGGACTGGTCACTGGTGCAACACTGCCTCATGAGAGTTGACCAATGACTGATGGCGCAGGCGGGTGTTGAGCAAGTGACACTCAGCTGATGGCCGGTAAACGTTGCCGGGATAGTTTATTTTTTTTGCCAGGTCTGCCACATGTAAACCTACATGCCCACATGTACTCCTAACTAGTTGACTACATAAACCTATTAGTAGCCGAGTTTCCCATTTTGAAGATAATGTGTCATAAGGTACATAAAAAAAAAAAATTGCAGAGCGGCACACATTTCTTGTTTCCTTTTCAGCCTCCTTTCCTCACCCGTCCGGGCGCCAACAGCTCCCCATGAGTAAATTCGATTATCTGTCTCGCACCTAAAGTAAAGTATGTCTTAAAAAGTAAATTTGTATACAAGACTTTTTACTCAGATTTGCATATTTTTTCAGTTCTCCAAATATCTGACATACCGAGTATTAAATCCTGGATTAAACAAGTATTCGACAAGTTCGCAGTCTATTCTCGAACACACGTAGAAATTTTTTTGGGGCCCGGGCCCCCTTGGTCCCCCCCTGACTGCACTACTGGGTGTAGATGTTGCACAAAATGTAATGGTCTGTGATTCTGTCTGCAAACAGTGCAGAAGCTTCTTCATGACTAAGTTGGACATGACCAGCACCACGAAGGTGAACATGGAAGATCATCAGTTCTATATCTTTGTGGGCAGCAGGCCTGGAGCGAATTCATGACGTTCTCTGTAGATTTCGTCGTTCAACGTCTTCTCTGTCATAGATCTGATTTCCTTCATTTTGACCCCTGAGGGTGGTCATCTTGACGTGGTGGTGGGACTTGAAGCTTGGCTGGCAGTGCCACCTACTCGGGAGGCATGTCTACCTTTGTAGGGCTCGATATTTGTCAGCCCCATGCACCAAGCATCCCCTGCATCACTAGTGGAGGAGGCCTGCTTGTGATGTTAGTCCTTGCCCATTTGCCATCTAGGGCAGGACTGTTGCCTCCCCACATGTTTGCCGTGTGTGGCATCCCATAATGCTGGGAGATGGGAGTCCTGGGGGTTGAGCGATGCTGCATGATGCGCCCTGCAGCTAGCAATACGCCTCTTTGGTTCCTTATTCTGGCTAGACGTGCGGCCTGGTTGGGCCCAACCAGGTCAATTGGCTGGTCATGCATTGGCTAGGGTCAAGTGGACACTGGGGGGCCTGGTGGCTCCTATCGTCCTGGGGTCACCCCTGCCCAGGTCCCCCTGTGGTTACCTGCATATACTCCCCTGCTACACTTGAGGTCACCTGTGGCATGTGGCCTCCCCTTGTTGGGCTCCGTGGTGGGTGGGGAGGTAGGGGAATGAAGTTTTCTGTGCTTACTTATGGCAATCAGTAATGTGCCTCGATCTACCTCTCTCCCAGACCTCAGCACATCTTCTTGCCCTTCACTTGTGGCCACTCTGGAGCCTTTCCAGGTTCCATGTGGCTTTGCGGAGGATTTGACCTCCCTTGCCTTGCCTCCCCAGTCCGGTGGCTCCCGTATAAGGGGTCGCAGGCGGGGGTCAAGGAGTATACCCGGCCCTCAGGACCCACATAAGCGAAATTTGGATTATTTTGAAGTTGCTCCTCCTCCTGAACCTTTTTTCAAGTTCATTGTAGTTCGTGCCCCTCCTGAGGTGGATCTCAGAAGGTGCAATATTTTCTGTACACATCAAGAACTTTTTGCTGCTTGTGGTGCGACCCCTAAAGTGGTTCCACAGGCTGATGGCAGTTTGTTGGTGGAGGTGTCTGACCCTTCTTGGAGTGCTGCTGTTCTATCTTTGTCCATGCTTTCTGGTCAGTCTATTACATGTTCCCCCCCAAGCTTCATTGAATCATTCTCGTGGTGTTGTGTATGCTAAGGAATTGCTGATTTATGATGAGGCACGCCTTGTTGAAGAGTTTCAGCCGAGAATGTATTAAAAGTTGAGAGGATTAGAAGAAGATTAATGGTGACATTGTGCCAACTCCATCCTTGACTGTGACTTTTGATTTATTGAGCCTCCCTTCTATTCTTAAGACTGCATGGTACCGGTACAGAGTTAAGCCCTATGTCCCTATGCCTCGTAGATGTTTCCACTGTCAGCGTTTGGGTCATATTGGTCGAATTTGTGAGCGCCTTGCCCTTGGCCTTCCAGCAGTCCGTGTGTTGTGTGGTTCAGATGTGCATGATGGTGTGGAATGCCCTGGTCCGGTGTCTTGTGTCAATTGTGGTGGTGAGCACGCTGCTTTTTCTAAATCTTGAGACTGTTACAAAATGGAACATGAAATTCTGTCTCTCAGAGCCACAGAGAGGCTGAGTTTTACCGAAGCTAAGGACCGTGTCAAGTCTATGTATGTTCACCCAGGTGTGCCCTTTGCTTCTATTCTTTCTAGGTCAAAGCCTGCCGTGTGCCATCATGGGGCCCCTGCTCCTCATTCTGACCTTCCTCCTTGTCCCTTATCAGATACTGGACGTCCTACTCCTCCTCCTCGTGGTCTCCCAAGGACTCCGGTACCATTGGAGTCTGCATCTTGTCCGGCTGCTGCTCCTGTACCAGCTGCTACTTTAGTACCAGCTGCTACTTTAGTACCCGCTGCTACTACTGTACCGGTTGACACTCCTGCATTGGCTGCTACTCCCTTACCGACTGCTGCTCCTCTACCATCTGCTCGCTCTGCTGCTGGTGTTCATTCTTCTTTACCATGTGCCACTACGGTTTCTAATGCTTCATGATCTGGTGCAGAGATGGAGGTTGCATCAGCCAACCTCAAACGGGTGAGGAGTGAGGAGCTGTGGGTGACTCCCCTCCTTCTCAGGTTCAAACTTCTGTACCGCATGAGGATTCTGAGGGGGCTCTTCGCTCGACAACCCAGCCAGTGGTGGCGTCTAAGTTGGTGGGTGTTTGTGATGGCCCTTCCAGGATTCCAGTCCCTGCCTCTTGCTCAGGTGTGGCAGGGCCTGGGTCTTTAGATACTCAAAGAGCTCAGTCACTTGCTCCCTCTGATCTGTCACCCAGCAGCCAACCTATGCTTGATCGGTTGGGGGGTGGGTGTTCGGTTGGCCCCGAGGTGCCAGCTGGACTCTCATGTGGGGTGTACAGATGGGGCGAGTGGGTCTTCCAAGAAGGTCTCTGTGCTTCGGGCTCATTCTGGCGATGGGCGGGACATGTCTTAGGGCAAGGGTACTTCCACCCATGGAAACTCTAAATCTTCATTGTCTTCTCGGTTGGTGAGGCAGAGGTCCACACCTAGGAAGAAGGGCTTTCACTCACTTCTCAACAAGGTTGCTACATAGCCTTGGTGTTTCTCAGTTCATAATATTTAATACTAATCAATATGGCTCAATCGGTGCCAATCTGTCTTCACTGGAACTGTAGAGGTGCCATGGCTATTTGGGAGGAATTGCAGTTATTGTTCTCTGCTCTGATCCGGCTCTGTGTCTGTCTCCAGGAGACAATGGTGGGGGATAGACTATTTCCTCCTATCAGGGGGTATGATGTCTTCCATGCATCTCCTCCTGGTAGTCACAGCGGTGGATGTGCAATTTTGTGCCGATCTGATGTCCCCTTTATTTCCCTTACCGTCCCCCCTTCAAGTTCTAGCAGTACAGATGCACAATGGGAGGTGCTACACCATCTGTTGTCTGTACCTTCCACCTTCCGTTCCTCTTGCACGTGCTGATCTGGAGACCCTTATCAGTCAACTTTCACCCCCTTTTCTACTCCTTGGTGACCTTAATCGCCACAATCCTTTGTGAGGTGACTCACTTTCAGATACCCAGGGTGATATTCTTGCCTCTTTGGTTGGGGATTTAGATTTGATTGTCCTAAACGATGGGAGGCTGACCCATTTTCATGTTCAGACTGGCACGTATTCTGTCATTGACCTCACCATCTCCTCCTCTGATTGTGCCCTTGATTTTTCTTGGGAGGTTTTGGATGATCTGTATGGTAGTAACCATTTTCCTGTGTTGGTCCAGACTGCTCGATCTGTTCCTGCAGCCCATATGCCACACTGGTGTCTGGACAGGGCTGACTGGTCTCTCTTTGAGGAACTATGTGTATTTGCCTACAGGGTTACTGATTTTTCAACAATCGATGATGCTGAACGTTATTTTACTAAGACCATTTTCTCAGCAGGGGTTCATTCCATCCCACGGACTTCCGGTGTTTTATCCCGGAGACCTGTGCCATGGTGGAATGAAGACTGCTCTATAGCAAATGGAGCTTACAAAATGGCTGCCCGTCGCTATTTTGCCAATCGTGATGTTGTTTTATTCCAGTTTCGCAAAGCATGTGTTTACTATAGATGGGTCATGAAGAATGCTCGCCGAAACTCATGGAGGTCATATGTTTCTACAGTTACGTCCTATACTCCAGTGCCTAGTGTGTGGAAAAGGTACACAAAATTTCTGGTATGTTCATGCCCCCCTCCCCTTCGTTATTGAAACTTCATGGAAATCTACTGTTTGCACCTGATGCAATAGCCTCTGCTTTTGCAGATCCGTTTTGCGCTGTCTAAAAAAAGGATCCCTCTAGGCTGTATGCTAACTTCCATAGGATTCAGGAGAGGCTGGGTCTTGACTTTTACTCTTGTGGCGGAGAGCTATATAATTTGGACTTTAACTTCCGTGAGCTGCGTGCTGCCCTTTCGGAGTGTGGTGACACTGCTCCTGGGCCTGACGACATTCCATACGCTATGCAATGTCATCTGCCGACTGATTCAATTCAGTTCTTATTGGACCTTTTTAACAGGGTTTGGAGTGAGGGCTCTATTCCCAAGAGATGGAAGTTGGGTGTTGTCCTTCCCATTCCAAAACCTGGTAAGGACCATTCCCATATCTCCAACTATCATCCTATTAGTTTGACATCATGTGTGTGCAAACTATTTGAAAAGATGGTCAATGTCAGGCTTATGTGGTTTCTGGAGAAGGGTTGTTTTCTCTCTCCTTCGCAGAGTGGCTTCCGAAAATTACGGTGCACTACCGACAACCTTATTAGGCTCGAGGCATCAATCTGTGAAGCTTTTGCCTCTAAGCAACATCTGGTGGCTGTGTTCTTTGACCTTGAGAAGGCTTATGACACTGCCTGCCACCATGGCATCCTCCAACAACTCCATGCCTTTGGTTTACGTGGTCACCTGCCTGTGTTGCTTAGAGACTTCTTGACTGATCGTGTGTTTCGGGTCCATGTGGGTTCTACCCTCTCTGCGTCACTGTGCCAGGAGGAAGGTGTCCCACAGGGGAGTGTCTTAGTGTTTCCCTATTTGCAGTGGCCATCAGTGGTATTCTCAAAACTGCCTACCGGGGTATCCTCATCCCTTCATGTGGATGACTTAGCTATATGGTTTTCTGGCTCCCGCATGTCTGCTATTGAGCAGCATATGCAACTTCCTTTGGACAAGATTTCTGCCTGGGCCACTTCCAAGGGTTTTTGGTTTTCCCCTTCTAGGACTGTGGCTATGCATTTTTGTAGGATGAGATGGGTACACCCAGACTCTGATCTCCAGCTTTGTGGCAGGAGACTCCGTTGTGTGGAAGAGACAAAATTCTTGGGCCTGACGTTTGACTGCCATTTGACTTGGGTTTCACACTTGGCAAGTCTTAAAGCATCATGTATGGAGGCTCTCAGTCTCTTGAGGGTTCTGTCCCATACCTCTTGGGGTGCTGATTGGAGGATGCTCTTGCATTTGTTTCAGGTTTTTGTAGCCTCCAAGCTGTCATATGGCTGCGAGGTCTACTCATGTGCCACAGAGTCCAGACTGAGAACTCTAGATGCTGTCTATCATGCTGGTCTTCGCCTTGCAACTGGGGCTTTTCGTCATCTCCAATTCCTAGCTTGTTGGTGGAAGCTGGTGTCCCTCCATTAGATCTACTGCGTCAGTCTGTTGCAGCATGGTGCTGGCTCCGGATTCGTCGCCTTCCAGACTCACTTGTATGTGAGCTTGTGATGCAACAGTCTTGTTTTTTGTATTACAGTAGACATCCTCGCATGCCTCGTCCATTTGGCTATAGGGTTCGGGATATCATGGAGGAGTTTGGTTTGTCGACAGTACCTCTCAGCCCTGTTCAGATCCCAAGGGTTGCTCCATGGATCTTGCCCAAGGTGACCTTCTGCAGGTTTGTTGCAGACTCAGAGGATTCTATCACTCGTCAGTGTCTTTTACAGGTATTTTTAGAACATTCTTCTAGTCCTGGTGGTTCTGCGCCTGTGTATACTGATGGCTCTAAATCCACCTCTGGTGTTGGTTTTGGAGTGGTATTTCCCAGTTTTAGCCTTGAAGGTAGTCTTCCTTTGGCTGCCTCAGTTTTTACTGCAGAGTTATCAGCTATCGTTTTAGCCCTGAAGTTGGTGTTTGTTCACCATGGCTATCATTTTACTATTTTTAGCGACTCTCAAGGGTCATTTTTGGCCCTGGACTCTTTTAACTCTTCCCATTCCATAGTTTTAGCTCTTTTGGAGTGGTTGTTCGTCATTCGTCGTCGGGGGAAGAGAGTGGATTTCTGCTGGGTTCCTGCACATGTTGGTGTCATAGGTAATGAAAGGGTAGATGCATTAGCTAAGGCTGCGGCTTTGCAACCTGTACATGTTGCTTGTCCTCTACCTGCTACTGATTTATGTGCTTCAATATTGTCTGCTGTTCATGCTTGTTGGCAGTCGCAGTGGGATAACTTTCCTCTCAGCAAGCTAAAGGAAGTCATCAAGTTCGTCTCTCAGAGAGTTTGTTTAACAATGCCTCGTAAGTTAGAAACTGTTCTGACTCGCCTTCGCATTGGACATACCAAGCTCACACGAGTTCCTCATGTGTGGAGGCGTGCAGCCATTCTGTGATGACTGTTTCCCCTTTGCTAGATGAGTGTCCCAGTTTGGGCTACTTACGTCACAGGCTCCTATTGAGGCACCGAGGGGAGGGTGGTGTTCACTGTCTCTCTTCGATGCTTGGGGGAGAGCCTGGTACCCCTAAGGACGATGTTTTTTTTTTTTTTCTGAAGGAGGCTGGCCTCCCTCACCTTTTATGATTGCACTGTTTTTACTTGGATGGCAAGTTTATATTATGGAGTTTTGCCTTTTAATGTTTTTCTATTTCTACTGCTTATATTTTTGCTTATACGGCACCATATGACGTTGTTGTTACGGTGCCATGTGTTCTGTCAGTCAGTCAATCAATCAATCAATCCTTCATTTTGAGAAAAAAGTAACACTATTCAACCAGAACCTGAAGAAGCATGAAAAATTTATTATGACGCGAATAAAAATGAAACTGTGCTATGGACCACCTATTCGGCATACACCTGCCTCAATGAATTATAGGTGAAAATCACATACTCCAAGGGGTCAAAACAATTCATAAGTCAGAATATTGTTCGTCACAGTCATTGTTATCAGGCAGGGCACATTCTAAGACCCGGAGGTATAATTTTCACAAAAACGTCACCCTGCTAATTCTTTCTCTCTCTCTCTCTCTCTCTCTCTCTCTCTCTCTCTCCAAGGTGTTTCAGAATGTTTGAAACCCATATCGGGACCTCGACTCGTTGAATGGGTTTCAGTCATTCTGAAACACCTAATGTATATATATATATATATATATATATATATATATATATATATATATATATATATATATATATATATATATATATATATATATATAGATAAATATAGATAGATAGATAGATAGATATAGATAGATAGATAAATAGATAGATATAGATATTGTTATACATAATCTGGCCGCACTATGGGGTGATACTACTACTCTGTGGCCAGGTTGTGTTAGGAAGAATACTGCCACCGTATTCCCTGCGTGTCGTAAAAGGAGCGGGGTGAGGGGACTAGAGACCCCCTCCTCTGTTTTTATTGTTCCTAAAAAGAGACAGGCCAGAAAAAGAGATGGGAGATTGAGTTATCCCCGTACCCTGAAGATTGGGTCTATGAATGTGCGTGGATGTAGTATGATTGAGGTTAAAAGGGAGGAGATTGGGAGAATGTTTGTGAGAAGAAAGTTGGATGTGTTAGCTTTGAGTGAAACGAAGATGAAAGGGAAGGGTGAGTCTATGTTTCGAAGTGTGAATGGAAGATTGTCAGGTGTTGATAGAGGAAGGGCAAGAGAAGGTTGGCCTTGTTAGTGAGACTGCAAGTACAGCAGTGTGTGATTGAAAGGACGGAGGTCTCATCGAGACTGATGTGGGTGAAAGCGAAATTTGAACGTGAGTTGTGGGTGTTTGTGAGTGCATATGGGCCTGGTAGTGAAAGGGATGAGGAAGAGAGGGAGTCTTTCTGGAATGATCTTGATGAGTGTCTGCAGAGTTTTGGAGCGAATGTGAATGTGGTAATGATGAGAGATCTGAATGCTAGCGTGGGAAATGTAGCATTTGAAGATGTAGTTCGTATGCATGGTGTGCCTGGAAGAAATGAAAATGGGGAACGAATGATAGGGATGTGCGTTGAACGAGAGATGGTGATTGGAAATACCTTCTTTGAGAAGAAAGATATAAGGATACATGGGTGAGACAGGAGGGTGGAAGGGTTGTTGATAGAGCATTGTTGGACTATGTGGTTGTGTCCAGGAATGTAATAGGAAGATTGTTGGATGTTTGAGTTTTGAGAGGGGAAGGTTGAGGTATATCTGACCACTATCTGGTGGAGGGAAAGTTAAGAGTAGGTAAGAGATGGGTGAGAGCAAGGAGAGTTAGGTGTGGCAGGGAGGTTTTGAAAGTGAGTGAGTTGGATAAAAGAGAGAAAATGACAGCGTATAGGGAGAAATTGAATGATGAGTGGAACGCAGTGAAAGGTCAGGAACATGGCAGTGTGGAGGAGGAATGGCAGTCGTACCCGTAAACACCAGGCTTGTCCGAGAATCCGACAAGAGGCCTAGTTTGCCTCGTGGACAAGATGGTGTTATGCCTATGATGCTGGCTGCCCATGACATCTCAGTTTGAAATATGCTGTTGCCGTGTGAGGTGCACTCTGGTATGTGAATGGAAACATACCCTTCATTTTGCAACATTGCAAACAGCAAACAGTGCGGAGAACTGGAGCATCACGTGGGACGTGTGGACTCCATGTGTGCCAAGTTTCAGCGACATACCTCAAGCCCGAGGCTACCTGCTATCCTTAGAAGATAAGTCTTTTTTTTTTCCCTCCCATTTTTGACAACATTTTTCATTTTTTTTCCTCTTCTATGCTAGTTTCATTTCGAAATGTAAGTAATGGATAATGTACTTTAGAAATGCATGGATTTCATGTAAGAAATCTATTCTATCTATCTATACACCTAGGCTGCTTCCCCCAAGGAAAGGGAGGTAGCCGAGACAGGACGACACACTCTCCATTTACTCATCCATTCAAACACATTCATTAGCATCTTAGCCCCAAAGGGGAGAACGGACAGATCCTCACTGCACCACACCGCACAAGGGTCAACTGCGCAATGCAATCAGTGACATCCGCAGCAGGGCCCGACAGCAGAACTGGTTTACCCCTGCCACATCATAACAGACCCATCCCCTTACCCGCACCTGACCTAACTAGCTGATCAGACCAAATGCAGGAGAATATCCCCTCAGGGCTGCGTCATCACTTATTCATTCACAATTTCTCTCCACCCATTTCTGTCATGCACAGCCACTCTTCCTTGCTCAACAGACATCCCTCTCACATCCAGCGCTCTCTTCACACTGTCCATCCATCCTATTTGTGGTCTTCCTCTCAGCCTTACACCTCTCACATCAGATCTAGTTATCTTTTTCACCAATCGCTCATTATCCATTCTCTCCATATGCCCAAACCATCACAACACCCTCTGCTCAACTCTACCAGCCATCTCCCGAACAACTCCAGTTCTCCTTCGCACTTCATCATTTCGCACCCGATCCATACGCGTCACTCCACACATACTCCTCAGACACCTCATCTCCATTATATTCAAACTTTTCCTCTCTGCTTCACCCATATTCCATGTTTCAGCCCCATATAATGCAGTCGGTACCACAACACCCTCATAAAGCCTTCTCTTTACATCCATTCTAAACGAACGACATTTAAACACTTTTTTCATTCCTCCCAGCACCTTTCCTACTTCATTTATTCTAAACTTCACTTCTGCATCTATTCTTCCATCCACAGCAACATGTGACCCTAGATATTTAAAACAATCTACCTCCTCAAGCAACTCACCATTCAAAACTATATTCATCCCCCTACCATCTATCAACCTCGTACACTTCATCACTTTACTCTTATACTCATTTACTTTCAATTTCCTCCTTTCACACACCCTTCCAAACTCCTCTACCAACTGTCTCAATCTCTCCTCTGAATCAGTCACCAGTGCAGTATCATCTGCAAACAGCAGCTGCTTCAGATTCCACTCTCCACCATCAACATTTATATATAGGAATAAAATTTGCGCCATTTCTGTATATATTTTTTAACCCACAAAGTTTGTCTGGAATCCCATACATGCCTGGGATTAATGTAATATTTCTAGGCTTGGTGATTACGGGAGTGCTGTGGTGGGGCATGAGGAAAAGGTGTGTGGTGTGAGACGAGTGGGTGGTGGTATAAGAAAAGGAAGTGAATGGTGGTGTGAGGAAGTAAGTATGGCTGTGACGAGAAGAGACGTGCATATGAAGTGTGGCTGCAGAGGAAGGATGAGGTGTCATATGAGAGATATAAGGAAAAGAGGAATAGGGCGAGAAGTGCTGTGCGTGATGCTAAAGTGGCAGCAGATGAGAGGTGGGGTAGGTGGTTGACTGAGCATTTTCAACAGAATAAGAAAATATTTTGGAAGATGAAAAGCATGCGAAAGGGAGAGTCTGGGAAGGAAGAGTGAGTAAAAGCAGAAGACGGAAGGGTGTTAACTGAGATGGGTGCAGTAAGGAAAAGATGGGCAGAGTATTTTGAAAGATTGCTAAATGTAGAGGAGGAAAGGGAGGCTGAGATTGTGGCGGATGGAAGGGCGCAAGGAATAAATGTGTTGGGAGAGTTGAATGATTCTTTGATCACGAAGGAGGAAGTGCAGGAGGCAGTAAAGGAGATGAAAACGGGGAAAGCTGTAGGTATGGATGGGTGTGCTGTGGAATGCCTGAAAGGTGGTGGAGCGACTATTGTTGACTGGTTAGTAAGATTATTGAATGTGTGCTTTGTCAAAGGTATGGTGCCAGTTGACTAGGCAAGTGCTTGTGTGATCCCACTGTATAAAGGTAAGGGTAATAAGTATGAATGTACTAGCTTTAGGAGCATGAGTCTGTTGAGTGTTGTAGGTAAGGTGTATGGTAGAGTGTTAACTAAGAGAGTTAGAGAGGGTACAGAGGTATTAATTGGTGATGAGCAGTGTGGCTTTAGGAGAGGAAGGGGATGCGTGGATCAGGTATTCACTGTGAGACAGGTGTGTGAAGAGTATTTAGCGAAAGGTAGGATGTGTTTTGGGTGTTCATGGATTTAGAGAAAGCACATGATAGAACTGATAAGGAGGCTTTGTGGATTGTTTTAAGATTATATGGACTTGATGGTAGGTTACTAAAAGGAGTGAAAAGGTTTTATGTAAATAGTAGAGCGTGTGTAAGAGTGGGAAATACTGTGAGTGATTGGTTTCCCGTGAGAGTGGGGCTGCGACAGGGATGTGTGATGTCGCCTTGGTTGTTTAATATTTATATGGATGGTGCTGTAAGGGAGGTGAATGCAAAAGTGTTAGGTGGAGGTCTGAGTCTGGTGAATGTTGATGGTAGAGAGTGGAATCTGAAGCAGCTATTTGCAGATGATACTGCACTGGTGGCTGGTTCAGAGGAGAGATTGAGACAGTTGGTAGAGGAGTTTGGAAGGGTGTGTGAAAGGAGGAAATTGAAAGTAAATGAGAAAAAGAGTAAAGTGATGAAGTGCACGAGGTTGGTAAAGTCTCACCAATCTAAAACCAAGGTTTGGGTGGAGTCCAGCCAGGGATTTCCCGGCGTACAGCGTTGCCTTGTTTCCTATACTCTGATTGGCTAGTGGCTGACCTGACACTGTTAGAGCTCGCCGCTCACATCTCGCCACCTGGCCTGACATGATTTCACCCACTTCTCTGTGTGTGTGTGTTTGTGTATGTGTGTGTGTGTAAAGACAAACTAATTTAAGTTATAAATATAACCAAAATAATGAATTTAAAAATCGCATTCTCTCTCATATAATTTATGATTCCTAGTATGGGCCTGGATGTTGCCGCTCGTGAGTGTTTTAACTTATTTACTTCTATTAAGAAAATTGTTCTACTGATTCCTTCAAATTATATTATAAACGTAATTGTTACATTACTTACCCAACTTAGAACTACCGTGAAAGTCGGTAAAAGTAACTACGTTTTTTTTTATCATCACTGTAAAATATGTATGCCACGTTTCTTTATTGATGTACAAGAGCCATATGCATTACAAGTTTACCTTCCTTTGATATGCTAGAATACTTACGTTTATATTGTATTAGTATGTGTGTACCTATCTGTGATGCCTATTACATATATAACAGAATCTACTCATCGCTCGTTTAGGAAGTATGGCATGGCTGCACCCAGCGCCAGACCCCACCCAAACCTTGGTTTTAGATTGGTGAGACTATAGATGGTAGGAGGATGAATATAGTTCTGAATGGTGAGTTGCTTGAGGAGGTAGAGTTTTTTAAGTATTTAGGGTCACATATTGCTGTAGATGGAAGAATAGATGCAGTAGTGAAGTTTAGAATCAATGAAGTGGAAAGGTGCTGGAAGGAATGAAAAAGGTGTTCAAATGTCGTTCACTTAGAATGGATGTAAAAAGAAGCCTGTATGAGGATGTTGTGGTACCGGCTGCATTATACGGGGCTGAAACATGGAATATGGGTGTAGCAGAGAGGAAAAATTTGAATGTAATGGCCATGAGGTGTCTGAGGAGTATGTGTGGAGTGATGCATATGGATCAAGTGAGAAATGAAGTGTGAAGGAGAACTGGAGTTGTTCGGGAGATGGCTGGTAGAGCTGAGCAGAGGGTGTTGCGATGGTTTGGGCATATGGCGAGAATAGATAATGAGCGATTGGTGAAAAAGATAACTAGATCTGATGCGAGAGATGTAAGGCTGAGAGGTAAACCACAAATAGGATGGATGGGCAGTGTGAAGAGAGCATTAGATGCGAGAGGGATATCTGTTGAGCAAGGAAGAGTGGCTGTGCATGATAAAAATGAATGGAGAGAAATTGTGAACGAATAAATGATGACACAGCCCTGAGGGGATATTCTCCTGCATTTGTCTGACCAGGTCAGGTGCGGGTAAGGGCATGGGTCTATTATGATGTGGCAGGATTAAACTAGCTCTGCCGTCCGGCCCTGCTGCGGATGTCACTGATTGCACTGCGTAGTTGACCCTCGTGCGGTGTGGTGCGGTGAGGATCTGTCCCTTCTCCGCTCTGGGGCTAAGATGCAAATGAATGTGTTTGAGTGGATGAGTATATTCAGAGTGTGTCGCGATGTCTCGGCTACCTCCCTTTCCTTGGGGGAAGCAGCCTAGGTATATATATATATATATCTATCTATCTATCTATCTATTGCCAGACGCCTCAATCCCGTTTGGGGTGGCCACAAACAAATCGCCTCCAAGTCGCCCTGTCCCCCGCCATTTCACTACCCTACTCCCAACTCACACCCCCCTCTCTCATATACCTCTCCACCCCATCCCTCCATCTCATCCTCGGTCTCCCCCTCCCTCTTCCACCCTCCACCTCACTCACATACACTCTCTTCGTCAGTCTTTCACCCTCCATCCTCTCCACATGGCCAAACCACCTCAGTGTGTTCCTCACAACGCTTCCTATCACATCCACATCAACATCACAACGCTCCTTTATATCCTCATTTGTATATATATATATATATATATATATATATATATATATATATATATATATATATATATATATATATATATGGCACTACACCTTCTATTGATCTAAGGTTATTCATGTCATATTTTACTGGTTTCAAAATCTTACCATAATCGTTTGCAAAGCAAAGGATGCATTTGTTAACAGCAGTGTGACTGGATTGTCGATAACGTCCTGAAGTGACTGTATAGGTAAAGGGAAGCGTCTGATGGCCAGAAGAGCCATGAGGTTGCCGGCGTAACTCCGTGTCGCCACGAGCGTCGTCAGCATCCACATCCCCAACACCACACGCTCCCACCACCACCATTCGGGGGACCATTCTACATCTTATTTTGATAAAATAAATACTTTATTAAAACTCCTTAGCTTCCATGCAAATTCATTGGTAATATATATTTTTAAGGGCAGTGGGGTCACTAGGGTTGGGGTCACCCAGTGCAGTAACTAATGTTTTCCCCCCCACTCCGGCCGCCTCCTGTACCAGACCATAAAGAATCCTCAGTAATGTTTTTTGTACTAATGCTACTCGTCAGTCATAATTCCCATATATCACTCAGTGTAATGACAATAGTAGTGACATAAACATCTAGCTAAATTAAAATTACACCTTTAAATTACAATATCATGCACACAGCCAAACTGTATGTACATTTATATAGTTTCATGTGGTTAAAGTGAATATTCGGTAAGAAAACAATAGAGTTCAAAGTAAAAATGTTTAAGAACTACATTAAAATTATTTTCATTTTCACATTAAACTGTACCGTTACATGAGACACATTAATCGATTAGGTTTGCATAATCAATAACGGTTCAAATAATGTAAAAGTTGGAGACAAATGAATATGGAAATATACTCACGAAATAATACCATAAAAATAAACGGTTACAATACACAAGCATTTCGGCACTTAGTAAATATCTCAGTTAAATCAGAACTTTCCTTTCCTGGTTTTCAAAGCTCCGAAGTTCTGAATCACATTATCGAAATCAATTCCTTTCACCAACTCACTTGCACTTGATCTATCTATCTATCTATTGCAAGACGCTTCAATCCCGTATGGGGTGGTCACAAACATATCACCTCCACGTCGCCCTGTCCCCCGCCATTTCACTGCCCGCTCCCAACTCACACACCCCTCTCTGATATACCTCTCCATCCCATCTCTCCATCTCATCCTTGGCCTCCCCCTCTCTCTTCCCGCCTCCACCTCACTCACATACACTCTCTTCGTCAGTGTTTCACCCTCCATCCTCTCCACATGGCCAAACCACCTCAGTGTATTCCTCCTAATGCTTCCTATCACATCCACATCCACACCACAATGCTCCTTTATCTTCTCATTTGTCAGCCTGTCTCTCCATGTGACTCCACAGGCTCCTCTTAAATAACTCATTTCCACTGCTCTCACTCTTGACTTGCGTCCTTCCAGCAACGTCCAAGCTTCACTTCCATACTTTAGAGTTTGTATCACAATACTGTCATGTAGTAACTTTTTCACTTCCATGCTCACTTCCCTGCTTCTTATAACTGCTTTCAAGGAACCAGCAACCTTTCTTCCCTGCTGTACTCTTTCAAGCACTTCACCCTCCAAACCTCCATCCTTACTCATCACACTACCCAAGTACTTAAACGTACTCACATTTTCCAATTCCTCACAATCCAACCTCGCTGTACATTCACTGACTTCACCTCTCTCAAAGACCACCACTTTACTCTTCCCTATATTCACCTTTAGATTCCGTTTCTTACACACTTTCCCAAACTCATCCACCAAGCCTTGCAGCTTTCCTTCGTCTTCACTCAACAACACAGTATCATCTGCAAACAACAGTACAGGGAGTTTCCAAACACGACCCTCTCTCACCAGGGCCACTCCAACATCCACTACCCTACCTTGTACCTCTTTTATTACCCCATCCATGTACAGATTGAACAACCATGGAGACATGACACATCCCTGTTTCAACCCAACCTTCAAAGAGAAAAATTCACTCAGTTCACCATCTACACACACCATCATACGTACACTTCACAGGATTCAACAACTTCCCATCTACTCCATATATTTTTAATACTTTCCGCAATCCTTGTCTATCCACTCTGTCATGTGCTTTCTCCAAATCCATGAAAGCCGCATACTACTTCTTTCCCTTCTCTAAAAACTTTTCCACTAAAGTCCTAAGAATCAATATCTGTTCTACAGAACCTCTTCCCTTCCTAAAGCCTCCCTGTTCTTCGCCAACTAATTCCTCTGTTCTTTCTCTAACTCTGTCAATAAGTATCCTACCATACACTTTTCCTATTATACCAGGAAGACAAATCTCCCTATGATTACCACACACTTCTTTTTCCCCTTTTCCTTTGTACAAGGGAATAATTATACCTGACTTCCAATCCTCCGGGACTCTACCTTCCTCCCAGGCCAATCTGCACATTTTTCACATCCATTCATCTACTATCTCTCTCCTTTGCTTCAGCATTTCACCATGCACTCCATCAGTTCCTGGGGCTTTCCCCAGTTTAACTTTCTTCATTGCTTCCACAACTTCTATCCTACTGATTTCTTCCTGTCTTCTCACCTCCCTTCTTCTCCCAGCCATTCCCCAGCGACTTATACTCGCATTACTTCCATCCTCTATGTTCAACAATTCCTTAAAGTGTTCTCTCCATCTGCTCACTTTTTCTCCCTTCTCCACTAGTAATCTACCATTTTTATCTTTCACTCCCCTGCTAACTTCACTTCCACCCTGTCGTACTCTTTTCACCTCATTCCAGAACATTTTCTTACAGTCCCTCCACTTTACACTCAAGTTTCTTCCAAATTCCTCATCCGGTCTCTTCTTACTCTCTCTTACTAATCTTTTCACCTCTCTCTTTCTTTCTACATATAACTCTCTCTTCTGCCTCTCAACTTCTTGCACGCCCCTATTTCTCATCCATTCATTGTATGCTTTCTTCTTTTGTGCCACAGCCTTTCTCACTTGTTCATTCCACCACTCTGTTCCTAGCACACCCCTCCGTCTTCTCTTCATCCCACACACCACATCACATGCTGCACTTATTTCTTCTGTGAATATCCTGCACACACCTTCCACGTCCCCCATCTGCGCCAATTCATATTTGCCCAATCGTTCTTCCACTTCTCTCTTATACTCTGCCTTTTTCTCATCCTCTTCTAAGCTTTCCACTCTCCTTACAAATACTCCCTCTTCCCGTCCTTCCCTTCTTCTATTTCTCCATCTTGATTGGATCTTGATTCTAGCCACTACCAAGTAGTGGTCAGAAAGTCCACTCCCCGAACCTCTATAAGCTCTTGCATCCATTACACATTTTTGCATCCTATCATCCACACACACATAATCAATCATTGCCTTCCTTTCATTCAGTTCACCACCCACCCTTCTCATCACTCGCCATGTATACCTGTGGATCATCTTGTGCCTGAAGAGGGTATTGGCTATCACCAACCCCCTCCCAGCACAAATGTCATCTAACGCACTGCCATTCTCATCTATCTCAGCAGGCATACCCCATTCACCAACTATTCCATCCACCACTTGATAATATCACAAAATCGGAATGCTATGAGAGTCCGATGGTAGTTCGCAAATGGCTCATTGTAAATTTCTGTTTTGAAATGCTCCTTTCACATGAAGCCACAAGCACACAGATCGTCAAAAATATTTTTAGGCTTTGTGAAAGTGTTGGGAGATATTCTACGAAGTCTCATTCAGCCATGCATGCCAAAACGTCTAATGTTACCCAGTCTTTGACTTCTTCCAGATAAATCTCTGCTGCCTTCAGGTGCCTTTTCAGCTTAGGTATTTCTGATAATAGTTCACTCTCGGGTACCTCATCACAGAAAGGGGTTAGCTTTGGAATGGACACCTTTAACTCATCTTCAGTGGCAGATAAGAGACTTTGGTTGAACAGCCTCAGACATGGCTACTACTTCCTTCATGGCTCTTGATCTGATCTTGAGTTCAAAATGAAAGCGATCAATGCACTGAAGCATCGCCCTCTCATTTTTTTCTTGTAGAGTGAGTCCATCATCACTTGCCTGCTCCCATGCCACCCTCTTCTCGAACCTGGCTCTTCTCTCTACTGCAGTTCCATATTCATCGGGTTTTAAAAGCGCCTATTCAGTCGCATGCTCCACTAGGTGACTGTGCTCCTGTGGTGTAGAAAAAGTCTTAGCACCTATAGCTTTGTCAGCACCTTATCGAGAGGTAAGCCCTTGGTCTGCAGGTACTGCTATGTAAGATTAACTTCCTGAAGAACATCACACCAGAAGTTCAGGTAGCACAGAAAAGTGAAACCATAGACAGCAGGCAAAAGACCTTGTGCTGCTCCTCATGTGTCCAAATTTTCATGTGGCTCACAAAGAGCTTCAGTTGCTACCACACACTTATCAATCTTTTCTTTAACTGGCTTAACTGGAGCATGATCATCACTCCAGTGTGTTTATTATGGCCCCTCCAGAATAGTCAGTTAATACATACCATCGATGGATGGAAGCAGCAAAGAAAGAAAACATTGTCTCAAAAGTTCCCAAAAAATGACACACATGATGCATTTTCAGCAACAGAGTGCTGACCGCACAGATTAAGCAAATGATCAACACATCCACTAAAAATAGCTTTCTCATTCTTTCCCTTAACTCCTGCACGCCTGTTGATGTGTAGAGCCATCACGATTTCTGGTGCAGCACAACTCCGGTTGATGTGTATAGCTGCAAGTGTCTTCCTGCCACCCTTTGAGCTTTAACTTACCCTTACTCATCGACAGGAGGCGTGGGGATACATTCATTTGAAAGAGGAAGAGTTGATGAGTCTTATTTTTTCTTTATTTTTTTCTCTAGCTGTTATAGTTTGGCAGATATTAGGGTTTGAAGTAAGGGTATTTTTTTCGATAATCACAAACTCCCCCATAGGGAGAAGCGTGCGACGCCGGAAAACCCCCAGTGTGTAGGGGTTAAGAATGGTTTGTGCACCTCCATGGATTCCAGCCATAATGGGAACATTGTCATAACCTTGAGTACGGCACATCATTATGTCCAGTACGTCACTTTCCATTTTTTTAGGAATGCCAGAACTAAAGTTAGCAGCCTCTTTTCTCTATAAAGGGAAAAATCTTAAGAATACTTCTATCACTTCCCTATTTTTTTTTTTTTTTACGTATCTGATAACCTCGGACATCTGGTCAGTATGTGTGTTGTTAAATGTGTGTGTTGTTGTCATGTGTGTTGTTAAACATGATCCCAAAGCACTCTGCAGACTTTATGTCCTTGACAAGTTTCTCCTTCACTTGATTTGCCAGGGCACTTATATACTCATTCTGAGTTTTTGGTGGATGATAAGAGACTGACAATTTATATTTACAAGTCTATCTATCTATATATTGCCAGACGCCTCAATCCCGTTGGGGTGGCCACAAACAAATCGCCTCCAAGTCGCCCTGTCTCCCACCATTTCACTGCCCCGCTCCCAACTCACACCCCCCTCTCTCATATACCTCTCCACCCCATCTCTCCATCTCATCCTCGGCCTCCCCCTCCTTCTTCCCCCCTCCACCTCACTCACACACACTCCCTTCGTCAGTCTTTCACCCTCCATCCTCTCCACATGGCCAAACCACTTCAGTGTGTTCCTCATAACGCTTCCTATCACATCCATATCCACACCACAACGCTCCTTTATATTCTCATTTATCAGCCTGTCTCTCCATGTAACTCCACAGGCTTCTCTTAAATAACTCATTTCCATTGCTCTCACTCTTGACATGTGTCCTTTTAGCAATGTCCAAGCTTTACTTCCATACGTTAGAGTTGGTATCACAATATTGTCATGTAGTAACTTTTTCACTTCCATGCTCACTTCCCTGCTTCTTATAACTGCTTTCAAGGAACCAGCAACCTTTCTTCCCTGCTGTACTCTTTCAAGCACTTCACCCTCCAAACCTCCATCCTTACTCATCACACTACCCAAGTACTTAAACGTACTCACATTTTCCAATTCCTCACCATCCAACCTCGCTGTACATTCACTGACTTCACCTCTCTCAAAGATCATCACTTTACTCTTCCCTACATTCACCTTTAGATTCCGTTTCTTACAAACTCTCTCAAACTCATCCACCAAGCCTTGCAGCTCTCCTTCGTCTTTACCCAACAACACAGTATTATCTGCAAACAACAGTACAGGGAGTTTCCAGACACTACCCTCTCTCACCAGGGCCACTCCAACATCCACTACCCTACCTTGTACCTCTTTTATTACTCCATCCATGTACAGATTGAACAACCATGGAGACATGACACACCCCTGTTTCAATCCAACGTTCAAAGAGAAAAACTCACTCAGTTCACCATTCACACGCACTGCAGCCTTAGCACAATCATACATACTCTTCACAGCATTCAACAACTTCCCATCTATTCCATATATTCTTAATACTTTCCACAATCCTTGTCTATCCACCCTGTCATATGCTTTCTCCAAATCCATGAAAGCCGCATACTACTTCTTTCCCTTCTCTAGAAACTTTTCCACTATAGATCTAAGAATGAATATCTGTTCTACAGAACCTCTTCCCTTCCTAAAGCCTCCCTGTTCTTCTCTAACTAATTCCTCTGTTCTTTCTCTAACTCTGTCAATAAGTATCCTACCATACACTTTTCCTATTATACTAAGAAGTGCTCCACTTTAATCTCATTCGGTACTCTTTCAGCACTGGACCATATTTTAAATGCATCTCAGTCATCTCATGAAAGTTCCCTTTGTTTCCCTTATAGTTTATTCCCTTTATTTATTGATGAAGATTCATCCTCCTTGTGGCCACAGAATGCCAGAGTCTGCTTGACAGGAATCGATGTGATATCAAGCAATCTGTGAGAGATGTCCCTCCACTTTTTCATCTCCATCTCCATCAAAGCAATAGTTTCGGTGTCAATGGTTTTGTGGAGCCTTAGTCATGCTGGCAGTATTTTCCACTTTCCAAGACAATATTCCTGCTCTTTGGATGTCTCATGGTTATGTACTTTCAGGCTCAGTTTCTACTACTTCTGAAACAAGTAACATATTTGGATGTTTCTGTACCACTAACGGCAAACAGCTGGCATCAGATACAGTATAAAATCTCACTGACGAGTGAGTAAACCATCCATGGCAGCAGAATTTACTTGCCATTTGGCATCACCTTGTAAAACCACTCGTTTGAAAAACTGGCGCGCATCTCCCTTTGCTTTTGCATCTTATCTTGCTGCAACACTGAAAGGCGCATCTTTTGTTCAGGAAGGAAGCACTTATCCTTTGATGATTTCAACCCGAAAGTGATCTGGAACTGGTATCCTATAGAAAGAAACACCACACAGAATTTGCGAATCATTCTCCTTAACGTCACTGATATCATTTACAGTATCATGACTAGAGTCACTTTCAGTACTCTCTTCTGCCTTAAATTCTGCCGTTTCTACTAGATGCTCTTGTGCTTCAAATTCTGTAATTTTTACTCCAATTTTTTTTTTTCAATGTGAGGAAGAAGGAACCAAAGGCCGCAAGCCCGCAATTACTGTTCCTTCCAAGAGAAAAACAAAATACAAGAGAAAGCCAAATTCAAGAGCCAATCATTTCGAGATGCCTGGACACACTGCGGTTGAAAGACTGGAGATCATAGGAAGCAGGAAATGCAGACAGAGGAAGACAGTTCCAGAGTCGACCTGTTGCATAAATGAAGGACTGGGAGTAACAGCTAACTCTTGCATTAGAAAGTTGAACAGAAAAGGGATGAGAGTTTCCTGCTAGACGGGTGATATGCGCCCATCATAGAGGTGGAGGAATGCAAGCAGACAGTTCAGAGGAGCAGTCAGCATTAAAGTAGCGATAGGAAAGAGATAAAGATGTAACAGTGCGGCGAAGAGACAGAGGTTGAAGGGAACCAGTAAGAGGAGAGTTAATAAGACGAAAAGCCTTTGACTCCACCCTATTGAGAAGAGCTGTATGTGGGGAGCCTCCCCACACATGAGAGTTGTACTCTACACAGGGACAGATAAAACCCTTGTATAGAGTCAACAATCGTGCAGGGGTAAAGAAGGAACAGAGTCACCTTTGCACACCTAATCTCTTGGAAGCAGATTTTACAAGAGATGTATTATGAAGTTTCCAAGATAAGTCCCGAGTAAATGAAACCCCAAGCATGTTCAAGGATGATGCAGGATAAAGCTGAATATTATTGTATTAAACATTAGTGGGTATACCTGTGGAAGATTTTGTCGGGTTGATAGGTGTAAAAACTGAGTCTTTGATGCATTAAAAACAACCAGATTATTTTTACCCTAATCAGAGATACGAGCCAAGTCAGACATTAGGTGTGCCATAGCCTCATCCCTTGTTTGCTGAAGTAACTGATGAAATGGAGGTTGCAGGAACCGAATCGAAAGGTGAAAGGTGGAATCATCAGCGTATGAGTGGATAGAGTTAGATGTACGGCTTAGAAGGTCATTGATGAATAAAAGGAAGAGAGTTGGTGATAGGACAGAGCCCTGAGGTACATCACTGTGAATAGATCTAGGAGAAGAATGATGGCCGCCTACAACAGCGGCTATAGAATGACCAGAAAGGAAGCTAGAGATGAAGGCACAGATAGAAGGATAGAAACCGTAAGATGGCAGTTTGGAAATTAAAGATTTATGCCAGACTCGATCGAAAGCGTTTAAGATGTCAAGTGCAATGGCAAAGCTTTCGCCAAAGTCCCGAAAGGAGGATGATCAGGAGTCTGAAAGGTAGGTGAGATGATCGCCAGTGGAGCGTCCCTGACAGAACCCATACTGACGATCAGAAAGACGGTTGTGATAGGAAAGCTGCGTTAAATTTTTTCAATTAAGAATTGGCTCGAAAACTCTTGATATACAGTATGTTAAAGCAATTGGACGATAGTTAGAGGGTTGGGAATGGTCACCCTTCTTTGGGACTGGCTGAATGAGAGCCAACTTCCAGCAAGAAGGAAAGATACAAGTTTATAGACAAAGGCGAAAGACTTTGCCTAGGCAGGGTGTAAGCACAGATGCGCAGTTCTTGAGGAAAACAGGAGGGACTCCATCAGACCCAAATGCCTGATTAGTACTGAGGCCTGTGATGGCAGAAAATACATCAGCTGAAGAAATTGTAATATCAGCCATGAGAAAGTCAGAGGGGGGAAGTGATGGAGGAACAGCACCGGAATCGTCTAAGGTGGAATTGGAGGAGAAAGTCTGAGCAAAGAGATCTGCTTTATCACTAGAGGAAATAGCTACAGAGCCATCAGTGTAGAAAAGAGGAGGGAAGGATGGTGAGGGAAAGTTGTTAGAAAGGTTTATGGCAAGGTGCCAGAAGGAGCGGAAAGAATTCAAGTTGGAGAGTTGAGAGCACTTAGTAAGAATGAACTAATTTTTAGCAGAGTGAAGAACAGACTTAGCACGATTCCTGGCAGAAACGTATAAAAGATGTGATTCTGGGGTAGGTTGGCTCTGGTACCTTTTATAGGCCCTCTCCTAGTTGTGGACAGCATTAGAACAAGCGTGATTAAACCTAAGCTTTCTTGCATTAGTCAAAGGATGTGAGAAGGGAATGTATGCTTCCATGACCGAGAGAATAACCTCCGTGATGCACAAGGCACACTCAGATGGCTCCCTGCCATGGAAGCAATGATCATTCCAGGGAAAATCAAGGAAGTACTGCCTGAGGGCCTCCAAATCCACAGCTGCAAAGTGCCATAGACAACGTTTCTTTGGAGAGTCCACAGGCCGTACCGGAGCGATAGAACAGGTTAAGGTAATAAGGTTGTGATTGGAGGAGCCCAATGGAGAGAAAATATTAACAGTGTAAGCAGAAGGATTAGTTGTAAGGAAGAGGTCAAGTATGTTGGAGCTCTCTCCAAGGCGGTCAGGGATACGGGTAGGGTGCTGTACAAGCTGCCCTAGGTCATTGAGGATAGAAAAGGTGTAGGCTTGTCCACCAGGTGGATCAGTGAAAGGAGAGGAGAGCCAAAGATGGTGGTGAACACTGAAATCTCCTAGAATGGAGGTTTCAGAGAAAGGAGAAATGGATAGAATGCATTCCATCGTAGAATTAAGATAGTCAAAGAATTTTTGATAGTCAGTAGAATTAGGAGATAAGTGAACAGCGCAGATATATTTAGTAAGAGAATGACAGGAAAGCTAAAGCCAGAGTGTACAGAATTCAGAAGAATCGGGTTCAGGAACACGTGAGCAAGATAAGTCGTTGTGTATTTATACACAACAGGCGCCTTTGGCTTTGAAATGAGTATAGAGAAAGTAGGAGGATACAGAAAAGGGTCTGCTGTCAGTTGCCTCAGACAGCTGTTTCTCAGTTAGAAAAAGAAGGTGAGGTTTAGAGAAGGAGAGGTGGTGCTCAACAGAGCGAAAGTTAGAGGAGAGGCAGCGAATGTTGCAGAAATGAAGAAGAAGAGAGTCAGACAGTGGTTCCAGGCACCTCGAGTCATCACCGGAAGAGGGGCAGAAGGTGGGGGCATTTATGGTCCCCCTCCTGTGGACTCCGAGGCCACGTGTTGAGCTGCCATGATTTTAATTTCTTTTAATTTTGGAAAAGGAAGTGTACTGTGTACTGTGCATGTAGTTTGGTGAGATAGTTAGAGAAACTTTATTGGAGATCATGCTGGCCTACTCTCTGTGTTACTGAGACACTGAAAAAGTTTAGCAAAAGGGGATGGGCGGGACCTAGTCCCGAGGGCTGATGAAACGGGAGCTGCAGCTCTCCCTGTCATCAGCTTTCTATCCACCTTGCGAGTACTGCCCTGCTCGACTGGTGCTCTTGTGCTTCAAATTCTGCCATTTCCACTTCTTGCTCTTCTGCAGAATGCATGGTAGCATCAGAAGGTTCAGCTTCTTCAATTGGAGACTGACGATCAGTGTCTTTTGATGAACCCAGGTCATCATCCGGTCTTTTGATATACTGAAGCATGGATCCAGGAAGTGTTTTGAGTGATTTAATTCTTGCCTCTTTTGATTTTCTTTGCTGATATTCGCTTGGCCTCTTTGATTTATGCTCTCCATGTGGCATGACTGACTATCCCCACACAAAAAAGACAAAATGGCAATATTTGAAAAAAAATAAATAAAAAAAGTTAAATGGTATTGGATATGTTAGTTCTGTCAAATGTAATTTTAATGTGTCACGATTTTTTTTTTTAAATCATAATTCAAACTTAAACCCTGAATATTTCATTAAAATCAAATATATATTTGGAAGACAGTGATGTTTTTAAAGAATATTTTAAAAAGACCAGAATAATAAAAAAAAAATTGAATTTAAGTTATATATCTAAACATATATCAAGAAACATAACATTTCCCCCACTTCATGTTTTGAACTGTCAGTTTGTTCTTTTAGTTATCAAAGAGTTATATAATCAATAACTGTTATACAAGTAAGTTTAATATCAGTTTTAATCATACAGTAATAGGTGATAAATATATAGTGGTTGAAAATTGCTTACATATATTATTTCTTAGATTATATGAATACTAACAACAAAATTGTGTGATACAATCTTTCTGCAATGAATTAAAGCATTATTAGTTACATTATTGGTAACTGAGAGGAAGCTTTTTTTTTTCCTCCTTCCTTTCCTGTAATATCTACTTCATTCTGAAAAAAGTTATTAATATAAGTTTTCAAATACTGATTACCACAATATTGTAGCTAAAAGACCAGAAAATTTGACAAATCGTCGACTATAAAAATACCAGCAGCAACAAAAACAACAGCGCTTGCTTATACCGCTTCCAGACAAAACCACGTGATTCAAAGCGTCATTGTAATTGGTTAATAAGTACAGCTCTGACAGGAGCGCATTAGAAAATTCTAAAAGTCAATTAGTACAGAATTTTAGCCTTGTAGGTAAATTCGTACATGTAAGCTGGGCTTATGAAAAATATTTTTATTGGTATAACTAACTCGATGTACTGCTGCTCTCGGGTGTCTGCCCTTTCCTCTTCTCCATCCTTCTTCCCTTCCATCCTCTTCTCTCTTTCTTTCCTTCATTCTTTCTTCATCCTTCTGCCTATTGGTAACTTTACACTCCCTCTTCTGTCTGTCTTTCCTTCATTCTTTCCTCTTCCTTCTGCCTGTGGGTGATGTTGCAATGATTGACAAGTCAAATGGTTTCCTGTACACCAGGAAACCGTTTACTATGTTGGGTGGTAACCATATAAAGAAATTTTGGCTCCTGGTGGTTTAGTGGGTAATTATTGCGCTCCAATCGGATTGAGCTGATGAAGGTTTATATCCATGGGTTGGTTGGGGTTTACTGCTCATGTAATGCCACTCAGGGATGAGTGAGGCTGGTCACTCGAATCTTAAATGCCTAGCCCCGGTTTCCTACGCTGCTCATGGGGCAACGTAGGATAGGATGATGCATGGATCCATTTTCTGAAACGCTGCACAAAAATTTTATACACAGTCATATTGATGTCACCCCCTCTAATGGTCTCACCCAGTGAGGTACGAACCCCCTGTGCCCCCCTAGTGACGCCACTGCTTAACCTGCTGCCTGCCAGTGCTGTTTTAAAACGGTTTGACATTTCCTCGGCCAGTGCTAGTGCCGTTTTAAAATGGTTTAAAATAAAAAACTTCACTGACCACATTTTTCAAGCTTAGCGGGTAAAAATTGGCGGGTATGCAACGTATCTGTTCCTCTACCATCCCCCAGGCTGTCAAGGCCATACACTCACTTGCTTCCTCCATCACGCTCGCTCTGCCTCATTCTGCCTGTGTGCCTCACCCAGTGCTGCACATAGTGAAGGCATTTTGTAAATATTTTCATGTAAGAGTAAGTTGTACATATTTTCTTTTAAGTGTAAGGACTATATAGTGAAGTCAGGTTGTAAATACCTTCTTGTAAGTGCCAGGACTGTACGTAATGATGTCAGGTTGTACCTATCTTCAAGTAAGTGTAAGATAATGCATTCACAGTGAGAAAGACATGCAAATTGTGTTATATGCTGAAGTAATAAGTAATTAGAAAGTGTACTGAACATTGCTATACCTTCCCAGCATAAATACCTGAGTATACCTTACACAGAAAACGGCTTTCTCTCACATACGTGGTGAGCATGAGAGAGTGGATATACCTGTACATGAGTATGCAGGACTTAATAAAACTCATTTCCGAGCCTCGGTGAGCATGTTAATGGCGAAATTTGTTGTTTGCACATCAAAATCTATCATTTTAACCAAAAAAAAAAAGGTAGAAAAATGGCCGGTGCTGGGGTGACCCATTGAGCTAAAAATAGCCGGCACACGGCAGGTTAAGGGGTTGTTTCCTAATGAATCGACATGAATATCATATGTTACTTTAATGTGATGAAACTGAGTACAGTATCAGCAATTTCAAGATATATTAATAAACTACTAAATTTAATAGTAGGCTACAGTACAGTCACTTGCGAAAGAAAAGACCCACTCAGGAGACTCAATATAACTCACGGCAGATCTGTTCTGGCCTCAGAGATATGGATTTGGGGTTGGGATTTGAGGGAGGCTCACTTACTCAAAACACTTGACTCACTGCATGTTTTGCTGCACAAACACCTCATCCACAATGATGATTTCAGATCGTAAGTGACTGTCATTCGTATATCAAGGTCTTCCTGATTATATATATATATATATATATATATATATATATATATATATATATATATATATATATATATATATATATATATAAGTAAACACGCAAATTTCACTTTTAGCCTTTAAATGGCTGATGGCGTCAAAATACATTTACCGTAGTGTGGCCAGTGGCATCAATGCAGTGTGATCTGTACAAAACTGAATTATTCTGGGAAGGGAAGGAAGGTCTGGGAGATGTTGACACTGGCCTACTTCCTCCAAATCATCAGTACATCTTGTGAGTTAGTCATGGGTGGATGTCTGTACCAAACACTCCACAGATTTTTAACTGTCCATGGTCAGGCCTATCTAGGAGGAAAAGACATTGAAATATATCGGTCTTTATGACATCGTCCCTACGTGCTACTGCCCAGTTTCAGGTCTATATGCCCCTGAAGTCAGGACCTAGCAATACTTATACTGATTCTGTTCATAAATCACTTCATTAAGACAACTTTATCAAATCTAATATTTGTGCTACCACGTTGTCCTATAGGTACAGTCATAAGAAAAACTATCATTACCCTTCAGAGCTATGCACTATGACACAACGACGAAGTATTGTGGAATGACGGAACAGGGAAGTTTGTACCGCACACCCATCAATGTCAGTTATATGAGACACACACATATTAGAATTTGTGCTAGAGGTAATAAAAGCTAATTAGCTCGTTTGGCTTCTGTGCATAAAGACAATACGTTTTATTATCCGGCACCGAATTCATTAAATAAAAATTTAACTGAATGGTGTAGAGTCGGCAACACACATGCAGACGGGCAATTAGTATGTGCACCCATGCCGACGTATGATAGTAATTCAGCCGATACAAGCCAAGTTAATAAATTTCAATGTAATAATATGTATTACTTTCTACATATAATAAATGAAGAGCGATTATAGCCCCTCATGCACTTTGTGACATCTCCATAATGCATAACATGGATATACCACACCCCATCCATATTAACTCAGAAGCATCTCTCTGAAGCATTTAACCACCCATCTAAAGCAATCAAATGAACTCGTGCACCCCTATTAGACTAAAAAAAAAAAAAAAAAGATGACGCCTATAGTTTTAATACCCTTCAAAAAATTTATTGGTTGTATTCTATAGATAATAAGTGTTCAATAGTAGGAAAATAATAAATGTGGCGAGTTTCATTATTAATCCCCGATGGGACGCTCAAGGAAATGTGGCGAGTTTCATTATTAATCCCTGACGGGGCGCTCAGGGTAACGCAAACACTTCCTATATATTTCCCCACCATATGGTTCATTCTTGTTCATTTCTCCAACTCTTGTAATAGGATTGTGATATGGCAACACTAGATAGGGGAGGGGTGAACAGCGAGGACCCACCCACAAAGCCTAGCTAACGTTCGTTTTGCATCGAACATTGCTGGGGGTAACGATATTTTTTCTTATGACTGTACCTGGTTGTTGCAAGGCTTGCAGTCACCATTAGTCTCTCTAAAACCAACAAAACTTTCCACTAAAGCACAAACATAGCATTTTCATCTTTAATAGACAATTACACTAAGTGTAAAATACCTAGCATGATAATAACAGCTGAATATCACATAAATCTTATCTGTACTGAAGTATGATTCCCAGACATTGTTATGGGTGGTGATTAGCTGTGGTCTTGGTATGGTTTATGACTTCACAGTGAGGGTACATGTTTCGCCCGGGGTACGATAATCTCCAACTTGGATTGGCCACTTTTTCATAAATATTCAATTGGAGAGAAAAAAAAATATTCTGATGATTACGAGTGACTATTATCACTTTATGCAACTTGTACACGACCGCCAACTAGTCCATTCTTGGCTTCATGGTTAAGAGTGTCAGCCTGGCATCGTTTGCCACATCTAGGCGAATCATTTTCTTATTTTTCATCCTCATTACTATTTTTTCTTTTTATATGTCCGACTCTGGGCAAAGGCGTCAGGGCCTATATCTCGGGGGCAGTAGCCTCTCCCAAGGCCAAGTAGACCTCCTACACCTCCACATGTCACCACTTTGGCGCTAACATCCACTGTCCATATTGAATACATGCTAGGGCTGTCACATACAGGACAGGTGTAATGGTATCTAGAACCCCTTCTCACAGAGGTACAGTCAACAAGAGTTCCACCTGGACCACCTAGTCGTGGGATATGGTTAACGTGGCAACAGCGCATGTCTGTGTGTTTGTGTGTACATGACCGAGAATTTTTCGAATCACCAAGCTTCATCCTCTGTGCCGTGTTAGATTATTATGTGGCCACTGTATTATGCTGTGATATTGGGTAAGAAATATTGTGTGATTGTTTGGGATAATGAGCTCTGCACTATGCCATTTATAAAGTCTGATTTATAGAAAATAATTTTTCTTTTATCTTGTAGCATGAACCAGGATACAGGTTGAGTTGTGGTTCAGAAACAGCAAGTTCACCCACAAATATTTTCTTTCATAACTGACAACTATTGACTGGGCAACCTACCTTGTTGCAGTAAAACACGAATATAAGTCTCAGTACTAGTCAGCAACCCAGTTCTGACTAACATCTCAGATGAGAGGAACGAGGGTATCACTGTAATGGCAAGGACCACTGCACCCAGTGCAGCCAGGATGGACACCCACACAGTAGTTGTCAAGGGCAACAGAAAGCCCCAGGGGTCCACCTCCAGACGACCTCGACCAGCAATGATTTTGTTACTTGTAAACAGATGTGGATAAGTGAAGTCAACTGTTTCTAATCGCTGTGAGGAGACACCAAAAGGACCAAGACCAATATCTGCCTCCTGAAAATCAAAATAAATGAGTAAGCTTTACAGCTATAAAATAAGACATTGTCATTAACGTATAAAATCTTCACATCTTCTTGGATTTGTAATTATCTGTTACTTGGATATGTATGGAATGGGAAATATGGAGTAAGAAGCACTAAATGCCATATCAATTAGTTTTGTAAAAAGGAGTTCATCTTCCTGTAAAACGATCATAATCCTTGTCATATTAGATGATCGATCATAATTATTTTGGTGTGGTTGTATTTCTAATGAACACACTCGTTACTCGATCATAATTATTTTGGTGTGGTTGTATTTCTAATGAACACACTCGTTACAAAAGTCGTTAGTTTGCAATAATAAAATGAAGAAGACAAAACTGTATTGAAATTGCTAAGCACATACTCTTCTTTGTAACATTCCCATCATGCCAGTCCAGGAGCCGTCCGGACCTTTTCCTCCAAAAGATCCTCCAGGTGATGTTACTAACGTCATGCTGAAGAAATATTATGGCTTGAAATTTATCAACAGACTTACGATAAGCTCCATATCATAATTCGAAATGAATTGGGAAAGTAACTTGAGATATTTGGCCATAAGCGGAGAATCGAGAATTAGAGATACTGGCTAGGAGAGTGTATGTGAGTACATGGGGGAAGAGGAAGTGAAAGGGGGAGACCAGGCATGAGGTAGGAGGAAGGGGAGGAAAGGCATATGAGTGAAACCTGGTGAGTTGGAGAGAAGGAAGTCTGATGGCGACGGACACAGTGACTTGAAGATTATTCGTTTGTGGTCAATAATTTCGCGGGATTAAGGCATATTGCAATACATGCATAGACAGGCAGATGAGTAGACAGGAAGGGTAGTGCGAATCCAGAGTCCTCCCGGGCTTCTTGTTCGTTGTACAAAAGCGTACCCGTTACGAGGGGAATAAAATTTGTCTATTTGTTCATTGTAAGACACCCTAAGCCTAGAAAAAGTGACCACAAACGAATACCCGTCATTTCACCCTGTCCTTAGACATCAATCAGTCTTCTTTCTACCTTACCTTCCCCAGCCACATGTTTCCATCCCATACCTTCATCTCACTCTCAAACTCTCAGGCTTCCCCTCTCCAACACCACATCTCTTGTATACACTCTTTTAGGCAATTTCCCATTCTTCATTCTCTCAAGATGGCCAAATCATATCATGCTATCTTAGATATGTTCACATCAGCAGTTCCTGCAAAAACAAATTTATATTACAACCTTAAATCGATCATAAATGCGTTCAAGAATCCCAGCTTACATATTATACAATTAGTCCGTGTTATACTAGTGATGCTTACATGTTCAGAAATAAAAACACACACACACACAAAAAAAGAGGTATATAAAATGGGATAAAATTGGCCTTAGAGGTGGCAAAGGAATTTTAATATGCATTCTTCCTTAAATTAGTATTGACTTATAGAAATAAAGGAGGCGTCTTAGAGGCAACGAGTAAAAAGGATTTGTATGTAGAAATATACTAACAGAATAAGCTCAAACAGCAAAATAATTATTTTCATCTGAATCGTCTTCTCTTTAGGTTAGTTGGTTTTCCAGCACCTTTGTTTTACCAATATAATTCATGTATTAAGCCTTGTTAGTCTCTTCCACGTAATTTGATAAGACCATCATCATCATCCAGACCCCCTTTCCCTTCTTAGGGCAGGCTGAGGAGAAGCAACGTCCAGACAGCCCAACTTTGCCCAGTCCAATAGGCCACGCTTCCATTTGCTCACCATTCAAGCCCCCGGAATCCTGGCTCTATCTGATACAACAAAAACATTCACCACGTTCTGTAGCTTCATTAAACATATCCGGACGCTGTCACGTTAAAAAAGGGTGCCAAATCCCTGATCATGTGTTTCGCCTCGCAATACTCATCCAGCCAACTCGATCTCTTGTCAGTTCCCTAGCCTCACCAACTTCCAAGCCTCTCTTCCTCACACACTCATCCTCCATAACCCTCCACCTTCTCCTTGGCCTACCTCGCCTCCTCCCTCCTTCAAATTCACTCAGATATACCTATTTCGCCACTCTATTGTTATCCATTCTCACCACATGACCATACCATCTCAGTACACTCTTCGATTCTGGTGTCCACAGCCCCCTCGTGGGCAGCCACCTTGTCGTGATGGTGGGGGCTTATGTGCCCCTGTGATTCCACAAGCCTGCCCCCAGACGTAACAACATCTTCCAGGGTCTCTCATGCGGGTAGGGTTGTGGGTGAGGGGTCTGACTAAGTGCTGCCTGAAACGTAGGTTACCTGTATGGGTCATTAGTGCCGCCCTCCAGAGGGGTCGCCTTGATGCTGTTCTCAGTTGGTTGGTTGGGTGTCTGGGCTGGGGGTGTTAGAGAACGGGGTCTTTGCACTGGTGGGAGCAAACACTCACATCACAGGGTGTCCTTTTTGGGTCACCCTCTGGGAACAAGGTACCCCACTCCCATCAGACGGCCCTCGATCCTTCTACTCCCTGGTAGGCCGTTTCCTTTGGCTCCTGGTGCCATTTTATCTCTCACTAATGTACAGTTGAGCAAGTAGAAAGTGCGAAAAAATATTGGGGTATATGGAGACATATGGGAGCTCCCTGTAGTAAGTCCACATATCTTTATGAATGAATCGCTCAGAACCTAGAACCTGTGTAAGGTGGACCGTGATTGGCTGAACTTCTGAGTGGTGGTGAAACCAATATTCTCATCATGTTATAAGTAAATCAAGATCAAAAACTAATAAGTGGCACGAAACAATGTATAGAGAATAATACAGTATTTAATGATCGAACGTGGGGTATAATAGAGTAATAAGTGTCAGTAATCTGTAAAACGTAACTGGCAACATAGCACAGAAGAGCAGCATGTCATCTGGTAGTTTCGTTTATTCATAAAACTCAAAGCAGTGGAAACGAAGTCTAGTGAATTAGATTAATAGATGTTGACCTTTAACGAAGAGAACCGGCAATGCTTTCTTTAACGAATGTAGTATTGGTATTACATTTCATCAGTTCCAAGGGTTATTATGCTCTATGACACATGATATCTGTTAGTATGCATGTGGAGTTAATTAATACTAAACTATTTGTTATCTTACTACCTTTTATATTTCACCAAATATATTGAAATACGAGAGAAGACTGTACTAAGCCAGTAAGACCTTGTAGCACAAGGGAGAAGGAAATAGAGTGGGCCAGCAAGCACGAGGAAAAAAGAAAGAAACGAGGGACAGTTGAAGAGCTGAAAAGGATTGATTCGGGACCAAAGGGGTGCCAAAACCCTTTAAGTATCGCCCACGTCTCTGCAGAGAATACCCCCTCACGGGGCTCATTCTCTTTATAAATGCATTGCATTAGAAACGCAAGACTATAGTAAGATGATCAGCAACATTCATATATTATGAAATGGTTACCTTAAAATTCTTCCTAGCACCTCCATGTAATTACTTTCACGTCCATGAGGTGCATAAAACATCGTTCTGTAACATCAAACATTGACTAGGTAACCAAATATTCAGTTTTAATTTGCAGCATCTAACCAACACCGACCCCACCCCCACAGAGTTTGGAGGAGATGGTAGGAAAGAGACAACGATGAAGACAGTGGAATGAAGAGGCTACCAAATGGGTAACTTGCGTCAATTAACACTGGCTGCTGTGGGGTTGTTCCCTCATTTTAATACATAATTATGTGTCTTGACGTTAGTCAGTCCCCGGATGTAGGCTACGTTGTTAAGCCCCGTTCACACTCTCGCCTATCGGGCAGTAACTGGCGGACTATGCCCTCATCGGGCACAGTCTGTCAGGCACGACTGTGATGTTGTTCAAACTGCTGAGTAGCTAGTCAGGCAGTAAAGTCGACAAGTAGTCAGTAGGGTGACCATGCGCAATGCAGCTGAAAAGAAAAAGAAATAACTAAGTACGGCATATAAATTGTTGCAATCGAAAAAAACAAAACAATGATGAGTGCAGAAAACAGTATGATTAAAGAGGCAACTTTTTGAGGATGGCAGGGTCCTTGGCTCATGCCCGGCGCCAGAACACCGGGAAATGTCTGATGATTTCCCTAGGCTATGGGCACTGGCTGTTCGCTGGTTTGCCCATCAAAGTTGCCACAAAGTGTTCGATGACGGGTTTAAGATCATATGATTACTTTAACTTTATTTGTGTACTGCTTACCGGCATCTCTATCGATTGCCAGGATGTTTACCGTGTGCGATTTATCTGCGAGATGAGCACGGCGCTGATTCCAACACATATCTCACAAAGGTTATATCTCCTTTTATATTTCCAAGAAAATTCATCGCAGTCATTAAATATGAGAGGTTTTCTAATGTGGTGAAAATTAACACAGGGCCGGCATGGAAATCAATTATGAGGGTCTGTTTTTGCCTAACAAATATTTGTCACTAATGTTGTTAATGTTTCATCTCTACTAACCATATCTACCAACAAAGCTCCAGGCCCAGATGGAATTCCGCCAATTGTTTTGAAAAAGTGTTCCCCTGAACTTGCCTCTGTCCTAGCTAAATTATTCAGACTATGCATACGTACTTCTTTATTCCCAAATGCATGGAAAGAAGCCAATATCCACCCTGTTCCGAAGAAAGGAAGTTCGTCTGACCCCTCCAATTACAGACCAATAGCTGTCACATCTTCTCTTGGTAAGGTATTTGAAACTTTAATTAATAAGCATATTGTTAAACATCTTGAATCCAACAACTTAATTAGTGATAGACAATACGGTTTTCGCCACCAAAGATCCACCATTGACATACTCAATCTCTTAACTCATACCATCCATCAATCAATTGATCTTTTTGGAGAAACTCATGCAGTAGCTCTTGATATCTCTAAAGCTTTCGACAGAGTATGGCACCGTTCCCTGCTGTCCAAACTCCCTTGCTATGGACTAACGTCTTTTGTTCCTTTGATTTCTTCTTATCTTAGTGACAGGAAAATAAGAGTAAAAGTGGATGATGTATATTCGAATTTCCACTCAATTAACGCCGGTGTGCCGCTGGGATCAGTTCTGGCGCCAACCCTATTTCTGGTTCATATTAATGATCTCTTATCTGTCACTCACAATCCCATTCACTCATACACAGATGACTCAACACTACATAGTTCATTCACACTCAGACATCCATTTACAAAGTCTAATATCTCTACCTCTCAACTCAGTACAGCCATCTCCATAAATCAAGATCTATCTACAATCAGTGAATGGGGACAAAACAACCTGGTCTCTTTTAATGCTAGTAAAACTAAATATATACAGTTTACTAATAGACAGATATTGCCAGATTCGTACATTACCTTCAGTGCTACTAATATTCCCATCTCAAAAAGTATTGAAATTCTTGGTGTCTCACTTAACAGTGCCCTCAGCTGGACCTCTCATGTCAGATCACTTGCTAAAACCGCCTCAAAGAAACGTGGATTATTGTACAGAGTCCGTAAATTCTTCGCTGATGAGCAGTTAGCTATAATTTATAAGAGTCATGTGCGCTCTCAGCTTGAATATTGCTCACCCTTGTGGAATGGTTGTGGAGAGGTTGCATTAAGACAACTAGACAAAATTCAGAATAAAGCCGTTAGAATCATTAACAACCCTGCCATTACATATAAACTACCTCCCCTGCAAGTAAGAAGGAATGTTGCCTCCCTTGCATTATTTTACAGATATTTTTTTGGCAAATGCTCAGACGAAGTTGCGTCCATGGTGCCACCTCTCCATGCCTTCCCTCGTGCTACGCGGGCATCTGGTAGCGCTCATGACTGGAATGTCACTCAACCATATTGCAGAACTTCTGCCTATCAGATTTCTTTCATTCCCCGAACTGCATCTCTCTGGAACTCGCTTCCCCAGAGTTGTTTTCCTTCAAATTTCAACCCACAACTGTTCAAGTCTAACTGTTACAGATATTTTATGAACAGAGGACACCAGTAATCTGGTGTATGGATTTTTTTTTTTTACCCATTTGTTTTTCCTTCCTCCGTTCTGTTATTTATAAAAAAAAAAAAATATCTCATCATCGGTAGACATAGAATAAGATCAAAAAAATTTACAGTAAGTTTATTTCTTAACAAAATATTCCTTCCTCCTAATTAATGTTCTCTCTAAAATAACGTGTGATCTATGTATGACAAATAAATAATACTCCTGTTTTCTTCGGAAAACTGCCCAAACGAATATAGTATTATATCATGACAACATCATTGGATGAAATTATTAACCCAAAATAAAACTGCCATTGTAATTACACTCAGTATTCTGTCCAGAGACCATTGCTGGTAATTACATCTTGAAGGCAGTCAGGTAGTGACGCCATATGATCGTCAATGAGGTAAGGCTGTCTCCTGAGGACCTCCCACTCCCTCATCATGTGACACAACAGTCGCTGTGGCGTCCTTTCCTCATTGGGCTCCCAAACATTAACATTATTAGCCCAAACGTACTCAGTGGGATTTAGGTCAGGGCTGTTGCTAGGCCAAGGCAAAAGTTCAAGGTGGCACTGATCCTCAGACCATGTTCGCACAACTCTCGCTGTGTGCACAGGACAATCGTGCAGGAAAATGATGTTCTCAGGATACGGAAGGGTGTATGTGCGGACAGTAGGCAGCATCACCTCCTCTCGTATCTCCAGATACTGCTCAACCCTAAACCTTCCCTCTATCTCTGTGACCTCACCAACACCATGGAGACCAATCCACTCCCACACGTTGCATGTTACGTGACCACTTCGTGTCTATGCGTAGACGTGCCCCCGAACATAACTGTAAAACATTATGTCCTTGTCAGTTTTGATAAATAATACACGTTAATAACTTCATTTTCTGTCTTTATACTGTAATATATATTCCATAAGATTTATGAAATCGATTACACATTCTCTCTCTCTCTCTCTCTCTCTCTCTCTAAATGTCTATATCTAAATCTATATCTCTATCTCTATACCGATATCTCTATGTCTGAACCGATATCGCAATCTCTATATTGATATCTCAATCGCTATATCTCCATCTCTCTCTCTCTCTCTCTCTCTCTCATATATACTTATATATATATATATATATATATATATATATATATATATATATATATATATATATATATATATATTGTTACGGAACAGCGAAAGATAATGTACACTTTAAGTGAGAATACTAAAAATCACTACTGTCCCGTAAAGTTCCAGGTTCAAAACAAAAGAGTTAGGTAAAATTACAAGTTAAAGTTTAATGCTCAAACTAACAACAAAACATTCAGGACTCATAAGGATAAAGTAATGGCAAAAAACAGGTTAAATATATGGTTAACTGCAATAGCCTCTATTAACACGAAATTAGCAAGAGTAAATTTATCTAAGTCAGCCCTGATAAAATGAAAATACACTGGGTAATGCTCAGTTAATGCAAGATAAATTATTACAGATACAAACTGTTATTAACAATTGGCTGACATGAAACTTTACATTAATCACAGAAGAACCTTACTAGGCCTACGAATTAACACCTTATGCTATACAGTACAAGAACAAAATGTAATGACACTTATACTCAAATTACACAGCTGCTAGATGGTTGGAGACTTTCTGAGCACTCACAATAATAATAACTGTAAGGGAAGGACAGAGATGTGAACAAAATGAGGAGCAGATCTAAGTGGCAATAATGCAGAGACTGAGCTCATTATATAGGGGCCAGCAGAGCTTGATACAACTTGTAAGAAGGACGCACAAATGAAGCCTAGGGGACAAAGAGCTGACAATCCTGCTCTGAACAACAGAAAGGACGACTTACTCTACTATAACAGTAGAAGGGGGGGACTGAGGCAGAACACGCTCGTGATCAAACAGGCAGCACACTGTACGTTAGAATTACACAAAGGATGATGAAATCATAGGTTATGTAACACCTCCCCACAAAGAAAAAGAAATTTACAAAGGAAATTTCTTATTACTCTAAAACAATCTGTCTAAAGTCTAGATAAGCAATCTGCAATAACATTTTCTTTCCCCTTGACATGTTGTATATCTAACGAATACTCCTGAAGAAGTAGACTCCATCTTGTCAATCTCTGATTTTTATCTTTAAACTTACTAAGGAATTTCAGTGGGTTATGATCGGTATAAATGACTATGGGGTCAAAACCAGAACACAAATAAAATGAAAAATGCTGTAAACCCAAAATCAAGGCCAAAAGCTCTTTCTCAATAGTGGAGTAGTTCTTTTGAGGTGGAGTGAACTTCTTACTGTAATAAGATACAGGGTGTTCAATACCCTGATCATCCTCTTGCAGAAAAACAGCCCCAGCTCCTGTATCACTTGCATCAACAGCCATCTTAAAAGGCTTAGCAAAATTTGGAGTAGCGAGCACTGGCTGACTTAATAGGATAGCTTTAAGTTTGTTGAAAGAGGATTCACAGTTATCGGTCCAGACAAATTTAACTCCTTTTTTCAGTAGGTTTGTAAGTGGTGATACAAGAATTGAAAAGTTAAGAACAAATGTCCTGTAATAACCCACCATTCCCAAAAATCTTTGTAGCTCTTTCCTACTTTTAGGTCTGGGAAGATCACTTATAACCTGAACCTTAGCTCCTGGTGGTGCAACATGTCCATCACCAATTACGTACCCAAGGTACTGAACTTTAGCTTGACCAAACTCACACTTTGATAAATTAGCTACAAGATTAGCCTGAACCAAACGCTCAAGAAATTTACTGACATGGCATAGGTGATCTTTCCAGTTGTCACTGAAGATTAATACATCATCAATATAAACAACACACCCTGCCAAACCCTCTGTTACAACATTCATGAGCTTCTGAAAAGTGGCTGGTGCATTCTTCATACCATATGGCATTACAGAACATGCAAAAGTTTTTCCTAGTGTTACAAAACATGAGATCTCCCTAGCACGTTCAGTCATAGGTACTTGCCAGTATCCCTTTAACAAATCAAACTTACTTATGTACCTAGCCTTTCCGATCTTGTCTATGCAATTGTCCACGCGAGGGAGAGGGTAAGTGTCTGTTTTGGTTATCTGATTAACACGTCTGTAGTCGATGCAAAGCCGCTGTGACCCACCTGGCTTAGGGACTAGAGTGACAGGAGAACTCCACTTGCTCTGACAGGGCTCAATCATCTTGTGGTCCAACAGGTAGCCAAGCTCCTTCTGGATGAGAGGAACTTTCACTGGGTTCACACGGTAAGGAGGCAGTTTAATTGGCTTTGCGTCTCCAACATCGACATCATGCATCAACACAGTGGTTCTTCCTGGAGTGGCACGGAACACTTGCGGGTACTCTAGCAGTAATGCCGAAAACTCCTGCCTTTCCTCGGGAGGTAGATGAGAAAGCTTAGTCTGGAGATCATTCATGATATCAGGATTCTTCCCCAAACTATCACTCAGGCTCATACTGCATGGGAGAGCTTCACTTGCAGACTCGGGTGGAACAGCTACAGTGCAGACTGGGTTATTTTCGTCCCACCTGTGATATAACTTTAGCATGTTGATGTGACAAAGTTGCTTGTCCTTTCTACGATCTGGTGTGGCGATGACATAGTTGACATCACTTGAGTTTCTTCTCCACGAAATAAGGACCACTAAACTTGGCTTGAAGAGGTTGCCCATGCACTGGTAGCAGAATCAAAACCTGATCTCCTGGCTGAAAGTGGCGTAACCTGGACTTCTTATCATACCAAGTTTTCATCTTCTCCTGAGCAGCTCCTAAATTCTCTCTCGCCAGCTGTAAAGCAGTGGACAACCGTTCCTTGAACTTCATCACGTACTCCAGCAGATTGACGTCATCTTCCTCCGACAGCCAGCATTCCTTGAGAAACTTAAGGGTCCTCTTACTTCATGGCCAAACAGTAGTTCAAAGGGTGAGAAGCCTAGTGATTCATTTGGAGATTCTCTTGCGGCAAATACAACGAATGGAAGACCTTTATCCCAGTCTTTCTGATGTTCCAAACAGTATTTCTTGAGCATCGATTTGAGTGTTTGATGATATCTCTCCAACGCTCCTTGGGTCTGGGGATGGTAAGCTGAAGACGTGACCTGGGTGATGCCCAACTCTTTCAGAGACTGCTTGAAAACATTTGACATGAAATTACTTCCCGGTCTGACTGTACCTCCTTGGGCAGACCAAACTTTGTGAAGAACCCTAGCATTTCCTTAACCACATTCTTTGCTGAGATAGTTCTAAGTGGAATGGCTTCAGGATAACGAGTAGCCATATCAATCCGGGTCAATACATAAGGAAATCCTGAAGAAGTCTTAGGAAGAGGACCCACAATATCCACCAACACACAGGTGAAAGGCGCCTCAAAAGGAGGAATGGGAACTAGAGGTGCAACCTTTTCGGTCTGATTACACTTCCCCACAACTTGACAGGTGTGACAAGACTTACAATACCAGGAAACATCCCTGAAGATACCTGGCCAGTAGAAGTGTTTCAAAATGCGTGCCACAGTCTTCCTCACTCCAAGGTGTCCTGCCAAACTGGAATCATGAGCCACTCTAATGATATCCTGCCTACAAACACGAGGGATGACAACTTGATGTACGACCTCCCATTCACAGTCGGCTGATGCTGTTGGGGGTCTCCACTTCTTCATAAGTACTCCTGACTTTACATAATAACAAGTAGAAGCACCGGTTGACTCTTCTTCACTGTAAGCAGAGTTAGCTAGACCTTTCAACTCAGGGTCAGCAACCTGCAACTCAACCAACTCTTGACGAGACAAATTATCAACACTACGGGGTACTACCTCATCTGGTGAGTGGTCCAAATTAGCAAGAAAAGTGTCAGCTAGGATAACATCATCATCATCATTATCCTCTAAATCACCAGTAACATTAGACTTAGCCTTAGTGACAGCACATGCAGGGAACACATCAGGGACATCACAATCCTTGGCCACAGCCACTGGCTCACTAGACAACTGAGGAGCTGGACACACTTGACTTCCACCAATATCATTTCCAAGTAAGAAAGTTACACCTGACATTGGGAGTGTCTCAACCAACCCAACCATAACGGAACCATTAACAAAACCAGACTCTAAATTCACTCTCCACAGAGGGACAGAGAAGTAATTATTCCCTACACCTTGTAAGAGTACAGTTTCATCAGAGGAATTAACATTAGAGCCTAGAACACTGGTCAGCATAAGGGATTGGCAAGCACCTGTATCAGGATATATTTTAACTGATTTCCTGTCATTACTGTCCAGAGGACTGACAAAACCATCAGACAGGAAATTAGCACATGAACTCTTGAGAGTGTCACCCACGTTACTGCTCAAAAGAGGAGCTCCATCATGAGAATTTAAGTTACCCCTCAAAGCAGGTTCAGTTAACTCGGTTAAAGAATTCTGGGAACTCTCAAGGGTGGACACTAGACCAATTGACTGAATATTTAAAGACTCCTTTTTGTTCACATCACGCTTCTCCTGAAACATCTCTCCGTAGTATGACCAAGCTTACTACAATATGTACATTTACTTTTCCGAAATCTAGAGGTGAAGCTGGTATTTACTTCCTGAGAAACATCATCTTTATTCTCTTTCCTGTTACCTGTACTCTGAGTAGAGGCAACGTACTTACTCTCAGCTTTCCTTTTTTCTCTAGAATATCTCTTGTGAGTGAGAACATATTCATCAGCTAAAATTGCAGCATCAAATTATCTATTCTTTTCTCATCAAGATATAGGCTTACATCTTTACTAATACACCTCTTGAAGTTCTCCAGCAAAATCATCTGCTTAATTTACCAAAATCAGAATCCACATTCTTAGAATTTAACCACTGCTCTAACAGATCTTCTTTGATTTTTGCATACTCAACATGGGATTGCTTATCTTGCTTGTAAGTTGTCCTAAATTTTACTCTATAGGCTTCAGGAACAAGCTCATAGGCCTTAAGAATCAAGCTCTTAACTACATCATAATTATCAGATTGATCCTGAGGCAAAGATGCATATGTTACTTGAGCTTTACCGGTGAGAACAGTTTGAAGGAGTACTGGCCAATACTTTTTGGCCAATTAACACCTGTAGCTACCCTCTCAAACAACTGAAAATACTTTGTTAAATCAGATTCATTAAAAGGAGGGACAAGTTTCACATTTTTAGCCACATCAAAATCATCAGAGCTAGATGATCCAGTTCCACCTTGTTTCATGCGATACTCATGGTCTGCCTGAATCCTAGCAAGTTCAACTTGTGCGTGTATCTGTGCCTCCTGAATTCGAGCCTCAGCCTCCTTAGCATGAGACTCCTGCAGGGCTAGCTGTAACTTAGCTAATTCAATCTGCGTTTGCTCATTTGGAGGAGTTACATTAAACAAGCTTTCATTAATCATGTCAACAATTTGATCTTTAGAATGATGAGAGCGAACAGCAATTCCCAATTGTTGAGCAACAAGCTTAAGTTCATTCTTTGTTCTGTTTTCTACATCACACACTGTTTGCACATTTGACAAAAAATCTTTGGCTTCATCAAGTGTAGAAATAGTAGACATCATGAATAAGTAACAGTCACAAAATATCAAGCAATATCCTTATGATAATATCCTGAATATCCTGATGAGAGGTCGCCAAATTTATGTTACGGAACAGCGAAAGATAATGTACAATTTAAGTGAGAATACTAAATATCACTACTGTCCCGTAAAGTTCCAGGTTCAAAACAAAAGAGTTAGGTAAAATTACAAGTTAAAGTTTAATGCTCAAACTAACAACAAAACATTCAGGACTCGTAAGGATAAAGTAATGGCAAAAAACAGGTTAAATATATGGTTAACTGCAATAGCCTCTATTAACACGAAATTAGCATGAGTAAATTTATCTAAGTCAGCCCTGATAAAATGAAAATACACTGGGCAATGCTCAGTTAATGCAAGATAAATTATTACAGATACAAACTATTATTAACAATTGGCTGACATGAAACTTTACATTAACCCCTTAACCGCGGGTGTCATTCCAGAATGACGGCGACAAAACTGGACCAAACCGCGGGTGGCATTCTGGAATGATCGTGAATATTTTGAACACCGCGCGTTTTCCCGGCGCGCAAATATTCTCACGCAAGAGTAGCTGTCGAGTTCTTTCACGCCAGCCATCCCACACCTCCCTCCTCCAACCCCGAGGGGACCCCCCCCACCCCTGCCCTGACCCGCGTCAGTCAGTATCTGTCCAGCTCTGTGCGTGATAATGGCGCTCCGTCCCGACTCATCGTCGCTCGCTTCCTCCTCTACAATGTTTAGTGCTAGTGTTCCCTCTACCTCTACACCGGTAAAGGAACTGTCGAAGGCGAGGCAGAAGGGGTTGAGCACTCCTGAAATTAGAACTCAGCTGGACAAAACAGTAAGTACTACTCTTGATTGTGGCAGTGAAAGTGACACACTCACAGCAAGCAGTGATGATTTGGCAGTGATTGGTGGTGAACCATTTTCCATTGATAGTGACAGTGATGAAAGTGATCGTGTTGATTCCCCCCCACCACCCCCAACTTACTCTGGGAAAGGAAAGGCTCCTATGGGCAAATCTGGTATTGCACGTGGGAAGGGAGTGAAGCGCAGGCTCACGTCTCCCACACCAGGCCCTAGTACGCATTTCCCATCAATTTCCAGTTCCCCTAGCCCAATTGCCCTCACATCATCATCATCATCATCTGTCGTGCCATCTCCTCAGTCTACATCATCTGAGGAGTACGAATTACCAAAGCCTGCAAAGCGAGGGAAGGCAGGCCGTGCAGGCCGTGCAGGCAGGCCTAGAACAAAGGGGATGCGTGGCAGTTGGAGGGCAAAGCTGGGCGATAAGCGAGGCGATAAGCGAGGTGATAAGCGGGGTAGAAAGGGTCAAGTTTCACCACGCACCAGGTCAGAAACCCCTCCGCCTGCCCCCTGCTCAGTTCCCTCACCCGCACCACCCCCACTCACCGCCCCCGCACTCACCCCCCTCCCCGTTGCCTCCTGCCTCACCCACCTCCCGCTTGCCTCCTGCCTCACCTCCTGCCTCACCCATTGCCTCTACATCAGCTCCTTCTCACGGGGAAACGAGTGGAATGCAACCTGCCCCTGCCACTGAACCACGCACAGGGCAAGTTGATGCATTTGTCTGGACTGACGGTGGAGATTTCCAGCCACACAATCCACCGTTTGATATGACAAATGCTGGAATACAGCCTGCCTTCCCATGCAACGCAGGTGATGAGTTTGTTGATTACTTCCTGGCCTTCCTTGATGATGAAATTGTGCAGCATGTCAGCGATGAGACCAATAGGTATGCAACTCAGTGTGCAGCACAAGGGCTGGGACCTATTGGCTCGCCAAAGCAAGTGTCGTGGTTGCCTGTCGGGATCAGAGAGCTGTATGTTTTTTTGCACTCATGTTTTTGATGCCCCATATAAAGAGACATGAGTTGGAGGAGTACTGGCTCGTGGATGACATAACTACTATCCCCATATTCGGGAAGTATATGTCACGGGATCGGTTCCGACAGCTGCTTGGATACCTGCACTTCACTGATAATGACAACCCGTCCCAAACTGACCCTTTGTGGAAAGTGAGGGATTTCCTCAACAAGATTAGGGATCGATTTATGCGATTTTTCAGGCCTATGCAGAAAGTCGTCATAGACGAGTCCCTGGTATTGTTCAGAGGACGTCTCAAATTCAGGCAGTACATCCCCAGCAAACGCCACCGCTTTGGGATAAAGTTCTTTGTGCTGTGTGACTGTGAGACGGGGTATATAATGGATTTTGTCATTTACTCGGCTAGCACAATGGATGTGAACAGGAAAGACCCCCTTGGCTTCTCTGGCTCCGTTGTAAAAGTGCTGATGGAGAGGTATTTTGGTGGTAATCATGTGCTGTACACAGACAATTATTACACAGCACTGAAACTCTCCAGATACCTTGCTGAACACGGCATTGGCACTGTTGGCACTGTACGGAGCTATAGGAAAGAGTGGCCTAGTTTGCCCGAAGCATCATCATCATCCAGGGGAGATGTTCACCTGAAGAAGTCAGACAAGCTTCTTGCGATCAGGTGGCATGACAAGAAGGTTGTCAATATGATCAGCACCATCCACAAGGGGGAAATGAAGAGAACTGGGAAGGTCAGCTACAGGACGGGAGAGCCAATCATGAAGCCTGATGCCGTCATTGATTATAATGTAAATATGAGACTTGTTGATAAGTCTGATATGATGATTGGCGAAATAGACTGTCTCAGGAGAAACACCCGATGGTACAGGAAGGCTTGCCTGCACATGCTCGATATGTGCATGCTCAATGCCTTCATTCTTTACAAGACACAAGTCGGGGGCATAAGGCAACCATCACTGAGACAGTTTTCCAAGACTGTCGTGCAGCAGCTACTTGAACGATTTGGTCAGGTGACGGCATTGATCCCGAGGCGACATTCTGACACACAACCTGACCGTCTTGAGTGCCGCAATTACATGAGCCGGCACCAGCTTGTGAAATTGCCTCCTAAAGCAGGCGGCAGGTTGTCACAGGGCCGCTGCAGAGTATGTTCAACCACCACACGAAGGCCTACGACGAGAAAAATGAGCACACACCAGTCCCTTGAATGCCAAGTCGCTCTATGTGTAACTCCGTGCTTTCCGAGTACCACTCTCTGAGTAAATACTGAAAGTGACAGTGATATATAGTGATGCGACAGTGACGTGCTTTGCCAATAATTGTATAATGGATAATGTAGTAATAAGGGATATTTTGCCTAGAAAATAAAGGAAATATTGGCCAGTATAATAAGTGATATTGTAATAAGAGGATCTGCGGCACTTGTGGAATTCTGCGGCACTTATGTAATTCTGTGATGCGCCAGTGACGCAATATAGTAATAAGTGCATTGTAAATATAATGTACATTGCCCATATTATATGTAAAATAATATTAGAAGTTAGAAAGAATGAAAAGATCGCAGGAAACGTCAGTGAGCGGGTGCCGCCGCAGTGAAGTGAGGCGCAGCCGCAGGGAAGTGCCTTTTACCTACCTCAGTGAACACAGAGTGGGTGTTTATCGTATGTACAGTGTTCATATATGTTTATATTACTATTATGAGAGAGTGGTTGGCATTTGGTACTGGTGTGTGGGGCGTAAAATAGTTATTTCACACCCTCACTTCTAACGGCTCTCCCCGTCCTGTGAAAGTCAACGAAGTCATGAAACCTACATCAATGGAAAGCTGAAGGTTTGTACTTTCTAATGATACCTTATTTTTTTCTCTAGCTTTATTCTGTGCAGAGTTATTAAGGTTTAAAGGTTTGTTTACATTTGGCTGAAACCCCCGCGGGAGAGGACAGTCAGACCAAAACAATACCCGCGGTTAAGGGGTTAATCACAAAAGAACCTTTCTAGGCCTACAAATTAACACCTTATGCTATACAGTACAAGAACAAAATGTAATAACACTTATACTCAAATTACACAGCTGCTAGATGGTTGGAGACTTTCTGAGCACTCACAATAATAATAACTGTACAGGGGAGGACAAAGATGTGAACAAAATGAGGAGCAGATCTAAGTGGCAATAATGCAGAGACTGAGCTCATTATATAGGGGCCAGCAGAGCTTGATACAACTTGTAAGAAGGACGCACAAATGAAGCCTAGGGGACAAAGAGCTGACAATCCTGCTCTGAACAACAGAAAGGACGACTTACTCTACTATAACAGTAGAAGGGGGGGACTGAGGCAGAACACGCTCGTGATCAAACAGGCAGCACACTGTACGTTAGAATTACACAAAGGATGATGAAATCATAGGTTATGTAACACCTCCCCACAAAGAAAAAGAAATTTACAAAGGAAATTTCTTATTACTCTAAAACAATCTGTCTAAAGTCTAGATAAGCAATCTGCAATAACATTTTCTTTCCCCTTGACATGTTGTATATCTAACGAATACTCCTGAAGAAGTAGACTCCATCTTGTCAATCTCTGATTTTTATCTTTAAACTTACTAAGGAATTTCAGTGGGTTATGATCGGTATAAATGACTATGGGGTCAAAACCAGAACACAAATAAAATGAAAAATGCTGTAAACCCAAAATCAAGGCCAAAAGCTCTTTCTCAATAGTGGAGTAGTTCTTTTGAGGTGGAGTGAACTTCTTACTGTAATAAGATACAGGGTGTTCAATACCCTGATCATCCTCTTGCAGAAAAACAGCCCCAGCTCCTGTATCACTTGCATCAACAGCCATCTTAAAAGGCTTAGCAAAATTTGGAGTAGCGAGCACTGGCTGACTTAATAGGATAGCTTTAAGTTTGTTGAAAGAGGATTCACAGTTATCGGTCCAGACAAATTTAACTCCTTTTTTCAGTAGGTTTGTAAGTGGTGATACAAGAATTGAAAAGTTAAGAACAAATGTCCTGTAATAACCCACCATTCCCAAAAATCTTTGTAGCTCTTTCCTACTTTTAGGTCTGGGAAGATCACTTATAACCTGAACCTTAGCTCCTGGTGGTGCAACATGTCCATCACCAATTACGTACCCAAGGTACTGAACTTTAGCTTGACCAAACTCACACTTTGATAAATTAGCTACAAGATTAGCCTGAACCAAACGCTCAAGAAATTTACTGACATGGCATAGGTGATCTTTCCAGTTGTCACTGAAGATTAATACATCATCAATATAAACAACACACCCTGCCAAACCCTCTGTTACAACATTCATGAGCTTCTGAAAAGTGGCTGGTGCATTCTTCATACCATATGGCATTACAGAACATGCAAAAGTTTTTCCTAGTGTTACAAAACATGAGATCTCCCTAGCACGTTCAGTCATAGGTACTTGCCAGTATCCCTTTAACAAATCAAACTTACTTATGTACCTAGCCTTTCCGATCTTGTCTATGCAATTGTCCACGCGAGGGAGAGGGTAAGTGTCTGTTTTGGTTATCTGATTAACACGTCTGTAGTCGATGCAAAGCCGCTGTGACCCACCTGGCTTAGGGACTAGAGTGACAGGAGAACTCCACTCGCTCTGACAGGGCTCAATCATCTTGTGGTCCAACAGGTAGCCAAGCTCCTTCTGGATGAGAGGAACTTTCACTGGGTTCACACGGTAAGGAGGCAGTTTAATTGGCTTTGCGTCTCCAACATCGACATCATGCATCAACACAGTGGTTCTTCCTGGAGTGGCACGGAACACTTGCGGGTACTCTAGCAGTAATGCCGAAAACTCCTGCCTTTCCTCGGGAGGTAGATGAGAAAGCTTAGTCTGGAGATCATTCATGATATCAGGATTCTTCCCCAAACTATCACTCAGGCTCATACTGCATGGGAGAGCTTCACTTGCAGACTCGGGTGGAACAGCTACAGTGCAGACTGGGTTATTTTCGTCCCACCTGTGATATAACTTTAGCATGTTGATGTGACAAAGTTGCTTGTCCTTTCTACGATCTGGTGTGGCGATGACATAGTTGACATCACTTGAGTTTCTTCTCCACGAAATAAGGACCACTAAACTTGGCTTGAAGAGGTTGCCCATGCACTGGTAGCAGAATCAAAACCTGATCTCCTGGCTGAAAGTGGCGTAACCTGGACTTCTTATCATACCAAGTTTTCATCTTCTCCTGAGCAGCTCCTAAATTCTCTCTCGCCAGCTGTAAAGCAGTGGACAACCGTTCCTTGAACTTCATCACGTACTCCAGCAGATTGACGTCATCTTCCTCCGACAGCCAGCATTCCTTGAGAAACTTAAGGGTCCTCTTACTTCATGGCCAAACAGTAGTTCAAAGGGTGAGAAGCCTAGTGATTCATTTGGAGATTCTCTTGCGGCAAATACAACGAATGGAAGACCTTTATCCCAGTCTTTCTGATGTTCCAAACAGTATTTCTTGAGCATCGATTTGAGTGTTTGATGATATCTCTCCAACGCTCCTTGGGTCTGGGGATGGTAAGCTGAAGACGTGACCTGGGTGATGCCCAACTCTTTCAGAGACTGCTTGAAAACATTTGACATGAAATTACTTCCCCGGTCTGACTGTACCTCCTTGGGCAGACCAAACTTTGTGAAGAACCCTAGCATTTCCTTAACCACATTCTTTGCTGAGATAGTTCTAAGTGGAATGGCTTCAGGATAACTAGTAGCCATATCAATCCGGGTCAATACATAAGGAAATCCTGAAGAAGTCTTAGGAAGAGGGCCCACAATATCCACCAACACACAGGTGAAAGGCGCCTCAAAAGGAGGAATGGGAACTAGAGGTGCAACCTTTTCGGTCTGATTACACTTCCCCACAACTTGACAGGTGTGACAAGACTTACAATACCAGGAAACATCCCTGAAGATACCTGGCCAGTAGAAGTGTTTCAAAATGCGTGCCACAGTCTTCCTCACTCCAAGGTGTCCTGCCAAACTGGAATCATGAGCCACTCTAATGATATCCTGCCTACAAACACGAGGGATGACAACTTGATGTACGACCTCCCATTCACAGTCGGCTGATGCTGTTGGGGGTCTCCACTTCTTCATAAGTACTCCTGACTTTACATAATAACAAGTAGAAGCACCGGTTGACTCTTCTTCACTGTAAGCAGAGTTAGCTAGACCTTTCAACTCAGGGTCAGCAACCTGCAACTCAACCAACTCTTGACGAGACAAATTATCAACACTACGGGGTACTACCTCATCTGGTGAGTGGTCCAAATTAGCAAGAAAAGTGTCAGCTAGGATAACATCATCATCATCATTATCCTCTAAATCACCAGTAACATTAGACTTAGCCTTAGTGACAGCACATGCAGGGAACACATCAGGGACATCACAATCCTTGGCCACAGCCACTGGCTCACTAGACAACTGAGGAGCTGGACACACTTGACTTCCACCAATATCATTTCCAAGTAAGAAAGTTACACCTGACATTGGGAGTGTCTCAACCAACCCAACCATAACGGAACCATTAACAAAACCAGACTCTAAATTCACTCTCCACAGAGGGACAGAGAAGTAATTATTCCCTACACCTTGTAAGAGTACAGTTTCATCAGAGGAATTAACATTAGAGCCTAGAACACTGGTCAGCATAAGGGATTGGCAAGCACCTGTATCAGGATATATTTTAACTGATTTCCTGTCATTACTGTCCAGAGGACTGACAAAACCATCAGACAGGAAATTAGCACATGAACTCTTGAGAGTGTCACCCACGTTACTGCTCAAAAGAGGAGCTCCATCATGAGAATTTAAGTTACCCCTCAAAGCAGGTTCAGTTAACTCGGTTAAAGAATTCTGGGAACTCTCAAGGGTGGACACTAGACCAATTGACTGAATATTTAAAGACTCCTTTTTGTTCACATCACGCTTCTCCTGAAACATCTCTCCGTAGTATGACCAAGCTTACTACAATATGTACATTTACTTTTCCGAAATCTAGAGGTGAAGCTGGTATTTACTTCCTGAGAAACATCATCTTTATTCTCTTTCCTGTTACCTGTACTCTGAGTAGAGGCAACGTACTTACTCTCAGCTTTCCTTTTTTCTCTAGAATATCTCTTGTGAGTGAGAACATATTCATCAGCTAAAATTGCAGCATCAAATTATCTATTCTTTTCTCATCAAGATATAGGCTTACATCTTTACTAATACACCTCTTGAAGTTCTCCAGCAAAATCATCTGCTTAATTTACCAAAATCAGAATCCACATTCTTAGAATTTAACCACTGCTCTAACAGATCTTCTTTGATTTTTGCATACTCAACATGGGATTGCTTATCTTGCTTGTAAGTTGTCCTAAATTTTACTCTATAGGCTTCAGGAACAAGCTCATAGGCCTTAAGAATCAAGCTCTTAACTACATCATAATTATCAGATTGATCCTGAGGCAAAGATGCATATGTTACTTGAGCTTTACCGGTGAGAACAGTTTGAAGGAGTACTGGCCAATACTTTTTTGGCCAATTAACACCTGTAGCTACCCTCTCAAACAACTGAAAATACTTTGTTAAATCAGATTCATTAAAAGGAGGGACAAGTTTCACATTTTTAGCCACATCAAAATCATCAGAGCTAGATGATCCAGTTCCACCTTGTTTCATGCGATACTCATGGTCTGCCTGAATCCTAGCAAGTTCAACTTGTGCGTGTATCTGTGCCTCCTGAATTCGAGCCTCCGCCTCCTTAGCATGAGACTCCTGCAGGGCTAGCTGTAACTTAGCTAATTCAATCTGCGTTTGCTCATTTGGAGGAGTTACATTAAACAAGCTTTCATTAATCATGTCAACAATTTGATCTTTAGAATGATGAGAGCGAACAGCAATTCCCAATTGTTGAGCAACAAGCTTAAGTTCATTCTTTGTTCTGTTTTCTACATCACACACTGTTTGCACATTTGACAAAAAATCTTTGGCTTCATCAAGTGTAGAAATAGTAGACATCATGAATAAGTAACAGTCACAAAATATCAAGCAATATCCTTATGATAATATCCTGAATATCCTGATGAGAGGTCGCCAAATTTATGTTACGGAACAGCGAAAGATAATGTACAATTTAAGTGAGAATACTAAATATCACTACTGTCCCGTAAAGTTCCAGGTTCAAAACAAAAGAGTTAGGTAAAATTACAAGTTAAAGTTTAATGCTCAAACTAACAACAAAACATTCAGGACTCGTAAGGATAAAGTAATGGCAAAAAACAGGTTAAATATATGGTTAACTGCAATAGCCTCTATTAACACGAAATTAGCATGAGTAAATTTATCTAAGTCAGCCCTGATAAAATGAAAATACACTGGGCAATGCTCAGTTAATGCAAGATAAATTATTACAGATACAAACTATTATTAACAATTGGCTGACATGAAACTTTACATTAACCCCTTAACCGCGGGTGTCATTCCAGAATGACGGCGACAAAACTGGACCAAACCGCGGGTGGCATTCTGGAATGATCGTGAATATTTTGAACACCGCGCGTTTTCCCGGCGCGCAAATATTCTCACGCAAGAGTAGCTGTCGAGTTCTTTCACACCAGCCATCCCACACCTCCCTCCTCCAACCCCGAGGGGACCCCCCCCACCCCTGCCCTGACCCGCGTCAGTCAGTATCTGTCCAGCTCTGTGCGTGATAATGGCGCTCCGTCCCGACTCATCGTCGCTCGCTTCCTCCTCTACAATGTTTAGTGCTAGTGTTCCCTCTACCTCTACACCGGTAAAGGAACTGCCGAAGGCGAGGCAGAAGGGGTTGAGCACTCCTGAAATTAGAACTCAGCTGGACAAAACAGTAAGTACTACTCTTGATTGTGGCAGTGAAAGTGACACACTCACAGCAAGCAGTGATGATTTGGCAGTGATTGGTGGTGAACCATTTTCCATTGATAGTGACAGTGATGAAAGTGATCGTGTTGATTCCCCCCCACCACCCCCAACTTACTCTGGGAAAGGAAAGGCTCCTATGGGCAAATCTGGTATTGCACGTGGGAAGGGAGTGAAGCGCAGGCTCACGTCTCCCACACCAGGCCCTAGTACGCATTTCCCATCAATTTCCAGTTCCCCTAGCCCAATTGCCCTCACATCATCATCATCATCATCTGTCGTGCCATCTCCTCAGTCTACATCATCTGAGGAGTACGAATTACCAAAGCCTGCAAAGCGAGGGAAGGCAGGCCGTGCAGGCCGTGCAGGCAGGCCTAGAACAAAGGGGATGCGTGGCAGTTGGAGGGCAAAGCTGGGCGATAAGCGAGGCGATAAGCGAGGTGATAAGCGGGGTAGAAAGGGTCAAGTTTCACCACGCACCAGGTCAGAAACCCCTCCGCCTGCCCCCTGCTCAGTTCCCTCACCCGCACCACCCCCACTCACCGCCCCCGCACTCACCCCCTCCCCGTTGCCTCCTGCCTCACCCACCTCCCGCTTGCCTCCTGCCTCACCTCCTGCCTCACCCATTGCCTCTACATCAGCTCCTTCTCACGGGGAAACGAGTGGAATGCAACCTGCCCCTGCCACTGAACCACGCACAGGGCAAGTTGATGCATTTGTCTGGACTGACGGTGGAGATTTCCAGCCACACAATCCACCGTTTGATATGACAAATGCTGGAATACAGCCTGCCTTCCCATGCAACGCAGGTGATGAGTTTGTTGATTACTTCCTGGCCTTCCTTGATGATGAAATTGTGCAGCATGTCAGCGATGAGACCAATAGGTATGCAACTCAGTGTGCAGCACAAGGGCTGGGACCTATTGGCTTGCCAAAGCAAGTGTCGTGGTTGCCTGTCGGGATCAGAGAGCTGTATGTTTTTTGCACTCATGTTTTTGATGCCCCATATAAAGAGACATGAGTTGGAGGAGTACTGGCTCGTGGATGACATAACTACTATCCCCATATTCGGGAAGTATATGTCACGGGATCGGTTCCGACAGCTGCTTGGATACCTGCACTTCGCTGATAATGACAACCCGTCCCAAACTGACCCTTTGTGGAAAGTGAGGGATTTCCTCAACAAGATTAGGGATCGATTTATGCGATTTTTCAGGCCTATGCAGAAAGTCGTCATAGACGAGTCCCTGGTATTGTTCAGAGGACGTCTCAAATTCAGGCAGTACATCCCCAGCAAACGCCACCGCTTTGGGATAAAGTTCTTTGTGCTGTGTGACTGTGAGACGGGGTATATAATGGATTTTGTCATTTACTCGGCTAGCACAATGGATGTGAACAGGAAAGACCCCCTTGGCTTCTCTGGCTCCGTTGTAAAAGTGCTGATGGAGAGGTATTTTGGTGGTAATCATGTGCTGTACACAGACAATTATTACACAGCACTGAAACTCTCCAGATACCTTGCTGAACACGGCATTGGCACTGTTGGCACTGTACGGAGCTATAGGAAAGAGTGGCCTAGTTTGCCCGAAGCATCATCATCATCCAGGGGAGATGTTCACCTGAAGAAGTCAGACAAGCTTCTTGCGATCAGGTGGCATGACAAGAAGGTTGTCAATATGATCAGCACCATCCACAAGGGGAAATGAAGAGAACTGGGAAGGTCAGCTACAGGACGGGAGAGCCAATCATGAAGCCTGATGCCGTCATTGATTATAATGTAAATATGAGACTTGTTGATAAGTCTGATATGATGATTGGCGAAATAGACTGTCTCAGGAGAAACACCCGATGGTACAGGAAGGCTTGCCTGCACATGCTCGATATGTGCATGCTCAATGCCTTCATTCTTTACAAGACACAAGTCGGGGGCATAAGGCAACCATCACTGAGACAGTTTTCCAAGACTGTCGTGCAGCAGCTACTTGAACGATTTGGTCAGGTGACGGCATTGATCCCGAGGCGACATTCTGACACACAACCTGACCGTCTTGAGTGCCGCAATTACATGAGCCGGCACCAGCTTGTGAAATTGCCTCCTAAAGCAGGCGGCAGGTTGTCACAGGGCCGCTGCAGAGTATGTTCAACCACCACACGAAGGCCTACGACGAGAAAAATGAGCACACACCAGTCCCTTGAATGCCAAGTCGCTCTATGTGTAACTCCGTGCTTTCCCGAGTACCACTCTCTGAGTAAATACTGAAAGTGACAGTGATATATAGTGATGCGACAGTGACGTGCTTTGCCAATAATTGTATAATGGATAATGTAGTAATAAGGGATATTTTGCCTAGAAAATAAAGGAAATATTGGCCAGTATAATAAGTGATATTGTAATAAGAGGATCTGCGGCACTTGTGGAATTCTGCGGCACTTATGTAATTCTGTGATGCGCCAGTGACGCAATATAGTAATAAGTGCATTGTAAATATAATGTACATTGCCCATATTATATGTAAAATAATATTAGAAGTTAGAAAGAATGAAAAGATCGCAGGAAACGTCAGTGAGCGGGTGCCGCCGCAGGGAAGTGCCTTTTACCTACCTCAGTGAACACAGAGTGGGTGTTTATCGTATGTACAGTGTTCATATATGTTTATATTACTATTATGAGAGAGTGGTTGGCATTTGGTACTGGTGTGTGGGGCGTAAAATAGTTATTTCACACCCCTCACTTCTAACGGCTCTCCCCGTCCTGTGAAAGTCAACGAAGTCATGAAACCTACATCAATGGAAAGCTGAAGGTTTGTACTTTCTAATGATACCTTATTTTTTTCTCTAGCTTTATTCTGTGCAGAGTTATTAAGGTTTAAAGGTTTGTTTACATTTGGCTGAAACCCCCGCGGGAGAGGACAGTCAGACCAAAACAATACCCGCGGTTAAGGGGTTAATCACAAAAGAACCTTTCTAGGCCTACAAATTAACACCTTATGCTATACAGTACAAGAACAAAATGTAATAACACTTATACTCAAATTACACAGCTGCTAGATGGTTGGAGACTTTCTGAGCACTCACAATAATAATAACTGTACAGGGGAGGACAAAGATGTGAACAAAATGAGGAGCAGATCTAAGTGGCAATAATGCAGAGACTGAGCTCATTATATAGGGGCCAGCAGAGCTTGATACAACTTGTAAGAAGGACGCACAAATGAAGCCTAGGGGACAAAGAGCTGACAATCCTGCTCTGAACAACAGAAAGGACGACTTACTCTACTATAACAGTAGAAGGGGGGGACTGAGGCAGAACACGCTCGTGATCAAACAGGCAGCACACTGTACGTTAGAATTACACAAAGGATGATGAAATCATAGGTTATGTAACACCTCCCCACAAAGAAAAAGAAATTTACAAAGGAAATTTCTTATTACTCTAAAACAATCTGTCTAAAGTCTAGATAAGCAATCTGCAATAACATTTTCTTTCCCCTTGACATGTTGTATATCTAACGAATACTCCTGAAGAAGTAGACTCCATCTTGTCAATCTCTGATTTTTATCTTTAAACTTACTAAGGAATTTCAGTGGGTTATGATCGGTATAAATGACTATGGGGTCAAAACCAGAACACAAATAAAATGAAAAATGCTGTAAACCCAAAATCAAGGCCAAAAGCTCTTTCTCAATAGTGGAGTAGTTCTTTTGAGGTGGAGTGAACTTCTTATGTAATAAGATACAGGGTGTTCAATACCCTGATCATCCTCTTGCAGAAAAACAGCCCCAGCTCCTGTATCACTTGCATCAACAGCCATCTTAACCCCTTAACCGCGGGTATTGTTTTGGTCTGACTGTCCTCTCCCGCGGGGGTTTCAGCCAAATGTAAACAAACCTTTAAACCTTAATAACTCTGCACAGAATAAAGCTAGAGAAAAAAATAAGGTATCATTAGAAAGTACAAACCTTCAGCTTTCCATTGATGTAGGTTTCATGACTTCGTTGACTTTCACAGGACGGGGAGAGCCGTTAGAAGTGAGGGGTGTGAAATAACTATTTTACGCCCCACACACCAGTACCAAATGCCAACCACTCTCTCATAATAGTAATATAAACATATATGAACACTGTACATACGATAAACACCCACTCTGTGTTCACTGAGGTAGGTAAAAGGCACTTCCCTGCGGCTGCGCCTCACTTCACTGCGGCGGCACCCGCTCACTGACGTTTCCTGCGATCTTTTCATTCTTTCTAACTTCTAATATTATTTTACATATAATATGGGCAATGTACATTATATTTACAATGCACTTATTACTATATTGCGTCACTGGCGCATCACAGAATTACATAAGTGCCGCAGAATTCCACAAGTGCCGCAGATCCTCTTATTACAATATCACTTATTATACTGGCCAATATTTCCTTTATTTTCTAGGCAAAATATCCCTTATTACTACATTATCCATTATACAATTATTGGCAAAGCACGTCACTGTCGCATCACTATATATCACTGTCACTTTCAGTATTTACTCAGAGAGTGGTACTCGGGAAAGCACGGAGTTACACATAGAGCGACTTGGCATTCAAGGGACTGGTGTGTGCTCATTTTTCTCGTCGTAGGCCTTCGTGTGGTGGTTGAACATACTCTGCAGCGGCCCTGTGACAACCTGCCGCCTGCTTTAGGAGGCAATTTCACAAGCTGGTGCCGGCTCATGTAATTGCGGCACTCAAGACGGTCAGGTTGTGTGTCAGAATGTCGCCTCGGGATCAATGCCGTCACCTGACCAAATCGTTCAAGTAGCTGCTGCACGACAGTCTTGGAAAACTGTCTCAGTGATGGTTGCCTTATGCCCCCGACTTGTGTCTTGTAAAGAATGAAGGCATTGAGCATGCACATATCGAGCATGTGCAGGCAAGCCTTCCTGTACCATCGGGTGTTTCTCCTGAGACAGTCTATTTCGCCAATCATCATATCAGACTTATCAACAAGTCTCATATTTACATTATAATCAATGACGGCATCAGGCTTCATGATTGGCTCTCCCGTCCTGTAGCTGACCTTCCCAGTTCTCTTCATTTCCCCCTTGTGGATGGTGCTGATCATATTGACAACCTTCTTGTCATGCCACCTGATCGCAAGAAGCTTGTCTGACTTCTTCAGGTGAACATCTCCCCTGGATGATGATGATGCTTCGGGCAAACTAGGCCACTCTTTCCTATAGCTCCGTACAGTGCCAACAGTGCCAATGCCGTGTTCAGCAAGGTATCTGGAGAGTTTCAGTGCTGTGTAATAATTGTCTGTGTACAGCACATGATTACCACCAAAATACCTCTCCATCAGCACTTTTACAACGGAGCCAGAGAAGCCAAGGGGGTCTTTCCTGTTCACATCCATTGTGCTAGCCGAGTAAATGACAAAATCCATTATATACCCCGTCTCACAGTCACACAGCACAAAGAACTTTATCCCAAAGCGGTGGCGTTTGCTGGGGATGTACTGCCTGAATTTGAGACGTCCTCTGAACAATACCAGGGACTCGTCTATGACGACTTTCTGCATAGGCCTGAAAAATCGCATAAATCGATCCCTAATCTTGTTGAGGAAATCCCTCACTTTCCACAAAGGGTCAGTTTGGGACGGGTTGTCATTATCAGCGAAGTGCAGGTATCCAAGCAGCTGTCGGAACCGATCCCGTGACATATACTTCCCGAATATGGGGATAGTAGTTATGTCATCCACGAGCCAGTACTCCTCCAACTCATGTCTCTTTATATGGGGCATCAAAAACATGAGTGCAAAAAAAACATACAGCTCTCTGATCCCGACAGGCAACCACGACACTTGCTTTGGCAAGCCAATAGGTCCCAGCCCTTGTGCTGCACACTGAGTTGCATACCTATTGGTCTCATCGCTGACATGCTGCACAATTTCATCATCAAGGAAGGCCAGGAAGTAATCAACAAACTCATCACCTGCGTTGCATGGGAAGGCAGGCTGTATTCCAGCATTTGTCATATCAAACGGTGGATTGTGTGGCTGGAAATCTCCACCGTCAGTCCAGACAAATGCATCAACTTGCCCTGTGCGTGGTTCAGTGGCAGGGGCAGGTTGCATTCCACTCGTTTCCCCGTGAGAAGGAGCTGATGTAGAGGCAATGGGTGAGGCAGGAGGTGAGGCAGGAGGCAAGCGGGAGGTGGGTGAGGCAGGAGGCAACGGGGAGGGGGGTGAGTGCGGGGGCGGTGAGTGGGGGGGTGGTGCGGGTGAGGGAACTGAGCAGGGGGCAGGCGGAGGGGTTTCTGACCTGGTGCGTGGTGAAACTTGACCCTTTCTACCCCGCTTATCACCTCGCTTATCGCCTCGCTTATCGCCCAGCTTTGCCCTCCAACTGCCACGCATCCCCTTTGTTCTAGGCCTGCCTGCACGGCCTGCACGGCCTGCCTTCCCTCGCTTTGCAGGCTTTGGTAATTCGTACTCCTCAGATGATGTAGACTGAGGAGATGGCACGACAGATGATGATGATGATGATGTGAGGGCAATTGGGCTAGGGGAACTGGAAATTGATGGGAAATGCGTACTAGGGCCTGGTGTGGGAGACGTGAGCCTGCGCTTCACTCCCTTCCCACGTGCAATACCAGATTTGCCCATAGGAGCCTTTCCTTTCCCAGAGTAAGTTGGGGGTGGTGGGGGGGAATCAACACGATCACTTTCATCACTGTCACTATCAATGGAAAATGGTTCACCACCAATCACTGCCAAATCATCACTGCTTGCTGTGAGTGTGTCACTTTCACTGCCACAATCAAGAGTAGTACTTACTGTTTTGTCCAGCTGAGTTCTAATTTCAGGAGTGCTCAACCCCTTCTGCCTCGCCTTCGGCAGTTCCTTTACCGGTGTAGAGGTAGAGGGAACACTAGCACTAAACATTGTAGAGGAGGAAGCGAGCGACGATGAGTCGGGACGGAGCGCCATTATCACGCACAGAGCTGGACAGATACTGACTGACGCGGGTCAGGGCAGGGGTGGGGGGGGTTCCCTCGGGGTTGGAGGAGGGAGGTGTGGGATGGCTGGCGTGAAAGAACTCGACAGCTACTCTTGCGTGAGAATATTTGCGCGCCGGGAAAACGCGCGGTGTTCAAAATATTCACGATCATTCCAGAATGCCACCCGCGGTTTGGTCCAGTTTTGTCGCCGTCATTCTGGAATGACACCCGCGGTTAAGGGGTTAATGTAAAGTTTCATGTCAGCCAATTGTTAATAATAGTTTGTATCTGTAATAATTTATCTTGCATTAACTGAGCATTGCCCAGTGTATTTTCATTTTATCAGGGCTGACTTAGATAAATTTACTCATGCTAATTTCGTGTTAATAGAGGCTATTGCAGTTAACCATATATTTAACCTGTTTTTTGCCATTACTTTATCCTTACGAGTCCTGAATGTTTTGTTGTTAGTTTGAGCATTAAACTTTAACTTGTAATTTTACCTAACTCTTTTGTTTTGAACCTGGAACTTTACGGGACAGTAGTGATATTTAGTATTCTCACTTAAATTGTACATTATCTTTCGCTGTTCCGTAACATAAATTTGGCGACCTCTCATCAGGATATTCAGGATATTATCATAAGGATATTGCTTGATATTTTGTGACTGTTACTTATTCATGATGTCTACTATTTCTACACTTGATGAAGCCAAAGATTTTTTGTCAAATGTGCAAACAGTGTGTGATGTAGAAAACAGAACAAAGAATGAACTTAAGCTTGTTGCTCAACAATTGGGAATTGCTGTTCGCTCTCATCATTCTAAAGATCAAATTGTTGACATGATTAATGAAAGCTTGTTTAATGTAACTCCTCCAAATGAGCAAACGCAGATTGAATTAGCTAAGTTACAGCTAGCCCTGCAGGAGTCTCATGCTAAGGAGGCGGAGGCTCGAATTCAGGAGGCACAGATACACGCACAAGTTGAACTTGCTAGGATTCAGGCAGACCATGAGTATCGCATGAAACAAGGTGGAACTGGATCATCTAGCTCTGATGATTTTGATGTGGCTAAAAATGTGAAACTTGTCCCTCCTTTTAATGAATCTGATTTAAAAGTATTTTCAGTTGTTTGAGAGGGTAGCTACAGGTGTTAATTGGCCAAAAAGTATTGGCCAGTACTCCTTCAAACTGTTCTCACCGGTAAAGCTCAAGTAACATATGCATCTTTGCCTCAGGATCAATCTGATAATTATGATGTAGTTAAGAGCTTGATTCTTAAGGCCTATGAGCTTGTTCCTGAAGCCTATAGAGTAAAATTTAGGACAACTTACAAGCAAGATAAGCAATCCCATGTTGAGTATGCAAAAATCAAAGAAGATCTGTTAGAGCAGTGGTTAAATTCTAAGAATGTGGATTCTGATTTTGGTAAATTAAGCAGATGATTTTGCTGGAGAACTTCAAGAGGTGTATTAGTAAAGATGTAAGCCTATATCTTGATGAGAAAAGAATAGATAATTTGATGCTGCAATTTTAGCTGATGAATATGTTCTCACTCACAAGAGATATTCTAGAGAAAAAAGGAAAGCTGAGAGTAAGTACGTTGCCTCTACTCAGAGTACAGGTAACAGGAAAGAGAATAAAGATGATGTTTCTCAGGAAGTAAATACCAGCTTCACCTCTAGATTTCGGAAAAGTAAATGTACATATTGTAGTAAGCTTGGTCATACTACGGAGAGATGTTTCAGGAGAAGCGTGATGTGAACAAAAAGGAGTCTTTAAATATTCAGTCAATTGGTCTAGTGTCCACCCTTGAGAGTTCCCAGAATTCTTTAACCGAGTTAACTGAACCTGCTTTGAGGGGTAACTTAAATTCTCATGATGGAGCTCCTCTTTTGAGCAGTAACGTGGGTGACACTCTCAAGAGTTCATGTGCTAATTTCCTGTCTGATGGTTTTGTCAGTCCTCTGGACAGTAATGACAGGAAATCAGTTAAAATATATCCTGATACAGGTGCTTGCCAATCCCTTATGCTGACCAGTGTTCTAGGCTCTAATGTTAATTCCTCTGATGAAACTGTACTCTTACAAGGTGTAGGGAATAATTACTTCTCTGTCCCTCTGTGGAGAGTGAATTTAGAGTCTGGTTTTGTTAATGGTTCCGTTATGGTTGGGTTGGTTGAGACACTCCCAATGTCAGGTGTAACTTTCTTACTTGGAAATGATATTGGTGGAAGTCAAGTGTGTCCAGCTCCTCAGTTGTCTAGTGAGCCAGTGGCTGTGGCCAAGGATTGTGATGTCCCTGATGTGTTCCCTGCATGTGCTGTCACTAAGGCTAAGTCTAATGTTACTGGTGATTTAGAGGATAATGATGATGATGATGTTATCCTAGCTGACACTTTTCTTGCTAATTTGGACCACTCACCAGATGAGGTAGTACCCCGTAGTGTTGATAATTTGTCTCGTCAAGAGTTGGTTGAGTTGCAGGTTGCTGACCCTGAGTTGAAAGGTCTAGCTAACTCTGCTTACAGTGAAGAAGAGTCAACCGGTGCTTCTACTTGTTATTATGTAAAGTCAGGAGTACTTATGAAGAAGTGGAGACCCCCAACAGCATCAGCCGACTGTGAATGGGAGGTCGTACATCAAGTTGTCATCCCTCGTGTTTGTAGGCAGGATATCATTAGAGTGGCTCATGATTCCAGTTTGGCAGGACACCTTGGAGTGAGGAAGACTGTGGCACGCATTTTGAAACACTTCTACTGGCCAGGTATCTTCAGGGATGTTTCCTGGTATTGTAAGTCTTGTCACACCTGTCAAGTTGTGGGGAAGTGTAATCAGACCGAAAAGGTTGCACCTCTAGTTCCCATTCCTCCTTTTGAGGCGCCTTTCACCTGTGTGTTGGTGGATATTGTGGGCCCTCTTCCTAAGACTTCTTCAGGATTTCCTTATGTATTGACCCGGATTGATATGGCTACTCGTTATCCTGAAGCCATTCCACTTAGAACTATCTCAGCAAAGAATGTGGTTAAGGAAATGCTAGGGTTCTTCACAAAGTTTGGTCTGCCCAAGGAGGTACAGTCAGACCGGGGAAGTAATTTCATGTCAAATGTTTTCAAGCAGTCTCTGAAAGAGTTGGGCATCACCCAGGTCACGTCTTCAGCTTACCATCCCCAGACCCAAGGAGCGTTGGAGAGATATCATCAAACACTCAAATCGATGCTCAAGAAATACTGTTTGGAACATCAGAAAGACTGGGATAAAGGTCTTCCATTCGTTGTATTTGCCGCAAGAGAATCTCCAAATGAATCACTAGGCTTCTCACCCTTTGAACTACTGTTTGGCCATGAAGTAAGAGGACCCTTAAGTTTCTCAAGGAATGCTGGCTGTCGGAGGAAGATGACGTCAATCTGCTGGAGTACGTGATGAAGTTCAAGGAACGGTTGTCCACTGCTTTACAGCTGGCGAGAGAGAATTTAGGAGCTGCTCAGGAGAAGATGAAAACTTGGTATGATAAGAAGTCCAGGTTACGCCACTTTCAGCCAGGAGATCAGGTTTTGATTCTGCTACCAGTGCATGGGCAACCTCTTCAAGCCAAGTTTAGTGGTCCTTATTTCGTGGAGAAGAAACTCAAGTGATGTCAACTATGTCATTGCCACACCAGATCGTAGAAAGGACAAGCAACTTTGTCACATCAACATGCTAAAGTTATATCACAGGTGGGACGAAAATAACCCAGTCTGCACTGTAGCTGTTCCACCCGAGTCTGCAAGTGAAGCTCTCCCATGCAGTATGAGCCTGAGTGATAGTTTGGGGAAGAATCCTGATATCATGAATGATCTCCAGACTAAGCTTTCTCATCTACCTCCCGAGGAAAGGCAGGAGTTTTCGGCATTACTGCTAGAGTACCCGCAAGTGTTCCGTGCCACTCCAGGAAGAACCACTGTGTTGATGCATGATGTCGATGTTGGAGACGCAAAGCCAATTAAACTGCCTCCTTACCGTGTGAACCCAGTGAAAGTTCCTCTCATCCAGAAGGAGCTTGGCTACCTGTTGGACCACAAGATGATTGAGCCCTGTCAGAGCGAGTGGAGTTCTCCTGTCACTCTAGTCCCTAAGCCAGGTGGGTCACAGCGGCTTTGCATCGACTACAGACGTGTTAATCAGATAACCAAAACAGACACTTACCCTCTCCCTCGCGTGGACAATTGCATAGACAAGATCGGAAAGGCTAGGTACATAAGTAAGTTTGATTTGTTAAAGGGATACTGGCAAGTACCTATGACTGAACGTGCTAGGGAGATCTCATGTTTTGTAACACTAGGAAAAACTTTTGCATGTTCTGTAATGCCATATGGTATGAAGAATGCACCAGCCACTTTTCAGAAGCTCATGAATGTTGTAACAGAGGGTTTGGCAGGGTGTGTTGTTTATATTGATGATGTATTAATCTTCAGTGACAACTGGAAAGATCACCTATGCCATGTCAGTAAATTTCTTGAGCGTTTGGTTCAGGCTAATCTTGTAGCTAATTTATCAAAGTGTGAGTTTGGTCAAGCTAAAGTTCAGTACCTTGGGTACGTAATTGGTGATGGACATGTTGCACCACCAGGAGCTAAGGTTCAGGTTATAAGTGATCTTCCCAGACCTAAAAGTAGGAAAGAGCTACAAAGATTTTTGGGAATGGTGGGTTATTACAGGACATTTGTTCTTAACTTTTCAATTCTTGTATCACCACTTACAAACCTACTGAAAAAAGGAGTTAAATTTGTCTAGACCGATAACTGTGAATCCTCTTTCAACAAACTTAAAGCTATCCTATTAAGTCAGCCAGTGCTCGCTACTCCAAATTTTGCTAAGCCTTTTAACCCCTTAACCGCGGGTGTCATTCCAGAATGACGGCGACAAAACTGGACCAAACCGCGGGTGGCATTCTGGAATGATCGTGAATATTTTGAACACCGCGCGTTTTCCCGGCGCGCAAATATTCTCACGCAAGAGTAGCTGTCGAGTTCTTTCACGCCAGCCATCCCACACCTCCCTCCTCCAACCCCGAGGGGACCCCCCCCACCCCTGCCCTGACCCGCGTCAGTCAGTATCTGTCCAGCTCTGTGCGTGATAATGGCGCTCCGTCCCGACTCATCGTCGCTCGCTTCCTCCTCTACAATGTTTAGTGCTAGTGTTCCCTCTACCTCTACACCGGTAAAGGAACTGCCGAAGGCGAGGCAGAAGGGGTTGAGCACTCCTGAAATTAGAACTCAGCTGGACAAAACAGTAAGTACTACTCTTGATTGTGGCAGTGAAAGTGACACACTCACAGCAAGCAGTGATGATTTGGCAGTGATTGGTGGTGAACCATTTTCCATTGATAGTGACAGTGATGAAAGTGATCGTGTTGATTCCCCCCCACCACCCCCAACTTACTCTGGGAAAGGAAAGGCTCCTATGGGCAAATCTGGTATTGCACGTGGGAAGGGAGTGAAGCGCAGGCTCACGTCTCCCACACCAGGCCCTAGTACGCATTTCCCATCAATTTCCAGTTCCCCTAGCCCAATTGCCCTCACATCATCATCATCATCATCTGTCGTGCCATCTCCTCAGTCTACATCATCTGAGGAGTACGAATTACCAAAGCCTGCAAAGCGAGGGAAGGCAGGCCGTGCAGGCCGTGCAGGCAGGCCTAGAACAAAGGGGATGCGTGGCAGTTGGAGGGCAAAGCTGGGCGATAAGCGAGGCGATAAGCGAGGTGATAAGCGGGGTAGAAAGGGTCAAGTTTCACCACGCACCAGGTCAGAAACCCCCCCGCCTGCCCCCTGCTCAGTTCCCTCACCCGCACCACCCCCCCACTCACCGCCCCCGCACTCACCCCCCTCCCCGTTGCCTCCTGCCTCACCCACCTCCCGCTTGCCTCCTGCCTCACCTCCTGCCTCACCCATTGCCTCTACATCAGCTCCTTCTCACGGGGAAACGAGTGGAATGCAACCTGCCCCTGCCACTGAACCACGCACAGGGCAAGTTGATGCATTTGTCTGGACTGACGGTGGAGATTTCCAGCCACACAATCCACCGTTTGATATGACAAATGCTGGAATACAGCCTGCCTTCCCATGCAACGCAGGTGATGAGTTTGTTGATTACTTCCTGGCCTTCCTTGATGATGAAATTGTGCAGCATGTCAGCGATGAGACCAATAGGTATGCAACTCAGTGTGCAGCACAAGGGCTGGGACCTATTGGCTTGCCAAAGCAAGTGTCGTGGTTGCCTGTCGGGATCAGAGAGCTGTATGTTTTTTGCACTCATGTTTTTGATGCCCCATATAAAGAGACATGAGTTGGAGGAGTACTGGCTCGTGGATGACATAACTACTATCCCCATATTCGGGAAGTATATGTCACGGGATCGGTTCCGACAGCTGCTTGGATACCTGCACTTCGCTGATAATGACAACCCGTCCCAAACTGACCCTTTGTGGAAAGTGAGGGATTTCCTCAACAAGATTAGGGATCGATTTATGCGATTTTTCAGGCCTATGCAGAAAGCCGTCATAGACGAGTCCCTGGTATTGTTCAGAGGACGTCTCAAATTCAGGCAGTACATCCCCAGCAAACGCCACCGCTTTGGGATAAAGTTCTTTGTGCTGTGTGACTGTGAGACGGGGTATATAATGGATTTTGTCATTTACTCGGCTAGCACAATGGATGTGAACAGGAAAGACCCCCTTGGCTTCTCTGGCTCCGTTGTAAAAGTGCTGATGGAGAGGTATTTTGGTGGTAATCATGTGCTGTACACAGACAATTATTACACAGCACTGAAACTCTCCAGATACCTTGCTGAACACGGCATTGGCACTGTTGGCACTGTACGGAGCTATAGGAAAGAGTGGCCTAGTTTGCCCGAAGCATCATCATCATCCAGGGGAGATGTTCACCTGAAGAAGTCAGACAAGCTTCTTGCGATCAGGTGGCATGACAAGAAGGTTGTCAATATGATCAGCACCATCCACAAGGGGGAAATGAAGAGAACTGGGAAGGTCAGCTACAGGACGGGAGAGCCAATCATGAAGCCTGATGCCGTCATTGATTATAATGTAAATATGAGACTTGTTGATAAGTCTGATATGATGATTGGCGAAATAGACTGTCTCAGGAGAAACACCCGATGGTACAGGAAGGCTTGCCTGCACATGCTCGATATGTGCATGCTCAATGCCTTCATTCTTTACAAGACACAAGTCGGGGGCATAAGGCAACCATCACTGAGACAGTTTTCCAAGACTGTCGTGCAGCAGCTACTTGAATGATTTGGTCAGGTGACGGCATTGATCCCGAGGCGACATTCTGACACACAACCTGACCGTCTTCAGTGCCGCAATTACATGAGCCGGCACCAGCTTGTGAAATTGCCTCCTAAAGCAGGCGGCAGGTTGTCACAGGGCCGCTGCAGAGTATGTTCAACCACCACACGAAGGCCTACGACGAGAAAAATGAGCACACACCAGTCCCTTGAATGCCAAGTCGCTCTATGTGTAACTCCGTGCTTTCCCGAGTACCACTCTCTGAGTAAATACTGAAAGTGACAGTGATATATAGTGATGCGACAGTGACGTGCTTTGCCAATAATTGTATAATGGATAATGTAGTAATAAGGGATATTTTGCCTAGAAAATAAAGGAAATATTGGCCAGTATAATAAGTGATATTGTAATAAGAGAATCTGCGGCACTTGTGGAATTCTGCGGCACTTATGTAATTCTGTGATGCGCCAGTGACGCAATATAGTAATAAGTGCATTGTAAATATAATGTACATTGCCCATATTATATGTAAAATAATATTAGAAGTTAGAAAGAATGAAAAGATCGCAGGAAACGTCAGTGAGCGGGTGCCGCCGCAGTGAAGTGAGGCGCAGCCGCAGGGAAGTGCCTTTTACCTACCTCAGTGAACACAGAGTGGGTGTTTATCGTATGTACAGTGTTCATATATGTTTATATTAATATTATGAGAGAGTGGTTGGCATTTGGTACTGGTGTGTGGGGCGTAAAATAGTTATTTCACACCCCTCACTTCTAACGGCTCTCCCCGTCCTGTGAAAGTCAACGAAGTCATGAAACCTACATCAATGGAAAGCTGAAGGTTTGTACTTTCTAATGATACCTTATTTTTTTCTCTAGCTTTATTCTGTGCAGAGTTATTAAGGTTTAAGGTTTAAAGGTTTGTCTCCCCGCGGGAGAGGACAGTCAGATGAAAACAATACCCGCGGTTAAGGGGTTAATCACAAAAGAACCTTTCTAGGCCTACAAATTAACACCTTATGCTATACAGTACAAGAACAAAATGTAATAACACTTATACTCAAATTACACAGCTGCTAGATGGTTGGAGACTTTCTGAGCACTCACAATAATAATAACTGTACAGGGGAGGACAAAGATGTTAACAAAATGAGGAGCAGATCTAAGTGGCAATAATGCAGAGACTAAGCTCATTACATAGGGGCCAGCAGAGCTTGATACAACTTGTAAGAAGGATGCGCAAATGAAGCCTAGGGGACAAAGAGCTGACAATCCTGCTCTGAACAACAGAAAGGACGACTTACTCTACTATAACGGTAGAAGGGGGGGACTGAGGCAGAACACGCTCGTGATCAAACAGGCAGCACACTGTACGTTAGAATTACACAAAGGATGATGAAATCATAGGCTATGTAACAATATATCTATATATATACTTGTATATATATATATATATATATATATATATATATATATATATATATATATAAATATATATATATATATATATATATATATATATATATACATATATATATATATATATATATATATATATATATATATATATATATATATATATATATATTTTTATGCGAGGAAGAAGGAACCAAAGGCATGAGCCCGCAGTAACAGTTCCATCCAAGAGAAAAACAAAATACAATAGAGAGCCAAATTCAAGATCCGATCATTTTGAGATGCCTGGACACACTACGTTTGAAAGACTGGAGATCATAGGCAGAAGGAAATACAGACAGAGGGAGACAGTTCCAGAGCTGACCTGTTGCATAAATGAAAGACTGGGAGTAACGGTTAACTCTTGCATTAGAGAGTTGGACAGAAAAGGGATGAGAGTTTGCTGCCAGACGGGTGCTACGCGCCCGTCGTAGAGGTGGAGGAATGCAAGCAGACAGTTCAGAGGAGCAGTGACCATTAAAGTAGCAATAGAAAAGAGATAAAGATGCAACAGTGCGGCGAAGAGACAGAGGTTGAAGGGAGTCAGTAAGAGGAGGAGAGTTAATGAGACGAAAAGCCTTTGACTCCACCCTATTGAGAAGAGCTGTATGTGGGGAGCCTCCCCACACATGAGAGTTGTACTCCACACAGGGGCGGATAAAACGCCTGTATAGAGTCAACAATTGTGCAGGGGTAAAGAAAGAGCGGAGTCGGCTTAGCACACCCAATCTCTTGGAAGCAGATTTTACAAGAGATGTAATATGATCTTTCCAAGATAAGTCCTGAGTAAATGAAACCCCAAGCATGTTCAAGGATGATGCAGGATTAATCTGAACATTATTAAACATTAGTGGGTATACCTGTGGAAGATTTTGTCGGGTTGATAGGTGTAAGAACTGAGTCTTAGATGCATTAAAGACAACCATATTATTTTTACCCCAGTCAGAGATATGAGCCAAGTCAGACATTAGGTGTGCCATAGCCTCATCCCTTGTTTCTTGAAGTAACTGTTGAGATGGGCGTTGCGGGAACCGAATGGAAAGGTGAAGGGTGGAGTCATCAGCGTATGAGTGGATAGGGTTAGATGTACAGCTTAGAAGATCATTGATGAATAAAAGGAAGAGAGTTGGTGATAGGACAGAGCCCTGAGGAACACCACTGTTGATAGATCTAGAAGAAGAACGATGGCTGTCTACGACAGCAGCTATAGAACGACCAGAAAGGAAGCTAGCGATGAAGGCACAGATAGAAGGATAGAAACCGTAGGAGGGCAGTTTGGAAATTAAAGATTTATGCCAGACTCGATCGAAAGCCTTTGAGATGTCAAGTGCAATGGCAAAGCTTTCGCCAAAGTCCCGAAAGGAGGATGACCAGGAGTCTGAAAGGTAGGTGAGAAGATCGCCAGTGGAGCGTCCCTGACGGAACCCATACTGACGATCGGAAAGAAGGTTGTGATAGGAAAGATGCCTTAAAATTTTTCTATTAAGAATTGACTCGAAAAATTTTGAAATACAGGACGTTAAAGCAATTGGACGATAGTTGGAGGGTTGGGAGTGGTCACCCTTCTTTGGGACTGGCTGAATGAGAGCAAACTTCCAGCAAGAAGGAAAGGTACAAGTTGACAGACAAAGGCGAAATAGTTTGCCTAGGCAGGGTGTAAGCACAGAAGCACAGTTTTTGAGAACAACAGGAGGGACCCCATCAGGCCCATATGCCTTGTTAGTACTGAGGCCAGTGATGGCAGAAAATACATCAACTGAAGAAATTTTAATGTCAGCCATGAGGAAGTCAGAGGGGGGAAGTGATGGAGGAACAGCATCGGAATCGTCTAAGGTGGAATTGGAGGAGAAAGTCTGTGCGAAGAGATCTGCTTTATCAGTAGAAGAAATAGCTACAGAACCATCAGAGTAGAAAAGAGGAGGGAAGGATGATGAGGTAAAGTTGTTAGAAAGATTTTTGGCAAGGTGCCAGAAGGAGCGGGAAGAATTCGAGTTGGAGAGTTGGGAGCATTTAGTATGGATGAAATTATTTTTAGTAGAGCGAAGAACAGACTTAGCACGATTCCGGGCAGAAACGTAAAGATTATGTGATTCAGGGGTGGGTTGGCGCCGGTACCTTTTGTAGGCCTTCTCCTTGTTGCGGACAGCATTAGAACAAGCGTGATTAAACCAAGGCTTTCTTGCGTTAGACAAAGGATATGAGAAAGGAATGTATGCTTCCATGCCCGAGAGAATAACCTCCGTAATGCGCAAGGCACACTCAGATGGCTCACGGCCATGGAAGCAATAATCATTCCAGGGAAAATCAAAGAAGTACTGCCTGAGGGCCTCCCAGTCCGCGGCTCCAAAATGCCAGAGACGACATTTCCCTGGAGGGTCCGCAGGCCATACTGGAGCGATAGGACAGGTTAAGGTAATAAGGTTGTGATCGGAGGAGCCCAACGGAGAGAAAAGATTAACAGAGTAAGCAGAAGGATTAGTTGTGAGGAAGAAGTCAAGTATGTTGGAGCTCTCTCCAAGGTGGTCAGGGATACGGGTAGGGTGCTGTACAAGCTGCTCTAGGTCATTAAGGATAGAAAAGATGTAGGCTTGTTCACCAGGTGGATCCGTGAAAGGAGAGGAGAGCCAAAGGTGGTGGTGAACATTGAAATCTCCAAGAATGGAGATTTCAGAGAAAGGAGAAATGGACAGAATGTGTTCCATTGTAGAAGTAAGATAGTCGAAGAATTTTTGATAGTCAGTAGAATTAGGGGATAAGTAAACAGCACAGATATATTTAGTCAGAGAATGACAGGAAAGCCGAAGCCAGAGAGTGGAGAATTCAGAAGAATCAAGTTCAGGAACACGAGAGCAAGATAAGTCGTTGCGTATGTATACACAACAGCCACCTTTGGCTTTGAAATGAGTATAGAGAAAGTAGGAGGATACAGAAAAGGGTTTGCTGTCAGTTGCCTCAGACAGCTGAGTCTCCGTTAGAAAAAGAAGGTGAGGTTTAGAGGAGGAGAGGTGGTGCTCAACAGAGCGAAAGTTAGATGAAAGGCCGCGAATGTTGCAGAAATGAAGAAGAAGAGAGTCAGACAGTGGTTCCAGGCACCTCGAGTCGTCACCGGGAGAGGGGCAGATGGCGGGGGCATTTATGGTCCCCCCCCCGGGGACTCCGAGGCTGGGTGAATTGATGCCATTTTGGTGAATTTTGAATAGGAAGTGTAGTGTGTACTGTGCATGTAGTTTGGTGAAGATAGATAGAGAAATTTGTACTGGAGAGCATGCTGGCCTACTCTCTGTGTAACTGAGACACTGAAAAGTTCAGCAAAGGGGGATGGTCAGGAACTAGTCCTGAGGGCTGATGAAACGGGAGCTCCAGCACTCCCTGTCATCAGCTTTCCATCCACCTCGGGAGTACTGCCCTGCTCGACTGGTGCTACAGTCTACTCCATATATATATATATATATATATATATATATATATATATATATATATATATATATATATATATATGTGTGTGTGTGTGTGTGTGTGTGTGTTGTGTGTGTGTGTGTGTGTGTATATATATATATTTATCATCATCCAATCCTACGTTGCCCCATGAGGAGCGTAGGAGTCCGGGGATAGGCAAATACGTCCTGACATTTCAAATAAGAGTGACCAGCCTCACTCATCCCTGAGTGGCATTACTTAAGCAATAAATCCCAACTATCCCTTGGATATAAACCTTCACCGGCTCAATCCGATTGGAGCTCCGTAAACCACCAGGCGCCAAAATTTGGTAATATGGATACCACACAGAGTAGTAAATGGTTTCCTGGTGTACAGCAAACCATTAGGCTTGTCACTCAGTGCAGAGTCACCCACAGGCAGAAGGAAGAGGAAAGAATGAAAGAAAGACAGAAGAGGGAGTGTAAAGTCACCAGTAGGCAGATGGACAAGGAAAGAATGACGGAAAGACAGATGAGGATGGAAGGAAAGAAGGATGGAGGAGAGGAAAGGACAGACAACTAAGAGCAACACTACATCGAGTGAGTGGATGGTGAGCGTCCCCACCTACCACAAGATATATATATATATATATATATATATATATATATATATATATATATATATATATCTATATATTATGGCAGTGTGGAGGAGGAATGGCACTTGTTTAAGAGTGCTGTGGTGGGGCATGCAGAAGAGGTGTGTGGTGTGAGACGTGTGGGTGGTGGTGTAAGAAAAGGAAGTGAATGGTGGTGCGAGGAAGTAAGTATGGCTCTGGCTGAGAAGAGACATGCATATGAAGTGTAGGTGCAGAGGAAGAATGAGATGTCATATGAAAGGTATAAGGAAAAGAGGAATAGGGCGAGAAGGGCCGTGCGTGATGCTAAAGTGGCAGCAGATGAGAGGTGGCATAGGTGGCTAACAGAGAATTTTCAACAGAATAAGAAAATGTTTTGGAAGGAGGTGAAAAGGGTGCGAAAGGGAGAGTCTGGGAAGGAAGAACGAGTAAAAGCAGAGGATGGAAGGATGTTAATTGAGATGGATGCAATAAGGAAGAGATGGGCAGAGTATTTTGAAAGATTGTTAAATGTAGAGGAGGAAAGGTTGGCTGAGATTGTGGCGGATGGAAGGGTGCAAGGAATAAATGTGTTGGGAGAGTTGAATGATTCTTTGATCACGAAGGAGGAAGTGGAGAAGGCAGTAAAGGAGATGAAAACAGGGAAAACTGCAGGTATGGTTGGGTGTGCTGTGGAATGCCTGAAGGGTGGTGGAGTGACTATTGTTGACTGGTTAGTAATATTGTTGAATGTGTGCTTTGTGAAAGGTATGGTGCCAATTGACTGGGCAAGTGCTTGTGTGGTCCCGTTGTATAAAGGCAGGGGTGATAAGTATGAATGTACTAGCTTTAGGGGTATAAGTCTGTTGAGTGTTGTAGGTAAGGTTTATGGCAGAGTGTTAATTATGAGAGTTAGAGAGGGTACAGAGGGAGTGATTGGTGATAAGCAGTGTGGCTTTAGGAGAGGGAGGGGATGCGTGGATCAGGTGTTTGCTGTGAGACAAGTATGTGAAAAGTATTTAGCGAAAGGCAAGGATGTGTTTTGGGCATTCATGGATTTAGAGAAAGCGTATGATAGAATTGATAGGGAGGCTTTGTGGATTGTTTTAAGTTATTGTATGGACTTGATGATAAGTTACTAAAAGGGATGAAAAGTTTTTATGCAAATAGTAGAGCATGTGTAATAGTGGGAAACGCTGTGAGTGATTGGTTTCCCGTGAGAGTGGGGCTGCGACAGGGATGTGTGATGTCGCCTTGGTTGTTTAATATTTATATGGATGGTGTTGTAAGGGAGGTGAATGCAAGAGTTTTAGGTGGAGGTCTGAATCTGGTGAATGTTGATGGTGGCTAGTGGAATCTGAACCAGCTGCTGTTTGCAGATGATACTACACTTATGGCTGATTCAGAGGAGAGATTGAGACTGTAGAGGAGTTTGGAAGGGTGTGTGAAAGGAGGAAATTGAAAGTAAATGAGAATAAGAGTAAAGTGATGAAGTGTACGAGGTTGGTAGATGGTAGGGTGATGAATATAGTTTTGAATGGCGAGTTGCTTGAGGAGGTAGAGTGTTTTAAACATCTAGGGTCACATGTTGCTGTGGATGGAAGAATAGATGCAGAAGTGAAGTTTAGAATAAATGAAGTAGGAAAGGTGCTGGGAGGAATGAAAAAAGTGTTTAGATGTCGTTCGCTTACAATGGATGTAAAGAGAAGGCTGTATGAAGGTGCTGTGGTACCGACTTCGTTATACGGGACTAAAACATGGAATATGGGTGTAGCAGAGAGGAAAAGTTTGAATGTTATGGAGACGAGGTGTCTGAGGAGTATGTGTGGATTGACACGTATGGATCAAGTGCGAAATGATGAAGTGCGAAGGAGAACTGGAGTTGTTCGGGAGATGGGTGGTAGAGCTGAGCAGAGGGTGTTGCGATGGTTTGGGCATATGGAGAGAATGGATAATGGGCGATTGGTGAAAAAGATAACTAGATCTGATATGTGAGGTGTAAGGCTGAGAGGAAGACCACGAATAGGATGGATGGACAGTGTGAAGAGAGCACTGGATGCGAGAGGGATGTCTGTTGAGCAAGGAAGTGTGGCTGTGCGTGACAAATAAATGGAGAAATTGTGAATGAATAAGTGATGACGCAGCCCTGAGGGGATATTCTCCCACATTTGGTCTGATCAGCTAGTCAGGTCAGGTGCACGTAAGGGGATGGGTCTGTTATGATGTGGCAGGGGTAAACCAGCTCTGCTATCGGGCCCTGCTGCGGATGTCACTGATTGCATTGCGCAGTTGACCCTTGTGCGGTGTGGTGCGGTGAGGATCTGTCCGTTCTCCCCTCTGGGGCTAAGATGCGAATGAATGTGTTTGAATGGATGAGTAAATGGAGAGTGTGTCGTCGTGTCTCGGCTACCTCCCTTTCCTTGGGGGAAGCAGCCTAGGTATATATATATATATATATATATATATATATATATATATATATATATATATATATATATATATATATATATATATATATTCAATCAGCTACAAATTGTTCTAACTACCGCAAAACGATGAGACCACTTGCTTGAATTTATGATATGAACGTTTGATAAAAATGGACTGTTTCAATTTCATTGTGACTTACCTCATGTTGTTAAGTCTGTAGCAATGAAGTTTCCCATGGGAGGTTGAAGAGAAGGTCTTCTTATTAGAAAAGATGACTCTCCCCCAGTAATCCAGTACTGACCGAGTACTGTTAGGTGGTGTGGCTATGAGAGAGAGAGAGAGAGAGAGAGAGAGAGAGAGAGAGAGAGAGAGAGAGAGAGAGAGAGAGAGAGAGATAGAGAGAGAGAGAGAGAGAGAGAGAGAGAGATAGAGAGAGAGAGAGAGAGAGAGAGAGAGAGAGAGAGAGAGAGAGAGAGAGAGAGAGAGAGAGAGAATTCTTAACATAGGTAATGTGTAATCGAATTCATAAATCTCATGGAAATATATAATACAAAATAAAGAGAGAAAATGAAGTTATTAATGTGTATTATTTATCGAAACTGACAAGGACATAATGTTTTACAGTTATGTTCGGGAGCAAATCTACGCATAGACACGGAGTGATCACGTAACATGCAATGTGTGGGGGTGGATTGGTCTCCATGGTGTTGGTGAGGTCACAGAGATAGAGGGAAGGTTTAGGGCTGAGCAGTATCTGGAGATACGAGAGAAGGTGATGCTGCCTACTGTCCGCGCATACACCCTTCCGTATCCTGAGAACATCAATTTCCTATATGATTGTCCTGTGCACACAGTGAGAGTTGTGCGAACATGGTTTGAGGATCAGTGCCACCTTGAACTTTTGCCTTGGCCTAGCAACAGCCCTGACCTAAATCCCACTGAGTACGTTTGGGCTAATAATGTTAATGTTTGGGAGCCCAACGAGGAAAGGACGCCACAGCGACTGTTGCGTCACATGATGAGGGAGTGGGAGGTCCTCAGGAGAAAGCCTCACATGATTCACAATCATGTGGCATCACTACCTGACCGCCTTCACGATGTGACTACCAGCAAAGGTCCCTGGGCGAAATATTGATTGTAATTACAATGGCAGATATATTTTGGGTTAATAATTTCATCCAATGCTGTTGTCATGATATTATAATCTTTTGGACAGTTTTCCGAATAAAGCAGGAGTACTATTTATTTGTCATATATAGATCACACGTTATTTTAGAGAGAACATTAGTTAGGAGGAAGGAATATTTTGTTACGAAATAAACTTACTGTAAATTACTATGATTTTATTCTATGCCTACCGATGATGAGATATAGGCTAGTAGAGATGAAACATTAACAACATTAGTGACAAATAATTATATGTTAGGCAAAAACAAACCCTCATAATTGATTTCCATGCCGGCCCTGTGTTAATTTTCACCACTTTAGAAAACCTGTCCTATTTAATGACTGCGATGAATTTTCTTGGAAAAGGTAAAAGGAAATATAATCGTTGTGAGATATGTGTGGGAATCAGTGCCGTGCTCATCTCGCAGATAAATCGCACACAGTAAACATCCTGGCAATCGATAGAGATGCCGATAAGCCGATAAGCGATACACAAATAAAGTTAAAGTAATCATCGAACACTTTGTGGGAACTTTGATGGGCAAACCAGCGAACAGCCAGTGCCCGTAGCCTAGCGAAATCATCAGACATTTCCCGGTGTTCTGGCGCCGGGCGTGAGCCAAGGACCCTGCCATTCTCAAAAAGTTGCCTCTTTAATCATACTGTTTTTCTGCACTCATCATTGTTTTGTTTTTTTACAATTGCAACAATTTATATGCCGTACTTAGTTATTTCTTTTTCTTTTCAGCTGCATTGCGTATGGTCATATCACACTCAATCGCCGCCGACCACCTACTGACTACTGGTCGACTTTACTGGCTGACCAGCTACTCAGCAGTTTGGACAACATCACAGTCATGCCTGGCAGACTGTGCCCGATGAGGGCACAGTCCGCCAGTTACTGCCTGATAGGGAGAGTGTGAACGGGGCTTAACAGCTTTAGTACAAAAGTGCCCATGAGTACGCCTGCGTACTCCTGGGCACTGTGTAATAGGAATTCCTGCTCCCCCTACCCTGCCCCATCCTTTGTGTACTACTGGGCATGCCTTCAGGCAAACTCCACTTCTAGCCCCCAGGTTTACGCATGCCTAATCCTAGACACTTTGTAATAGGCATCCCCCCCCCGCTCTGTGTAGTACTAGGCATGCCTTCAGGCAAACCCCACTTCAAGCCCCTATCCAGGTCTACACACGCTTAATCCTGAAGATTTTGTAATAGGCTTCCCACCCCCACCCCCCGTTATTAGGTCACATACCTCCTGTCCAAATCTACACAGGGTTGAATATGTTTTAATCAAGAGAGCTCATCTCACATGTCCACCTTCTGTGGTGGATGGTGGGCAAATGACTGAGGGAAAGCTCGAGTGAGTGGCCTTGACTAACATTCATAGGCGAGTAACTCTCCCTCTCTCTCTCTCTCTTCATTCTGCTTTCTATCTAATTTCCTCTTATTCTCCACACCATTACCACTATTATTACCTGATTTAGGAAACGTCTTTTCACATAAAGGACAAATAAACAACAAAGTGAAATATTTGTCGTCCCCCTCATCTTCCTCCTCCCCTTCCCCCTCCCAATCCCTCTTCCTCCTCCCACTGCCAGCAAGCAGTTCCCCCAACCCTTCCTCCCCCCCTCCCACTCTAATTTTAGGCCGTAACCTCCTTGTAACGAGTTGGCGCGATTAAGTATTTGAATAAACTCGTGATATTAAACTTAGGTGGGAAACCGCGAATTCTAGTGGAATCTCAGTATTTATCACTCAGTTTAACTGTCCCCGTATTTACTCAATCGGGAATGTTTTCAGGACATTTTTCACTGTTTCATAAGTGATCATCTTTGTGCACGACATTAGCACCTCCGCTGAGTGATATTGCGAGTGTGTATCGCTCACACTCGTTGGCCGTTAGCAAGTGCGGCCCGACACTCGCCTCTCACAATTTGAACTGAGTCAAGATTTGAGCGCCGTGGAAGCAGGTTAGCAGTGTGTGTGGCAGTGTCCTTCCTCAGCCGATGCCCAGTTCACGCCGCCGCTGTTGTCCAGTTCCTGAATTTCCACCTAGCGTGATTTGGCGAGAGGCTCAGTGTGTGCAGCTTCCTTCCTCAGCAACGACGCCCAGCCATCCACTTAGTCCACTTTTCTGACCAGTATTTTCTTTTCATTTTTCCTAGGTTTAAGAGTTTACCTTTTGAATGAGTGAGTGAGTGCGATCTCCTTATTTTGAATTCATTTTGAAACATGTAATGTAAATTTATTTCATTTTAATCAATAAATTTAACAGTTCTTTTTCTTGAGCTTAATGTAACATAAACTCGTGTTTTATTTTCCATATAAAGCTTATTCTAGTTGCAGCTCCTAGTTTGCATTAACCTTTTGCATTATTCATAACTGGTACTTAGGCCAGTCCTTTTGTATTAACTTAAATCCGTTGTGCCGACTTGGAGTTAATTGCACCAGCAAGAACTTGTTTATCATTAATAGCATTAGTTATTGATTGTCAGGAGTGGAGTCACTTACTCGTGAGGCTACCAGTACTAATAAACAGCATTTATGAGTAATTAGTCTCTGTTGTGTACTGCTGAGAAAATAAATAAATTCTCGTCCTTAGAGAATCGGCGAAGTAAGCCGGTTTAAAGTAATCATTGCTTGATTTTCACAAGTCAATTCTTTGTCCTGTTCTCAAGTATTATTGAATATTATTCCTTAATATTGTATACTCTAAAAAATCCTGTGACATCTGGCGACCTCGCCAGGATATTAACTCCTAGCTCTAAAGTTATTCATGAGATAATACTCACTCACTCATACTTAGGTATTCATCATTAAAGTCTATAGGCACTGTCTTACTGGTGATTATTGATTTAGTTCTATTAATGTTACGTAATAGTTTTCACAGTCAGTTGTTTGTGTAATTTTATTTTATTTACCAGTTTAATTAGATAAAACTGGTCACCACTAACCTGTGCCTATATTCTTTATTCTTGATTATTGGCATCTTTCTCTGCAAAATTGCGGTCAGTACTTAGTCCTTAGTTCACTTAGATTGACTTAGCATCATGTCTACCAGCGTCTATGTACAGGAAGCTAAAGATACGGGGCTTACAGATCCGGAGAAAATAAAGGACTAAGTCCTCTCTCGGTTTAATTACGAGCAGCAACGCGAAAATGATGCTCATGAAGAGTGTCGAATTCAGCGTGAGGAACGCGAAAAAGAGCGTGAACACGAACAAAAACAACGTGAACTCGAGTTAGAACAACGTGAGAGACAACGTGAGTACGAGCGTGAACAATGAGACAGAGAACGAGAACATGAATGTACCAAGCGAGAAGCATGCGAAAAACATGAATTTTAAATGTTGAAGCTCAAGTGAGATTCCTTGGCTTCAGACACATCTGGTGCAGGTGGCCCAAGCTCCACGAGCGCTATCCCTGCACATATTCTGGCGACCCCACACATCAAGCTTCCCCCATACAAGGAAGGCGAGCGAATCGAGCCATACATAGCTCGTTTTGAAGACATGGCTCAACTTTACCAGCTGGATGATGCAGCTAAGCGGCTTCAGTTTCTTAGCCTGTTTGAGGGCCCTGCCCTCGATACTCTCCACAGAATTCGTGGAGACAATCTCACATATGAGATGATGAAGGCTGCACTCGTCAAAGCGTACGGTCTCACAGTTGACGACGCCAAGAGTCAGTTCATGAGGGCGCCTCTACAGGAAAAAGAGACTGCCGTTCAGTTTCTTGACCAGCTTACTGCTTACTTAGATGAGTGGATGGAGAAAGATGAAACTCCTTCCACGCGTGAGGGGATAATAATATTGACCTTATGCTGCGCATGCACCTAGAAAAGTCGTGCCCTACTGAACTTATGGATCAGCTTAAGATCTGCCAGGTAAGAGATGCCAGCCAAATGGTGAAGAAGGCTGATGCATTCTTCATTGCATACGGGTATCAAACTCGCAAGCAGCATACCTGGAACAGGAAAGCTGATAAATCTGAGAAACCGTCTCAGACTGAACCCCAGCAACAAGGCCGTTTTCAGAATAATGGCCAAGGTCCAAAACCGCAGAACAAGGACCAGGGGCAAAACACTCAGAAACCTGAGTGGAAGCAGTACAACAAGTACCCTAACCAGCAGCAGTATCAGCCATGCAACTGACCATCGGGACTATCCTTTTCAGCACCAGCCCCAGTGTATTGGAGGCAGGAGGCTAACGCAGCCTTCATTCCTCAGCAGCAGCACGGTGGTGTTGTCCCTAGCAGTACGGGTACTCCCCCACAGTTCACTAGTCCCACGGCAACAGTGAACCCCCCTCCACAGATGGCCAATGCTCCATCTCCCCAGGCAGTGAGTACGACCCCTCAAGTATCTAATTCTCAGGGCACCATGTTTGCCGCATCATTTATTCAGCAGCCTAATCAGTGGCTAGCTGCTTCCTCCACAGGCCCTCCCACAGGTGACAGTGCCTTCCTTGTTCAGCCAGGGTTTGTGGGAGCCATTCCTGTGAAGGTCCTGAGAGACAACTGGTCCTCAGGTTGCTCTGTCAGGCAGAGTCTAGTTCAGCCTGAGGAGTACACAGGTCGACAGATCCAAGCTAACCTTATTGATGGATACGTGAGATTGTTCCCTGAGGCACGTATCCAGGTGGCATCTCCATTTTACACTGGTACGACAGTCACAGTTGTCATGCCAGAACCTTTGTTTGACCTTATCATAGGCAATATTCCCGGTGCCAAGCATAGTTGCACTGAAGATGACAGTACTCAGACTTCGGCTGCAGTAACATGAGCCATGGCTGAGGCTCCAAACTGTGTCACCCTGGTAACCATTGAATCGTCGCAAGATCTGATGTGTAGCCAAGTTGTTGTTCAAGAACAACATTCTGACCCAACACTTGCTGCCGTGCAAAAGAAAAAAAAGGGTAGAGTGATAAAGTATTCACGGGGAGATCGAGCCAAGTTCCTTCGCAAACAAGGACGGCTCTACCGTGAATCACTAACACCCCAGGGCGAGGTTCGACTGCAGTTTGTCGTTCCTGCCAAGTACCGCCAAGCAGTTTTAGCATGGGGTCATTGTTCAGCCTCAGGAAGTCACATGGGCAAAAGGAAGACCCAGGGGCCATATCCGAGCTGACTTTTTCTGGCCAGGGATGGGACGAGAGATAGATAGTTTTGTGCATTCCTGCAGTGTGTCTCAAAGTACCGCTAATCAGGGACATGTCTTTCCTGCTCTGTTTGAAACCACACCCGTAATCTTTGAGTCAGTTGAGAGACAGGGCAGTGGTGAAGGGGGTGCAGACCTGACGTCTCACCCGTTGGCCCCACAGGACACAGTACGTCCAGGACCTGTATATACATGTATACCATAAGTTAAGGGGGAAGTTCGAGAACCCCGCAGAGACAGTCCGAGGCTGTGTATGAATTACGTTGTGGAACGTCTCGAGCTGTGGGCCTCTCAGAGGATTCCCGGAGAATGCACATTATCCACATGAGTGTTCACACCCACGATGGGTGTTAAAATGTGACCTGCCCAAGACTACGTAGGGATTCTCAGCTTCCTGTCATTAATCGTAAGTGTAGACTTAGCTTAACCAGTAAACTGCCTGTTCTACGAGATTTGAGCAATTCAAGAACTGACACGTTTCCTGGTTAATAATGTTAGGTTAACCAGTAAACTGCCCGTTCTAAGAGATTTGAGCAATTCAAGAACTGACATGTTTCCTGGTTAATAAGTTAGCTTAACCAGTAAACTACAAGGGTCCTGAGAGATTTGTAAATCCTAAGACTACGTTTCCTGGTTAATAATGACATAAGTACTGATTGCTAGGCAGAGAGAGAGAAATGACACTTTTGATGCTCCACCTTGATTCCTTTCGCAGGTGCATCTGGCAGGTGCGGCATTGCCGTGCAGAACAGCTGATCGTCCCTGACGCATGCTGCCGCCTCTTCTCTTCTGCCTCGTCGTCATCATTTACTATTGATTTGCATTATGTAATTTTACACATAGGTACAGTTACACCACAACTGTCACACCTACACCGTGTATTACATACATCACTCTACATAACAATTAGTTGTTAATGTAAATGTAGCGAACTTTTCGCTCAATTTGACCTGAGTACAGGATTTTTCACCGCTGTCATGGAGTTTTTTCCTCAAGCTTGCTTCTATTAATGTAAATATGAGGTTTTCTCGCTCACTGGCGACTGTGACTTTCTCTTGTAGCAGGACAGCACACACACACCACAGTGTGAATCTTGTTTGACTGAGTTAAGATTTATATGTATGTATATTGAAATTTTTTTTTCCCCTGAGAAAAAAAAATTCATTTTTGATGGGTCATAATGTCACGAGTTGGCGCAATTAAGTATTTGAATAAACTCGTGACATTAAACTTTGGTGGGAAACCGCGAATTCTAGTGGAATCCCAGTATTTATCACTCAGTTTAACCATCCCCGCATTTACTCAATCGGGAATGTTTTCAAGACATTTTTCACTGTTTCATAAGTGATCGTCTTTGTGCGCGACATTAGCACCTCTGCTGATTGATACTGTGGGTGTGTATCGCTCACACTCTTTGGCCATTAGCAAGTGCGGCCCGACACTCACCTCTCTCTCACAATTTGAACTCAGTCAAGATTTGAGCGCTGTGGAAGCAGGTTAGCAGTGTGTGTGGCAGCGTCCTTCCTCAGCCGCCACCCAATTCCTCCCACCGCCGTTGTCCAGTTCCTGAATTCCCACCTAGCGTGATTTGGCGAGAGGCTCAGTGTGTGCAGCGTCCTTCCTCAGCAACAACGTCCAGTCATCCACTTAGTCCACTTCTCTGACTAGTATTTTCTTTTCATTTATCCTAGGTTTAAGAGTTTAGCTTTTGAGTGAGTGAGTGAGTGCGATCTCCTTATTTTGAATTCATTTTGAAACATGTAACGTAAATTTATTTCATTGTAATCAATAAATTTAACAGTTCTTTTTCTTGAGCTTAATGTAACGTAAACTCAAGTTTTATTTTCCATATTAAGCTTATTCTAGTTGCAGCTCCTAGTTTGCATTAACGTTTTGCATTATTCATAACTGGTACTTAGGCCAGTCCTTTTGTATTAACTTAAATCCGTTGTGCCGACTTGGAGTTAATTGCACCAGCAAGAACTTGTTTATCATTAATAGCATTAGTTATTGACTGTCAGGGGTGGAGTCGCTCTCTCATGAGGCTAGCATACTAATAAACAGAATTTGTGAGTAATTAGTCTCTGCTGCATACTGCTGAGAAAGTAAATAAATTCTCGTCCTTAGAGAATCGGCGAAGTAAGCAGGCATAAAGTAATCATTGCTTGATTTTCAGAAGTCAGTTCTTTATCCTGCTCTCAAGTATTATTGAATATTATTCCTTAATATTGTATACTATAAAAAACCCTGTGACACGTTTGTCCGCAGCTACGCATGCCACACCTTCCCCCCCCCCCGTCCAAATCTACGCAGGCTGAAGATGTTTAATCACGAGAGCAAACACGTCAACCTTGTACAGTAGCAACTGGCTAAATGACGAAGTGAAGGAGAGACCAAGGTGAATGTTTGACCAACTTTCATTCCCGAGTAGTTTTCATCTACGGAAATAAACAAACATATTCGTTTCCAGGATGTTTTACCTGACTTTGACAGTGGTAGGATGCTTTCACAAGGGCGAATGTCCTAAAAAAAAAAAAGTAAGGTGTAGTCTCCTCTCTCTCTCTCTCTCTCTCTCTCTCTCTCTCTCTCTCTCTCTCCATTCTGTTTTCTAATTTCTTCTTATTCTCTACAGCTACATTCACTCTACAGCTACAGTACCGGTAACTAAAATTAACACCATCACCACCCACTATTACCTGATTTAAGAAACATCTTTTCATGATAATATAGGAGAAATTAAAATTTGTGCTGAAGTGTGGTTCGTCACCTTCATTATAGAACATGGGCAGAGGAAGAACAAACGTAAAACACACACACACACACACACACACACACACACACACACACACACACACACACACACACACACACACACACAGATCAAAAACATGGTCATAAATTGCCTAGCTTTGTGTATCACTGCCTTAATATGATGTGAAGAAACACTGAACCTTGAAGGTCGGATTTGCGCAGCTCGCAGAAGTGATTTTGATTACTGAGTATAAGATAAAATAATTTTGTGTCTTGATTACTTGTTCTTTACAGAGAACTGGTGAGACAGGTCAGAGGTATATTATTTACACTTTAGTGGCTTGATTAGGTTATGTTTACAGAGAGCTGGTAAGACAGGTCAAAGAAGTTTACAGATATTTACAAGTGATGATTCTTTTATAACACATTGGCTGTAAAAGGGCAACATGCTATGGATTGGATAAAGGATACAGTTATCCTAAGTGGCACAGTAGATTTCGTAACGCCTCTTGCCTAGCGATTTATGCTGACCATAACACTTCAGTATCGTCTGTATATTACTCATGCATACACCGTCGAGATATTAACTATACAGACAGCATACACGAGAATGGTAAGGTGTTATAGCAAGCTAGATCGCTTAGGAGAAGATGGTGCTAATCTTCCAGTGGCATTTAGAATATGACCTCAAATGATGAGAGGTTCCCAGTAATGGTGATGATACTGGCGTTCGGAAAAACTAACGTAGAAAGTAAAAAAAAAAAAATAGTGAGATTGGAGAATGTGGAAATGATGATCGTAATGATGACTAGTTGTCGTTTAGGTAGTGAGTTATTGGTAATGAGCAGAGGCGAGAGAGGTAGGGTGGTCATGGCGATGGTGATGATGATGATGATGATGTGCAGTTAAACAACGCCGAATTTTCAGTCATTTAAGAGGAGATATGGGAGACGTTGAATATAATGATGATGATGCGATTTTAGGTTACGTGGTCAGTCGTAGAGAAATGGGAGCAGTTAGGTATGATGAAGGTGAAGGTGGCTTTTTTCCGTTAGGTGGTAAATTACTGAAGACGGCCAAAGAATGGCGATGTGGTAGATGAGGCTTTTCTTCGACTGAGTACAACAGTAAATCGATGACAGGGGGAGGTGGAGTAGGTTAACAGTCTCTCTCTCTCTCTCTCTCTCTCTCTCTCTCTCTCTCTCATTTTTGCTACCACCAGCGGTGCTGTAACCGATACGATTCGCCGAAACCATATATTGCCCATATTTGCATTTTTCCGATTCAGAACCGATACCGATATTTACTGTTGATATCGGGATACTGGATTTGGACGGAAGAAACATTAACCTGACTTTTATTGAGTATATCGGTCATTGTTTTGCCTGATTCTGCGAGAGAGTGTTGTTACCTTGACAATGTTTTGCAGCCTAATGGTCTTACGCAGAATCATTAAATGTTCACAATAAGTGGGCGAGTTTGGAGAGAGAGAGAGAGAGAGAGAGAGAGAGAGAGAGACGAAAGCAGCAAGTTAAGAGTGAGGTGTATTGTGTACGTGTATTGGTGGTGTGAGTGATGACCGTGTGGGTTTATGTACTGTACTTATACAGTGTACACGCGCTGGTGAAATAAGCGCGATATGCCCGCACCTATTTGTTGGTGTATTCTCTTTCTAGTCGTAATGGTCAGTTTTCTCACTGGAGTCTAAATAAGAAGTTATTTGTTGCATATAATAAAGAAGAAGACATTAGATTGTGGCAATGAGAGGACAGTGACTCTGGGACATGGGATGAAAGACATTTGGCAACTTTGTTGATGCTCAGCATAAACAATGAAACAATACTTGACGAAAGTTACATATAGATCTTGCCAAGGCTTCTTCATTACTACGCTGTACATACTGGGTTTGGAATTGGGTACTTGTGTGTGTGTGTGTGTGTGTGTGTGTGTGTGTGTGTGTGTGTGTGTGTGTGTGTGTGTGTGTGTGTGTGTGTGTGTGTGTGTGTGTGTGTGTGTGTGTACATAAATACATTGATAGTGAGATAAAAAAAATACCGTATACACAAAGGCAAGACGGTAAAACGAAAGGTGTGTACGCCTTTTCATGATGTGTATTTATGGTCGATCGTGTGTGTGTAAGCTACTAGTATTTGTAGACGTAAGCCTAGATTCGAGTGTCATCTCTGGACTAATATTTCGCATGACTGAGCGGGTGATCCAAAGCGACGCTCTTTTTAACCACAAAACCCTCAGTGCTTGGCTTTTCAAAGTATATAAAATATAGTTGACTGAAGAATGTCTTAAAATCTACTGATGCATAACCTTTTGTGTGTGTGTGTGTGTGTGTGTGTGTGTGTGTGTGTGTGTGTGTGTGTGTGTGTGTGTGTGTGTGTGTGTGTGTGTGTGTGTGTGTGTGTGTGTGTGTCTGTTTGTGTGTGTGTGTGTGTGTGTGTGTGTGTGTGTGTGTGTGTAAAGTGAGCCACTACAGTAGCTACATTTTTGGTTGGAATACACTGAACCCAGACATTTTTTTCTTCATTTCATGCAGAGCGGTTTTAATCAGGATAAATAAGGGGATCAGTTTTGGACTACTAGTGTGTTAAATCCAATCTCTGAGCAATGACAGCAGGTGTATTTTTCCACTATGCACTAACTCTCGGTTGGTCTGACCTGAATTGGCTAATGATCAAAATGTTACATCCTTTAAGTCACAAAAGTATCTGTGCTCAGTAGTCCAATGCTTACCGAAAACATTCAAACAACTGCGTACATTACCAACGTCACATTTTGTATGAACAGTGTTTATATAAACATACCATTTGCTAAATGTTTGCATGAGAATATTGTTAATTGGTGACATTTGACACTTCCCTACGATAGGCCTACCAGCGTGTGGTAGGTCGTACACTAATATTTCAATGACCTTCGTTCTGTGGTCCAAAATGTTTCACGCATATTGTGCACCGATACCTTTGTGAGCCATAGCACGTTTAAATACAAATGTTGTTTATTTCTATGGCTAATGGCCAGTCGGCCAAGATTTTTCATGCGGTACGGAACTTTGAAGTAAAAATGTATTTTTATATAGTAATGACTAGAAGCTCGTATATGTTATGCGTTACATCTATCGTTAAATCGCCATGATCTGGCTCAGGTTTAGCAGCTGTTATATGTTTACTGTGTGTCTTATGAAATATTGTTCTGTACCTTTAGGGGAACAAAAGTAACGGTATGTGCTTTATACTTCCTATTACTTTGCCCAGTTTTTATTTTGTGGCTTCTTTGTAATAATAATCCAAATATAAATATTAAAGGAATTGTTATTCTATGTAATTTGATATATTAATATAGATATTATTTTAAGTTAAACAGAATTAGATTTGCAAGTAACGACCAATTTGGCACTAATTTCCTTAAACTCAAAGAAAGGCAACGATAATTAAATCGTTTATTATTTAATCGCATGCATTTTACTTAACTAATAGAAAAAAATTAAAAGAAACCCTTTTCTTCCCACAGCTCTTGTACCATCGAATGTAGATAATAAGGTTAAATCATATCACCGATGGAACACCGCCAGTGTGTGTGTGTGTGTAATTCACCGGGTCGGTCAGGATCACTTGATGGTCGTGATCGTCAGCTTTTTACCCTCCCGGAAGGGAGCTGAGAGCTCATATAGTCCGATCTAAGGGCAAGGCTGTGACCTTCACACACGCACACACCCGTCCCCTTGCTCAAGGGGGACAGTAACCACCCACTTCGTCAGTGAAACTTTTCGCGACCTGAGCGAGGCTCGAACTCCCGTCCACCAGTTGGCAAGCGTGAACGTTACCACTGCACCAGCGAGCGGTGTGTGTGTGTGTGTGTGTGTGTGTGTGTGTGACACTCGCATGTTCATAGAAGTCTACCACTGCTTCTTGACGGAAGACCGTTATCTAGGTATTTGTGTCGAACGTCATTCAATCAAGTGATATAATAGTATGATTTAGATATTTCGTGTGTTTTAGTTCAAGTATTTTATCATTTAAAAGTCATTACGGTGTGGAATACGACTGTATCTCTGAAACATAATCATTCCATCGTTAATTCACATCTACTGTGGTAGAGAAATTAGTGCTACAGTCTACGGTCATTAGGTAAAACAAGCATTTATGTATTTTTCATCGTTTCTCAGCCGATCACGATACGATTCCGATTATCGGAAAATTTTTCCCTACCAATACCGATACCGATATTAATTGATTTTTGGCTGTCAGTTTACAGCACTAACCACCGACCGATTTTATTTAACTTTTAACAGACGTTTAGCAGCGGAAAGGTTACTGAATGATATAGTCAACTCTTCCAGGTCGAAAAATCTGTTCACAGTTCACAAAAATCGTTTGACGGAAGCAGTAACAAATCACTGGAGTGAAGTGGTTAAGAGATTATTTGTGACGATCATTTATTCTCACAAAGGACTGTAAACTGAAGAGATGAAATTGTGGGAGTGGTTGATGATGATGATGATGGTTTAATATTCCTGAAAGAATGCTCGTAGTAAAACAGTCTAAGAAGAAGGGTGAAGGATGCAAGGTAATAATGACGTTGTGTGTGTGTGTGTGTGTGTGTGTGTGTCTGTGTGTGTGTGTGTGTGTGTGTGTGTGTGTGTGTGTGTGTGTGTGTGTGTTTAGGAAAGATACAAATTTCCTAGGAAGGTTAGAAAAGGTGAAGGACGGAGTAGAGAAACTTTTATTATTAACTCTACATGTTTTATCCTACTTTAATTGGGACTAAAGTGGAACATCTTCAGTGTGTTATTCTGCTTAGCTTCTGGAATTTTGTGTGAACTATTTTTCATGTGCCATTTTCACTAATTTTCCTTGTGTTAAATGAGTGAATTTCCCATGTGCCATTTTCACTAACTTGTATTAAATGAGTGAATATATTACTTTTTTATTAAATGTAATCTTGTGAAGCCCTTGTCTTGTTTTTCCATATGTTGCTTCTTCAGTAATTTATCCACAAACTCATAACTGTGATAGATGAAGGGAGGACTATATTAAATTCAGTTACTTAGGTTGTATGTTCTCTTTTAAGATCGATGGATATATGCAATATTAGCTTTTTATGACTAGTTTTGGACTGGTCTAGCTTCGTAATGTGTGTGTGTGTGTGTGTGTGTGTGTGTGTGTGTGTGTGTGTGTGTGTTGTTCCATTTTTAGTTGTTTTTATTCCTTAACTATTTTCTGTGATACGTGAATGAATAGATTATGTCATGAACTTGCAATGGACTGTTATACGTTTATCTTGCACTGAATGGTGTATGCTATTTCTTCCAAGTCTTTTTCGCTTACTCTCCTATGGTGTATGATGTGACTGTATTGCCTTTTCACTGATGAATAGCATTATACTGAGTCGCTTTGCATTAGCTCTGCTCTGGTCTTATGCGGAGTTCCTTTTGTGGCCATTTTAGATTTTTTTTTTTTTTGCTAAAAAATAAATAGCTTTGATTTGAGAAGCCTTGTCTTGCCCTTGTGTGTTATGTGTTGCTTGTTTAGGTTGTTGATCTTGAATTTGGATTTCGGTTATCTTATTATTATTATTTTTTCTTGGAGAGAACAATCTCGTTTCATTCATGTGTACCTTTTATGCTAACTCACTTTCGCTCGATGGGTAGATAGATACAGTACAGTATATAGTTTGTTTTAATCGATTCACTTTTTCAGTGATTTAACTCTACCGATGTAACATTGTCCTTTGCCTTGTAGTGTGTGTGTGTGTGTGTGTGTGTGTGTGTGTGTGTGTTTCACTATACAAATCTGCTGATGTATGTTTATAATCGTGCTCATACACACCTTAACATACACATATCCGTATCCCACACATACACATATCCATGTAGGCGGTGGCTCAATCGGTAGAGAGGTGGCCTGTAGTCCTAACGGACCCGGGTTCAAATCCCCTCTGGGGCAGGGAACAGTTTAAGGATTTGAATTTCATTAAATCAGACTTTACTGATCTACCAGGAGACCCACCGACATGTCGTAAAAATACCCCCGCTAATACCAATATACCAGTCCTGTATGAGACAGCCCTAGCATGTATTCAATATGGACGGTGGGTGTTAGCGCCGAAGTGGTGACATGTAGAGGTGTGTGGTATGTAGGAGGACTGCTGGGCCTTGATACCAGGCTGTGAAGCCTATGCCCAGAGTCGAACACATTAAAAAAAAAAAAAAAAAAAAAAATGTGCATACACACACACACACTACAAGGCAATGGACAAAGTTACATCGGTAGAGTTAAATCACTGAAAAGTTAATCGATTAAAACAAACTACTTTATATACTGTACTGTATCTATCTACCCATCGAGCGAAAATGAGTTAGTATAAAAAGTACACATGAATGAAACGAGATTGTTCTCTCCAAGAAAAAAAAAATAATGATAAGATAACCGAAATCCAAATTCAAGATCAAAAACCTAAACAAGCAACACATAACACACAAGGGCAAGACAAGGCTTCTCAAATCAAAGCTATTTATTTCTTTAGCAAAAAAAAAAAATAAATAAATAAATCCTAAAATGGCCACAAAAGGAACACCGCATAAGGCTAGAACAGAGCTAATGCAAAGCGACTCAATATAATGCTATTCAGTAATAAAGTAACGAGAGAAACATTATACATCACAGAAGCTAATACAGAGCTAACCAATCATAAACTAATCAATGAAAAGGCAATACAGCCACAGGAGAGTAAGCGAAAAAGCCGAGGAGGAAATACCATACACCATACAGTGCAAGATAAAGGAATAACAGTCCATAGCAAGTTCATGACATAATCTATTCATTCACGTATCACAGAAAATAGTTAAGGAATAAAAACAACTAAAGATGAAACAACACACACACACACACACACACACACACACACACACACACACACACACACACACACACACACACACATTACGAAGCTAGACCAGTCCAAAACTAGTCATAAAAAGCTAATTCTGCATATATCCATCGATCATAAAAGAAAACATACAACTTAAGTAACTGAATTTAATAAAGTCCTCCCTTCATCTATCACAGGTATGAGTTTGTGGATAAATTACTGAAGAAGCAATATATGGAAAAACAAGACAAGGGCTTCACCAGATTACATTTAATAAAAAAGTAATATATTCACTCATTTAATACAAGTTAGTGAAAAGGGCACATGGAAACTTCATTCATTTAACACAAGAAAAATGAGTGAAAATGGCACATGAAAAACAGTTCACACAAAATTCCAGAAGCTAAGCAGAATAACACACCGAAGATGTTCCACTTGATTCCAAATTAAAGTAGGATAAAACATGTAGAGTTAATAATAAAAGTTTCTCTACTCCGTCCTTCACCTTTTCTAACCTTCCTAGGCAATTTATATCTTTGCTAAACACACACACACACACACACACACACACACACACACACACACACACACACACACACACACACACACAAAACGTCATTATTACCTCGCATCCTTCACCCTTCTTCTTAGACTGTTTTACTACAAGCATTCTTTCAGGAATATTAAACCACCATCATCATCATCATCATCAACCACTCCCACAATTTCATCTCTTCAGTTTACAGTCCTTGTGAGAATAAATGACCGTCACAAATAATCTCTTAATCACTTCACTCCAGTGATTTGTTACTGCTTCCGTCAAACGATTTTTGTGAACTGTGAACAGATTTTTCGACCTGGAAGAGTTGACTATATCATTCAGTAACCTTTCCGCTGCTAACGTCTGATAAAAGTTAAATAAAATCGGTCGGTGCTTAGTGCTGTAAACTGACCGCCAAAAATCAATTAATATCGGTATCGGTATTGGTAGGGAAATATTTTCCGATAATCGGAATCGTATCGTGATCGGCTGAGAAACGATGAAAAATACATAAATGATTGTTTTACCTAGTGACCCTAGACTGTAGCACTAATTTCTCTACCACAGTAGATGTGAACTAACGATGGAATTATTATCTTTCAGAGATACAGTCGTATTCCAAACCGTAATGAGTTTTAAATGATAAAATACTTGAACTAAAACACATGAAACATCTAAATCATAATATTATATCACTTGTTAGAATGACGTTCGACACAAATACCTAGAAAACGATCTTCCGTCAAGAAGCAGTGGTAGACTTCTATGAACTTGCGAGTGTCACACACACACACACACACACACACACACACACACACACACACACACACACACACACACACACACACACACACACACACACACACACACACACACACACACACTGGCGGTGTTCCATCGGTGATATGATTTAACCTTATTGTCTACATTCGATGGTACAAGAGCTGTGGGAAGAAAAGGGTTTCTTTTATTTTTTTTTCTATTAATGTTAAGTAAAATGCATGCAATTAAATAATAAACGATTTAATTATCGTTGCCTTTCTTTGAGTTTAAGGAAATTAGTGCCAAATTGGTCGTTACTTGCAAATCTAATTCTGTTTAACTTAAAATAATATCTATATAAATATATAAAATTACATAGAATAACACTTCCTTTAATATTTGTATTTGGATTATTATTACAAAGAAGCCACAAAATAAAAACTGGGCAAAGTAATAGGAAGTATAAAGCACATACCGTTACTTTTGTTCCCCTAAAGGTACAGAACAATAATTCATAAGACAAACAGTAAACACACAACAGCTGCTAAAGCTAAGCCAGATCATGGCGATTTAACGATAGATGTAACGCATAACATATACGAGCTTCTAGTCATTACTATATAAAATACATTTTTACTTCAAAGTTCCGTACCGCATGAAAAATCTTGGCCGACTGGCCATGAGCCATAGAAATAAACATTTGTATTTAAACGTGCTATGGCTCACAAAGGTATCGGTGCACAGTATACGAGAAACATTTTGGACCACAGAACGAAGGTCATTGAAATATTAGTGTCTGACCTACCACACGCTGGTAGGCCTATCGTAGGGAAGTGTCAAATGTCACCAACTAACAATATTCTCATGCAAACATTTAGCAAATGGTATGTTTATATAAACGCTGTTCATACAAAATGTGACGTTGGTAATGTACGCAGTTGTTTGAATGTTTTCGGTAAGCATTGGACCCCTGAGCACCGATTCTTTTGTGACTCAAAGTACTGTATGACATTTTGATCATTAGCCAATTCAGGTCAGACCAACCAAGAGTTAGTGCACAGTGGAAAAATACACCTGCTGTCATTGCTGAGAGATTGGATTTAACACACTAGTAGTCCAAAACTGATCCTCATATATATCCTGATTAAAACCGCTCTCCATGAAATGAAGAAAAAAATGTCTGGGTTCAGTGTATTCCAACCAAAAATGTAGCTACTGTAGTGGCTCACTTTACACACACACACACACACACACACACACACACACACACAAAAGGTTATGCTTCTGTAGATTTTAAGACATTCTTCAGTCAAGTATATTTTATTTACTTTGAAAAGCCAAGCACTGAGGGTTCTGTGGTTAAAGAGAGCGACGCTTTGGATCACCCCCTCAGTCATGCGAAATATTCGTCCAGAGATGACGCTCGAATCTGGGCTTACGTCTACAAACACTAGTAGCTTACACACACACGACCGACCATATATACACATCATGAATAGACGTACACACCCTTCGTTTTACCGTCTTGCCTTTGTGTATACGGTATTTTTTATCACGTTATGAATGTTTTTATGTATATACAAACACACACACACACACACACACACACACACACACACACACACACACACACACACACACACACACACACACACACGCACGCACGCACACAAGTACCCAATTGCAAACCCTGTATGTACAGCGTAGTAATGAAGAAGCCTTGGCAAGATCTATATGTAACTTTCTTCAAGTATTGTTTCATTGTTTATGCTGAGCATCAACAAAGTTGCCAAATGTCTTGCATCCCATGACCCAGAGTCACTGTCCTCTCATTGCCACAATCTACTGTCTTCTTCCTTATTATATGCAACAAATAACTTCTTATTTAGACTCTAGTGAGAAAACTGACTATTACGACTAGAAAGAGAATACACCAACAAATATGTGCGGGCATATCGCGCTTATTTCACCAGCGAGTGTACACTGTATATGCACAGTACATAAACCCACACGGTCATCACTCACACCACCAATACACGTACACAGTATACCTCACTCTTAACTTGATGCTTTCGTCTCTCTCTCTCTCTCTCTCTCTCTCTCTCTCTCTCTCTTCATTCCAAACTCGACCACTTATTATGAACATTTAATGATTCTGTGTAAGACCATTAGGCTGCAAAACAGTGTCAAGGTAACAACACTCGCAGAATCAGGCAAAACATTGACCGATATACTCAATAAAAGTCACGTTAATGATTCTTCCGTCCATATCCAGTATCCCGATATCAACAGTAAATATCGGTATCGGTTCTGAATAAGAAAAATGCAAATATCGGCAATATATGCTTTCGGCGAATCGTATCGGTTACAGCACCGCTGGTGGTAGCAAAAATGAGAGAGAGAGAGAGAGAGAGAGAGAACCTACTCCACCTCCCCCTGTCATCGATTTACTGTTGTACTCAGTCGAAGAAAAGCCTCATCTACCACATCGCCATTCTTTGGTCGTCTTCAGTAATATACCACCTAACGGAAAAAAGCCACCTTCACCTTCATCATACCTAACTGCTCCCATTTCTCTACGACTGACCACATAACCTAAAATTCCATCATCATCATCATCATTATAATCAACGTCTCCCATATCTCTTCTTAAACGACTGAAAATTCGGCGTTGTTTAACTGCACATCATCATCATCGTCATCACCACCCTACCTCTCTCGCCTCTGCCCTTCACCAATAACCCACTACCTAAACAACATGTCATCATTACTATCATCATCACCATTCTCAGATCCTCCAATCTCACTTTTTTTTTTTTTTTTTACTTTCTACGTTACTTTTTCCGAACGCCAGTATCATCACCATTACTGGGAACCTCTCATCATTTTAGGTCACATTCTAGATGCCACTGAAAGATTAGCACCATCTTCTCCTCAGCGATCTAGCTTGCTATAACACCTTACCATTCTCGTGTATGCTGTCTGTATAGTTATTATCTCGACGGTGTATGCATGAGTAATATACAGACGATACTGAAGTGTTATGGTCAGCATAAATCGCTAGGCAAGAGGCGTTACGAAATCTACTGTGCCACTTAGGATAACTGTATCCTTTATCCAATCCATAGCATGTTGCCCTTTTACAGCCAATGTGTTATAAAAGAATCATCACTTGTAAATATCTGTAAACGTCTTTGACCTATCTTACCAGCTCACTGTAAACATAACCTAATCAAGCCACTAAAGTGTAAATAAAATACCTCTGACCTGTCTCACCAGTTCTCTGTAAAGAACAAGTAATCAAGAAACAAAAGTATTTTATCTTTTTACTCAATAATCAAAATCACTTCTGCGAGCTGCGCAAATCCGACCTTCAAGGTTCAGTTTTTCTCCACATCATATTAAGGCAGTGATTGACAAAGCTAGGCAATTCATGACGAAGTTTATGATCTGTGTGTGTGTGTGTGTGTGTGTGTGTGTGTGTGTGTGTGTGTGTGTGTGTGTGTGTGTGTGTGTGTGTGTGTGTTTTGCGTTTGTTCTTCCTCTGCCCAAGTTCTATAATGAAGGTGACGAACCACACTTCAGTACAAATTTTAATTTCTCCTATATTATCATGAAAAGATGTTTCTTAAATCAGGTAATAGTGGTGGTGGTGGTAATTTTAGTTACCGGTACTGTAGCTGTACTGTAGAGTGAATGTAGCTGTAGAGAATAAGAAGAAAATTGAAAACAGAATGGAGAGAGAGAGAGAGAGAGAGAGAGAGAGAGAGAGAGAGAGAGAGAGAGAGAGAGGAGACTACGCCTTTTTTTTTTTTTTTTTGTTTAGTACATTCGCCCTGGTGAAAGTATCCTACCACTGTCAAGGTCAGGTAAAGCATCCTGGAGACGAATATGTTTGTTTATTTCCGTAGATGAAAACTACCCGGGAATGAGAGTTGGTCAAACACTCACCTTGGTCTCTCCTTCACTTCGTCATTTAGCCAGTTGCTACTGTATAGTCAGCCAAAAAAGTCGTGTCCTCTTTCCGAACCCCGCAAATATTCGAACAGATAAGTCCAAGGAGAAGGGATAGCATCACAAGTCTGGCAACTGTGTCGGACCAGACGGTGGTGGGGGTGAGTGGTTTGGAGGTGGAGGTGGGGTAATGAAGGATGTGTGTGCTATAGTTGTTGTTGGCAGCGTAGTCCAGCATTACATCGCATAACAAAGGTGCTAAATGTGATATTACACGTGATTTAATACCTGTAAATAATGAAATGTATCGTCAGCCAGAAATAATGCCTAGACCGTGTAGCCAATCAAACGTTAAATGAAACGACGAGGTGCAACCCCGTCCCCTCCCCATTTTTCTGCCACACCCCCTCCGTCGGGAATCAACAAGTCACATGACATCGGAATAAAAGACAGAAAGGTGTGTTTTTACAGTATGTTTACCTTCTGAACATGGCAGGATATATTGTATATATACCATGTGTGGTGTGGCAGATGCATGCGGTGCCTTCACAGTAATAACAAGAAATGCATTCCACAAGTGGTTAGTGTTTTGGTATAGGGGTGAGGGAAACCCATAGATATAAATAATACTACTTGAGATGCGTCTGCCCGGCCGCCATCTTGGAACGATCGAGGCAGACGATGTCGTGTTCCTGACAATGGGCAAAACTGACCGCCATTTACCTAGAAATTCTGCAGCACTGCTGCTTTTGGGTGTAGAAAGCGTCGGAATATATCAAGAGTGACACCGATAGCATGAGCAGTTCAACTGTCTGGTTATGCAAACGTCCTTCAGTTGCTCCCCTATCCCCAGAAAGGTGGATGGTGGGCTGTAGAAGGGAAATTTAAACCTGCAGTCCACCGAGTTCACGTTTCATATGAACCAGGAACCACAACCATTAAAACCACAAAAACAGCAACCACCACAACTACCACCACCACCACCACCACCACCACCATCACCACCACCACCACCACAACAACAACAACCACACCACCACCACCACCACAACAACAACAACAACGACAACCACCATCACCACAATAACAACAAAAATCACCACCACAACCACCATAACAACAACCACCACCACCACAACAACATCACCACCACCACCACAACAACAACCACCACCACCACCACCACCACCACCACAACAACAACAACAAGTATCACAACAACAACCACCATCACCACTACAACAACAACCACCACCACAACAACAACAACAACGACAACCACCACCACCATAACAACAACCACCACCACCATAATAACCACCACCACCATAATAACCACCACCATAATAACCACCACCACAACAACCACCACCACCATCATAACAACCACCACCACTATAACAACCACCACCACCACCATAACAGCAACAACCACCACCACCACAACAAAAACAGCAACAACCGCCACCACGACCATAACCTCCAAAACAACAGCAACAACCGCCACCACCACCATAACAACCACCGCCACAAGTCACCACCACCACAACAACCACCACCACCACCACCACAACAACAACAACCACCACCACCACCACCACAACAACCACCACTACCACCACCACAACAACTACAACCACTACCACCACCACAACAACAACAACAACCAGCACAACACCACAACAACAACAACAACAAGAACCACAACAACCACCACCACCACAAGCACCACCACCACATTCACCACTTCAACCACCACAACAGCAACAACAACCACAACCATCACAACAACAATCACCACGACAACAACAACCACCACCACCACAACAACCACCACCATCACCACAACCACCACCACATCAACCGCTACCACCACAACAACCACCACCACAACAACCACAACAACAATAACCACAATCACATCAACCACCACCACCAAAATAACCACCACCACCACAACAACCTCCACCACAACAACCACCACCACAATAACCACAATCACATCAACCACCACCACAAAAACAACCACCACCATCACAACAACAAACCACAACAATCACCACCAACACAACAATTACCATCACCACCACAAAAACAACAAAAACCACCATCTCCATTACCACAACAACAAAAATCACCATCACCACCACCACAACAACAAAATCCACCATCACCACCACCACAACAATAACCACCATCACCACCACCACAACAATAACCACCATCACCACCACCACGGCAGTAACCACCATCACCACCTCCACCACAACAACATTCATTCTCATAGTCTGAATTCACTCTAAAACAAGCCCCACTATTACATGCTTGACCGCTCCAAGTTGGCGGCCACACAGACGCACCGCTGCTGTACTGAAGAAAGGGCGATGCGGCATCTAGTCTTATTTATATCTATGGGGAAACCCAGCCACAGGTATTACGTAAGGTGATGAAACCAAGATATTCACCCACCAGCATATAGTCATATCTTCACAGTCATTCAGTTATCTACAGTATACTGGACGACGGGAAAGAGAGGGGAGATTCTAGTTATCATTAATAAACGCTGTTTTATATCATGTTCGTGAAGTTTCATTAAATTCTAAACACATATTATGAAACGTACTCCACCGTTATTCCGTCCTCTGAAGTATTCCAAACATCAAAGATGAATTAGACATGACAACTCATGTATATGAAACTGCAGTATATTTTGATTACATGTAAATACATGATGAATGATGCTTATGTAGACATTTAGTGACATAACAGTGATGATAGCTGACTATAACCCTATTACCCAGTATGTTATTCCCAACAATTTCCAGTCGACAGTAATACATGGCACCCCAAACCACGCACCCCTACCACCGTCTGGTCTGTCACAGTTGCCAGACTTGTGAAGCTATCTCTGCTGCTTCGATTTATCTATTCGAACATTTACGGGGTTCGGAACGAGGACACAACTTTTTTTGGATGACTATGTAAGGTGGACGTGTTGGCTCTCATGATTAAACATCTTCAGCCTGCGTAGATTTGGACGGGGGGGCGGGGGAGGTGTGGCCTGCGTAGCTGTGGACAGGAAGTTGTGGCCCAAAATTAGAGTGGGAGGGGGGGGGGAGGGCTGGGGTGACTGCTTGCTGGAAGTGGGAGGAGGAAGAGGGAGGGGGATGGGGAAGGGGGATGGGGAAGGGAAGGAGGAAGAGGAGGGGAACAACAAATATTTCACTTTGTTTTTTATTTGTCCTTTACATGAAAAGATGTTTCTTAAATTATGTAATAATAGTGATAATGGTGTGGAGAAAAAGAGGAAATTAGATAGAAAGCAGAATGAAGATAGAGAGAGAGAGGGAGAGTTACTCGTCTATGAAAGGTAGTCAAGGCCACTCACTCAAGCTTTCCCTTAGTCATTTACCCACCACCCACCACAGAAGGTGGACGCGTGAGATGAGCTCTCTTGATTAAAACATGTTCAACCCTTTGTAGATTTGGACAGGAGGTATTTGACCTAATAATGGGGCGTGGGGGGTGGGATGCCTATTACAAAGTATCCAGGATTTAGCGTGCGTAGACCTGGGCGGGAGCTTGAAGTGGAGATTGCCTGAAGGCATCCCCTGTAGTATGCAGGAGGAGGGGGGGGGGGATGCCTATTACAAAGTGTCCAGGATTAGGCATGCGTAGACCTGAACAGGGGCTTGAAGTGGGGTTTGCCTGAAGGTATGCCCAGTAGTACGCAGAGGGTGGGGGGGTAGGGGGAGGGGGGATGCCCATCACACAGTGCCCAGGAGTACGCATGCGTACTCCTGGGCGCTTTTGTACTACTAACTTAGCCTACATCTGGGGACTGACTAACGTCAAGACACATATTTATGTATTAAAATGAGGGAACAACCCCACAGCTGCCAGTGTTAATAGACGCTAGTTACTCATTTGGTAGCCTCTTCATTCCACTGTCTTCATCGTTGTCTCTTTCCTACCATCTCCTCCAAACACTGTGGGGGAGGGATCGGTGTTGGTTAGATGCTGCAAATTAAAACTGAATGTTTGGTTACCTAGTCAATGATTGATGTTACAGAACGATGTCTTATGCACCTCATGGACGTGAAAGTCATTAGGTCAACCTGCTAGGAAGAATTTAAGGTAACCATCTCATAATATATGAATGTTGATGATTATCTTACTATATTTTTGCACGTCTAATGCAATGCATTTATACTGAGAATGAACCCCGTGAGGGGATATTCTCTGCAGAGACGTGGGCGATACTTAAAGGATTTTGGCACCCTTTTGGTCCCGAATCAATCCTTTTCAACTCTTCAACTGTTCCTCATTTTTTTTTTTCCTCGTACTTGCTGGCCCACTCTATTTCCTTCTCCCTTGTGCTACAAGGTCTTACTGGCTTAGTACAGTCTTCTCTCGTATTTCAATATATTTGGTGAAATATAAAAGGTAGTAAGATAACAAATAGTTTAGTATTAATTAACTCCACATGCATACTAACAGATATCATGTGTCATAGAGCATAATAACCCTTGGAATTGATGAAATGTAATACCAATACTACATTCGTTAAAGAAACCATTGCCTGTTCTCTTCGTTAAAGGTCAACATCTATTAATCTGATTCACTAGACTTCGTTTCCGCTGCTTTGAGTTTTATGAATAAACGAAACTACCAGCTGACATGCTGCTGTTCTGTGCTATGTTGCCAGTTACGTTTTACAGATTACTGACGCTTATTACTCTAATATACCCCACGTTCGATAATTAAATACTGTATTATTCTCTATACATTGTTTTGTGCCACTTATTAGTTATTAACCTTGATTTACGTATAATATGTTAAGAATATTTGCTTCACCACCACTCAAAAGTTCATTCAATCACGGTCCACCTTACACAGGCTCTAGGTTCTCAGCGATTCATTCATAAAGATACTTGGACTTACAGGGAACTGCTAGATGTCTCCATATACTCTAATATTTTTTCGCACTTTTTGCTTGCTCAACTGTACATATGGATACATTAAACACTTCTTCAACCACTTGGGTGGTCAGTGACCAGCCGCACTAGGCAGCATCACCTGGTCACTCTCTGGCCGACGACTCTGTACCCTCCGGGTCATCTGCCAAAACTGCGAATCCAGGTGTCCTTTCTATCGAGCTGTTACCTGGCGTCTGTGAAAAACTCTTATACAAAATACATAGTACTCAAAATGGCTGATGGTACTTCATGCTGGAACCTGGTCTGTTTTCAGATTCACAGTGGTCTAGTTACAGCATGTGGATTTACCCCGAAGGTCTCCTTGCAGGGCGATGGTTCTCTGTTGCTAGAGGCCAGGAATGAAGAGGAGAGTTCATGCATCCAGTCCCTTACTATGGTTGGTGGTTATCCAGTGTCTGCCTCTCGTCACCTGGTCCTAAATCAGTCCCGTGGGGTTGTGTATTCTTGTGACTGAGTCTCTTATTCTAATTCTTCCCTGCTGAAGGGGCTGGCTCCTCAGGGAGTTGTAGCAGTACAGAGACTTATGAAGAAGGTTGATGGGGTTTTAACACACACGCCCACTCTTATCTTGATGTTTGATTGCCTTACTTTGCCAGAGGTTGCACTGCTGCGTGGTGGAAGCTTAAGGTTAAACCTTATGTTCCCCAACCTAGAATCTGCTATTGTTGTCAAATGTTCAGTCATGTTCGCTGTACTTGCCGGCGGGAAACATCTGGCCTTCCTGAGGTCTGTGGAAATTGAGGTGGACTTTCCCATGGTATGGTTGATTGTTCTCAACCCTTTAAATGTGTGAAGTGTGAAGGAGTGCATGCGGCCTCCTCAAGGGATTGCGATGTGTACAAGTTTGAGTATGAGATTGTTTCTGTCCGAACAAAGAAGAAAATTTCCTTTTCTGAGGCCAAGGACAGAGTAAGGGAGAGGTTCATTCGCCCTGGGGTCACCTTTGCTGCTGTCTAGTCTCGCCCTAAAGCTACCCGGCAGGTGCCCCTGCCATCATGCAATACCCCATTAACTTCTTGGGGTTCTACTTCCCGGCCTTCTCAGCCGGGGAGGTTCCACAGAGGGGGTGCAGCTTGAAAGTGGCTGTGCTTCCTCTAAGGAGGCACCTCCTGTCTCAGGGGGTGTCCCCTCCGAGGTGATGCTTCCTGCATCTGGAAGTGCCTCCCCCATCTCAGTTTCTCCTGTGGAAAATGTCCGTGTTGACACTACTCCCTGTGTTGATACATCCAAAATTCCCAACATCCTTCCTGTGTGTGGTAAGCGTCGCTGTGGCTCCTCAGAGTGCTCAGAGACTGAAACGCTGCTGTCAAAGATTTCTGCTGTGAAGCCCACTACTCCTACTCAGGATGCTCAGGGGCAGGGGCAAGTGCAGGCTGGGGATGGCATTTTGCTGATGGCCCAGCCACCAGACATTGGTGGTGCCCAGGTTGTTGATGTGCCTGCTCAGCTGCATGAGGCCTTGCCCTCTCAGGGTTCCAGTACTGTGGGTGTGCTATCAATCATGCTTCTTCTCATGATGGCATTGCCCGCTCCACTCCGGCTGGGGGAACTTGCGGTCCCCCTGCCAAACCATCTCTTGCTCCACCACAGAAGACCATTGGCCGGCCCACATCTTCTTCCTCCAGGTTATCTTCACCCTGAGGCACACTGTGCACCATAATGGTTCCAAGTAAATTGTTGTTTCACCCCAGAGGAAGAATGTTGTAAGACTTTCTTCTTCCTCATCCTCACGTTTGCCTACAGATGTTCGTCATAGGGTGCGGGTTCCAGGTGCTGGGGAGTCTCTTCCCAAGGGGCTTCCTAAGCATCAATCCAAACCTGCTCGCTTGTCAGGAGGTGTAAAGTCCTGCACGTAATCATCATCCCTTCACTATGGGTTTTATCATCCAGTGGAATTGTCAGGGTTTATGTGTAAACTATGAGGAACTGTGTCATCTTGTTTCTCAATTCACTCCTCTTTGCATGTACATCCACGAGACTATGGTTGGTGATGCTCTTCCTACTTGTCCTTCTGGTTACCATGCATTTTATTCTGATCCTGTGCTGGGTCAAGGTCATCATGCAGGTGCTGCTATCTTCCTTCGCCAGGATATTCCATACAGTCATCTGGACATTTCTACTACCCCGCAAGGGTGTTCCTGTCCGGATGTTTTCATGTAGGCAGTATACAGTTTGCAGCCTTTATCTTCCTCCTAGTGCTACTGTAGAATGGGAGGATCTGGAATGCCTAGTTGGTGGCGTTCCTTCTCCCATTCTGGTACCAGGAGATATGAATGGTCACCATCCACTATGGGAAAACAGTGAAACCAACCCTCGGTGTGTTGTGCTGGCCACTTTAGTGGAGGATGAGGAGTTGGGCATTTTAAAGTCCAATAAGATGACTTATTTCCATAACTAAACCGGAACTTTTACTGCCATTAATTTGTCCTTATGTTCAGCTGATGCTGTTTTAGATTTTACCTGTGATGTGTTGCCAGACCTGTATGGCAACAACCATTTTCTGTTAGTCTTGACTGCTAGTGCAGGTGGACCTCAGCCTGGTCTTCCTCGCTGGCATCTGGATAAGGCTGACTGGCCACATGTCAGAGAATTAATTTCCAATTCCCTTTCTGTCAATGAGTTTGGGTGTCTTACTGAGGCGATGTCACGTTTCACGAACATGTTGCACTCAACAGACTTATTATCTTTTCCAAGAATGAAGGGTCAGTTTCCTATATGTCCGGATCCTTGGTGGAACACTGATTGTAGTTCTGCGGTGAAAACTAAACGAGTCGCCTTCTCTCGACTTCATCGTCACTGTGGGGATCCTCAGTATTTGGTGGCATATCAGAAGGCGCAAGCTCATATGAGGTGGGTTTTAAAGGAGACCAGGCATTCATCCTGGAAAGGTTATATTTTCTCCATCAGTTTGGGGACTTCCCTCACTCAGGTGTGGAACCGGGTTAGGAAAATTTCAAGAATATTTACTGTTCCCTCCCCTCTTATTCTGTCTGCATCAGGTGGAACTGTGGCTGATCCTTTTGCTGCTGCTGAGTTGTTTGTTGATCATTTTGCCAGCGTGTCACAGAAGGATGCAGATTTACCTTTTGCTTGTCGATGTCGATGTCTAGAGTCTCGTGGTCTCAATTTTGATTCTTCTGGGGGAGAGTCTTACAATGTTCCATTTTCTATTTCTGAACTCCAGGCCATGATTCTTCATCTGACTGTGATGATATTCTTAATGTCTTTCTATGTCACCTCTCTGCTGAGTCCCTTTCATTTTTGCTGTCGTTATTTATTAAGATATAGTTTGCTTGTGAGTTTCTGGCTTGTTGGGGTGTTGCTGTAGTTATCCCCATCCCCAAACCAGGTAAGGACCACCTACAGGCGACGAATTATCGGCCTATTTCTCTGACGTCTTATATATGTAAAGTTAGAAAAGATGGTTAATATTAGGTTTGTGTGGTTTTTGGAGAGAGGTGACTTTTTATTTTCTGCCCAGTATGGTTTTCAAAAATGCTATCTACCTCTGATGCATTACTGTTCTTGGAATCTTCTTTCTGTGAGGCTTTCTCCACTAACCAACACCAGATCACAGTCTTTTCCGATCTGGAGAAGGCATATGACACTGCCTGGCGTCATGGGATTTTACATTCTCTTCATGAGTTTGGTCTTCGTGGGTGCTTGCCTATTTTTATTCAGCAGCTTTTATCTAACCGTTTATTTAAGGACCTGAGTGGGAGGAGTGCTTTCTAACGCCCGTGCATTAGAAGATGGATTACCACAAGTGAGTATCCTTAGTATTACACTCTTTGCTGTAGCCACTGACAGCGTTATCAGTGTACTTCCTGATGGTGTACAAGGTTCACTATATGTCGATGACCTCTCAGTTTCCTTCACCTCATCTAGAATGTCTCTGATAGAGAGGATATTGCAGCTGGCTCTTAATAGAATTCCTGACTGGGCAGAGTCTCGTGGTTTCCATTTTCCTTTAACAAAGACAGTGCCTACGCATTTTTGTCGTCATCGAGGGTTTCACCCAGACCCTGACTTGTATCTCTATGGTCGGAGAATATCCTGTGTGGAAGAGATGTGGTTTCTGGGTCTTCTGTTTGATTGACAACTAACCTGGGTTCCTCATATTCGTTCTGTTAATGCGGCATGTCTAAGAGCTTTGAGCTTCTTGGGGTGCTGACCATCAGACCCTGCTCCTTTTACATAGGTCTCTTATTCTTCCTAAACTTGAATATGGGTGTGAGGTCTACTCCTCTGCAACAGATACCCGTCTCTGGTTGTTAAGTTCTGTGCATCATGCTGGTGTACTTCTTGCAACCTGGGCATTCAGATCATCCCTGATTTCAAGTTTGTTGGTGGATGTTGGTGTATTTCCCTTGGATTTGTGATGCCAGTTGTTGATGATGAGGTGTTGATATCATCTTCACCGCATTCCAGACTCAATTTCTTGTGCCAGGGTCTCCCAGGATTCACGATCTTCTGTTTATGACAGCCGTCCTAATTTACCAAAGCCCTTCGGTTACATGGTCCGGTCTGTTATGTTAGCCCTGTCTGTTCCAAGACTGGCAGTTTGTTCACATCAGATCCCAAGGGTGGGTTCTTGGCCACTCCCTCGTGTGACATTTTGTAGGTCTTTTGTTGAAAGAAAGGGCTCACTACCCTCTCAGGTGTCGGTCTCTCTCTTTTTAGAAAATGCCTCCACTCATGAGAGTTCTGTTCCCGTCTATACTGAAGAGTCTAAGATAGATGCTGGAGTAGGATTTGGTGTTGTCTTCCCTTCCTTCAATAGTGGTGGTACCCTTCCTGGCATTACTTCGGTGTACATGGCGGAACTGACTGCGATTTTATATGCTCTCAAAATCATTTTTACTCTCCCCCAATCCATTTTTGTGATTTTTAGTGACTTGCACAGTGCTCTGTCTGCACTGGAGTCTTTTAATGCATCGCATCTAATGGTTTATCAGTTTTAGAGTGGCTTTTTCTTCTTGGCTGTCGTGGGTGCCATGTGGACTTCTGTTGGGTTCCCACACATGTTGGTGTGGTAGGTAATGAGAGGGCAGATACATTAGCCAAAGCTGTCTTCTCAACAGCCCCAAACTGACTACCCACTTCCCGCTTCTGATGTAACATCTTACTTACGGTACACAATTCGCATGTGTTGGCAGAGACTCTTGGATGGTGTTGCTCATAATAAGGTGAAGGAAGTCTTTCAGAAAGTGGTTGTGCCAAGGGTTCGAATCTTCATGTCTCATTGATTGGAGATAGCTCTTGCTAGGCTTCATACTGGGCACTCCAGGCTTACACATGGGTTCCTCATGAGTGCTGAGACTCAACCGCACTGTGATGATTGCCTTGTTCCTCTTACTGTCCGTCACTTGCTGGTCGAGTGTCCGAGTCTGGGGGACCTACATCAGAGATTCCTTCATAGGCATAAGGGTGCAGATGGTGCCTACTGTGTCTCCTCGATGCTTGGTGGAGCCTCTAGGGATTTTACTGATGTGTTTAGTTTCTTTCAGGAGGCGGACCTCCTTCCACTTTTATAAACAATTGATATTTTATAAACCATTCTTTTATTATTTTCAGTGTTTTATTCCTACTGACGGATATTAACTTTATATTGAATATTCACATTTTATTTGCTGCATCTTTTACCTTGTTGTTTGGCGGTATATGACCCTGGCAGTTGCGCCGCCAGATTTTTAATATAATCAGTCAGTCCATCAATGGTGTCCACAGACATTCTCACTTCGCATCTTTCACGAATCACATTATTTCGTATCCTATTCACTCTCTGTACTTCACATACATTCCTTAGCAATCCCATCTCCACTGCTCTCACTCCTGACTTTTCATTTTCATGTCACACCATAGTCTCACATCCATATGTTAAAGTTGGCACTAACACTCCTTCATGTAAGCCTCATGCAGCAGCAACACTCAAGCCTCTGTTTCTTATCAAGGCCTTCATTGCACCAGCTACTTCCCTTCCTTGTGTCACTCTACCTTCCACTTTTTTAATAAGACCTAATACATTAAAAGTTTGCAGCAAAACATAAGAGTGAACAATCCTGTGCCATGTACAAAAGCAATCTCTTAACTCCTACCATCCTACCACCAGGGCGTGGGATACAGAGCATTCCCTTCCATCTGCGCTCCTTTATGGAAAAACTGCTAGGAATCAGCACTATAGCACCAATCAAGCAGGGGGGGTACACCCAAGTTGGATGGAAAGCTGATGACAGGAGAGCTGGAGCTCCAATTTCATCAGCCCATCTCCCTTTGCTGAACTTTTTCAGCGTTTAAGTAACACAGAGAGTAGGCCAGCATACTCTCCAATACAAGTTTCTCTAACTGTCACCACCACTTTTCTTCCACTTTTATAAACAATTTTTTCAGCGTTTAAGTAACACAGAGAGTAGGCCAGCATACTCTCCAATACAAGTTTCTCTAACTGTCACCACCACTTTCCTTCCACTTTTATAAACAATTGATATTTTATAAACCATTCTTTTATTATTTTCAGTGTTTTATTCCTACTGACGGATATTAACTTTATATTGAATATTCACATTTTATTTGCTGCATCTTTTACATCTTTACATTACACACTACACTTCCTACTCAAATTTAAGCCAAAATGGCGACTCATAATCAAGCCTCGGAGTTCCTGGGGGGGGGGGCAAAAATGCCCCTACCATCCCCCCATCTCCCAACGACGACCCTGCGAGATACCTGGAACAACTGTCTGACTCGATTTTTCTTCATTTCCGCAACATTCCCTACCTTGCCTCTAACTTTCTCTCTTTTGAGCACCACCTCTCCTCCTCTAAACCACATCTTCCCTTCCTAACTCAGACTCAGCTATCTGAGGCAACTTATATCAAACATTTCTCTCTATCCTCCTACTTTCTCTATACTCATTTCAAAGCCAAAGGTGGATGTTCTGTACATGTATGCAACAATTTATCTTACTCTTGTCTTCCTGAACTTGATTGTTCTAATTTCTCCACTCTCTGGCTTTGGCTTTCCTGTCTGTGCTGCTTACTTATCGCCCAATTCTACTGACAGAAAAAAATCTTCAACTCTCTTAATTCTATGATGGAACACATCCTACTCATTTCTTCTTTCTCTGAAATCTCCATTCTAGAGAGTTCAGGGTTCACGACCATCTTTGACTCTCCTCTCCTTTCACTTATCCACCTGGTGAACAATCCTTCAGCTTTTCTGTCCTTAATGACCTAGATCAGCTTGTACAGCATCCTACCCGTATCCCTGACCGCCTTGGAAAGAGTTCCATCGTATCTGACCTCTTCCTTACAACTAATCTTTCTGCTTTACTGTTAATCTTTCCTCTCCGTTGGCCTCCTCTGACCACAACCTTATCACCTTAAGCTGTCCCATCGATCCAGTTCAGCCTGTGGACCCTCCAAAGAAATGTCGGTTGTGCACTTTGGAGCTGCTGATTGGGAGGACCTCAGGCAGTATTTCTTTGCATTTCCCTGGAATGATGATTGCTTCCACGGCCAAGAGCCATCTGAGTGTGCCTTGCACTTTATGGTTGTTATTCACACGGGCATGGAAGCATACAATCCTTTCTCATATCCTATAACTATTGCAAAAACAAAAAACTTGCTTGAATCACGTTTGTTCTAATGCTGTCCACAACATTGAGAAGGCCTACAAAAGGTACCAGAGCCAATTGACCCTTGAATCTCATCCTTTTTATGTTTCTGCCCGAAATTGAACAAAGTCTGTTCTTCACTCTGCTAAAAATAATTTCATCTGGCGTAAATGCTCTGAACTCTCCAACACGAATTCTTCCTGCTAATTCTGGCACCCTGCCAAAAACCTTTCTCACAAGTTTACCTCATCATACTTCCCTCCTCTTTTCCACCCTGATGGCTCTGTAGCTAATTCTTCTACTAATAAAGCAGATCTCTTCGTTCAGACTTTCTCCTCCAGTTCCACCTTAGACGATTCTGGTGCTGTTCCTCCATCACATCCCCCCTCTGACTTCCTCATGGCTGATATTAAAATTTCTTCAACTGATATAGTTTCTGACATCACTGTCCTCAATACTAACAAGGCATATGGGCCTACTGGGATCTCTCTTGTTGTTCTCAAGAACTGTGTTTCTGTGCATACACCCTGCCTAGGTAAACTCTTTCGCATTTGTCTATCAACTTGCTCTCATTCAGAAGGGTGACCATTCCCAACCTAACTATCGCCCAGTTACTTTAACATCCTGTGTCTCAAGAGTTTTCGAGTCCATTCTTTAAAAAAATAAGAAAAATAAAATAAAGCATCATTCCTATTACAACCTTCTTTCTGATCGCCAGTATGGGTTCCACCAGGGATGCTCCACTGGCGATCTTCTCACCTTCCTTTCAGACTCCTAGCCCTCCTCCTTTCGGAACTTCGGCGAAAGCTTTGCCATTGCACTTGACTTATCAAAGGCTTTCGATCGAGTCTGGCATAAATCTTTAATTTCCAAACTACCGTCTTATAATTTCTATCCTTCTATCTGTGCTTTCATTTCTAGTTTCTTTTCTGGTCGTTCTGTAACTACTGTTGTAGATGGCCACCATATTTCTTCTAGATCTAACAACAGTGATGTTCCTCATGGTTCCATCCTATCACCAACTCTCTCTTTTTTTTTTTTAATTCTCCAATGACCTTTTAAGCTGTACATCTAACCCTATCCACTCATACATTGACGATTCCACCCTTCACCTTTACATTCGCTTCCTGCAGCATGCATCTCAGCAATTACTTCAACAAACAAGGTATGAAGGTATGGCACACCTGATGTCTGACTTGGCTCGTACCTCAGACTTGGGTAAAAGTTATCTTGTTGTTTTTCATGTGTAAAAAACTCGGTTCTTACATCTATCAGCTTGTTAAAATCTTCTACAGGAGCACCAGATAATGTTAAGAATATCTAGCTCAATCCTGCATCACCTTCAAATACAAGTATACTTTGGGTTTCATTCTCTCGAGATTTATCTTGGAAAGATCATATTACATCTCTTCTAAAATCTGAATCTATGAGATTAGGTGTGCTATGCAAACTCTGAACTGTCTTTACCCCTTCACAGTTGTTGGCTTTTATACACGGGTTTTATTTGCGCCTGTGTACAGTACAACTCTAATGTTTGGGGAAGCTCCCCACATACAGCTTCTCTCAACAAGGTAATGTCTAAGGCTTTTTGTCTCATTAACTCTTCTTAATGGCTCTTTTCAACCTCTGTCTCTTCGCAGCACTGTTGGATTTTTATCTCTTTTCTATCACTACTTCAGTGGTCACTGATCCTCTGAACTATCTGCTTGCACTCCTGCATTTATGCAATACGTCAGCTCTGGAATTGTCACCCTCTGTCTGTATTTCCTGCTTCCTATGATCTCCATTCTTTTAAGCGCAGAGTGTCCAGATATTTCGAAATGAACAGATCTTAACTTTGTCGCTCTGGTATCTTGTTTTTGTCTTTTTTCTTGGAAGGAACGGTAGTTGCGGGCTTCCAGCCTTTGATTCCTTCTCCCCTCCATAAGAAAATACAATATTCATGTTGGAGAGAAGTTATTTAGAAAACTAAGTTGTCCATGTGGAACGTTATTCTTTATCTGCAGGTGGCAAAATAGAAATCGTCACTGATTTTCTTGACATCATTGTAACAATGGGAGACAGTGACCATCGATTTTTCGTGAAATAAGTTGTTCCAGCATTAAGGTAGCAGGAACAAACCGAAATGTCTCAGTTGGTGTGGGAGATGGTTGTGATTTATGACTGGACCACCAGATGTTACTTCCTTATTAGGTGAAGTCCTTGTGTCATGTGACGCCCCGAAGGACATTCTTCTCTTCGTCAATATGATATCCCAGTGGGCCATGGATTAATTAAGAAAGCAGAGCTAGACATCTCGCTAAGTTGATGATAGTATGGTTAAAGACATGCGCTATCTAAGAAGAAATTCATAGCAAAATTCATAATTTTTGAGGAGTATCCTCACTGCCACAGAAAACTTCACTGTGCTACTTCCCTATAAATGCCAAACGTAATTATTCTATGGCAGTGGTCCTCAACATTCTTTGAGTCGTATCACATAATATAACATACCCAGTGCCTTATCTAACATACTTTTAAAGTCTATTAACTCACTACTAGATACTACTGAGCTACATAAGCTGTGCTAGGTAAGTTATTGTTACTACCAAATCTTTCTCAGAAAAAAGTGTTATTTAAGATGCTGCCACTTAAGGTGTAACGTTATATATAATTTGGATGACCTATTTGAACACTAGTCGAAATATCGGCACATGTGTGCTTTTGTAGCAGACACTGAAGGAGTATTTCCTAAAGTTAGCCTGTCGACACAATGTGATTGAGCTGTCTTTGAAGCAGCCAACTTTTCTGTCAGGGGGTCAACCAGCAGCAGCCCACTTGATCCCCTGTTCAAGCAATTCCAACAGCAGTGGACGTTCACTTGACATCATACAAAAATGAGGCAGAAGATCTAGCCATCGTTGAAGTGTTGTGCAAGGAGAAGGAAGCAATCATCAACTGGGCCCTCGACAAACTTCGAACAATGAAGGACCTGGGAGACGACTACAGGGAATTCATTGAATTGTTTAATTTTCATGGGAACCAGCTCGAAGCGAGGAGGTCGATTCATGGCTCCAGGACCAATGCTCCGTACTCATTCGATGAGCATAGTGATCTACTCCCTACAGGTCTGGATTTTTGGCACCAATTCCAGCTGGACTGAGCTCCTCTCCCTGCCGCAGTGCCTCAAAACGATTTAGCTCTCCTGAAGATCTTTAAAAATCATCGAACAGATGCAGATTTCAAGAAAAAAAAAATGTAGAACCTTTCCTTGGAGTCCGTTGCCTTCACTTTCTTTGATCCTTCAGTCCCAGTTGATAATAAAATGGAGAGCTTGAAGAGAATAGCTCAGCGATAGAGCAGGCCACTGTTTGGGGAGATGTATACTATCTCACATTAGTGCACTTTGTTTCTATGAACACCAGGTTCTCTTGCAAAAGGCTCAATATCCCCATGAACTTCCTGAAGGAAGAATCAGAACCTCCGCCAACATTGCAATTGTCCCAAACCGCTAAATCCTTTACTGAGAGCCTACCTGTTGTCAATGATCATGCAGAACATGGAGGGGCGCTATTTCAGGAGTTCAGCCGTATTATTACCACTGAGGAAGAACAGCTCCATCTCCTCTTGCAAGTAGTGAGCAAGCACCAGAATGCCGCCCAGACGCAAAGAAGCTGACTCTGGCGGCAATGAAATCACAATGAGCGGGAGGCATTAGAGGTGGGATCCTTCTTCAAGGATATAAATCCCAGGAGGGTCCATGAAGTGGACCAGAGTTCACCAGACAGGAGTGCAAATTGAAAGTCGGTGTGCAGCTTCTAAATATACATTGATTGCCAGCAACTTTTTGCATGAAGTTATTACTAACCTTGCCAGATGTACTGAGATGTTGGAAGCAATAAAAACAATAACACGAATTTTTTTGCATATCACTAAGGATATATATATATATATATATATATATATATATATATATGTGTGTGTGTGTGTGTGTGTGTGTGTGTGTGTGTGTGTGTGTGTGTGTGTGTGTGTGTAATATCACGCAGCTAACGGTTATACTCACCACCACACAAGTTATACCCACCGTCACACCACATGTTGTAAACACCAGTTCACCACATGGCCATAAAATCACAAAAACACTAAAAATAATACACCACATGAACATAAACACCATTTTGTCATATGGATATAAACAATAACACACTGGATGGTCACAGACACAACGCCAATTGGTCATAATGACCACCCCCACTGCATGGTCATAAACTCAATACTTTATGGTCATAAACAACATCACTCCGCATTATCATATATAAAACCACTTTATATGGTTATAATTATCATCACGGCAATGGTCATTAACATTAATACACTGTATGGTTGTAAACACCATTACACAACATGGTCATAAACATCTTATAGCTGGTGGTCCAAAACACCATAATACAACATAATTATAAACACCAACACACCTCATAGTCATAAATACCACCATAACTCATGATTACCAACTTCACAACACCATGTGGTCATAATAGCACCACAGTGCATGGTTATAAGCACCTGCATCTATATGAGCACCACCACTACCACTCTATGCCAAATACAAGCATGTGTTCGTGAAGTGAATTCCAAAACCATTAATCATCATCATCATCATCATCCCGACTTCCTTTTTCACCCTAGGGCACGGTGAGGAGTAGCAATGTTCAGACAGCCCAAATTTGCCCAATCCAATGGGCCATGCTTCCATTCACTCGTCATTCAAGACCCCGGAATCCTGGCTCTATCGGATTCGCCAAAAACATTCACCACGTTCTGTAGCTTCACATGAACATATCCGATAGTCAGTCCGGACGCTGCCATGTTAAAATGGGGTGCCAAATTCGCGATCATGCACTTTTCCTCAAAATCATTAATATCAGCCATAATCAGGACATGCTTGTTCATAATCCCATTTCATTAGGCAAACATCTTCCTTGTTACGAGAAATAAATCGAACAGTAAACATTTTCAAAATACAGAACCATCATTAATGCTTCCTTCATAAAATTAAGCATATTTTAGTAGAATAAAGACGTTCGTAAGACTGAGAGACAGAGAACTGTCTTGTGTTGACATGGCGATCGACTGGCACTTGAAGCTGTTGCTGTCAAAAAACTTAAAAAGGTGGGGGGGGGGGGCAAACTTGTGAAATGACCGGGAACAGAAACCAGTCCTCATAACAGTGCAACTATTTTTTATTTTTTTTACTAGACTGGCAAACTAGTGTGTGGTCTGCTATACCATTTGATATGAGATTTCTAGGAATCTCTGTTTTGTTCTGGAGATGGCCAGAACGAAGAAAAGGATCAGAGAGAGGGGGGCCAGGTGACAGACAGATGAAGAAACAATCCTACTTCTCACTGGAACAAAAACAAATAGGTTTCAGAGGCTGAAGCAGAACTTCTGCTTATTAGAATTTTTTTTTATTCCCCGAACTGTATCTCTTTGGAACTCCTTTCCCTAGACCGGTTTCCCTTCAAACTTCAACCTGCGGCTGTTCGAGTCCAAGTGTTACAGATTTTTAAGAATAAAGGACACCTGTAGTCTGGTGTATGGATTTTTAAAAATTATTTTGTTTTCCTTCCTCTGTTCTGTTATTGCAAAAAAAAAAAAAAAAAAAAAAAAAAAAAAAGACACGCTCTTATCCAAGCAAATCGACATTTCTTCATTGGATTCTTGCACCTTTACTGAACACTGCTCTTGCTCCCCTAGTGGGGCGGCCCCACCCGCTGAAAGCACTGTTCTATTGGTATTTTTATCATTTTAACCCATTAGCCACCTGAGGTCCTGTACGGCGGATTTTGAACAGTTCCCTTCTTTATTAAATACTGAAGATGCCGAGCTCTGTCCTTTATTGAGGACACTGGGTGCAAATGGGTTAATATTAGTGCACTTTGTATCAGTAACATACAAGAGGCTATGATGGTGTAATAAGCAGAGTAATTCTTCAAGCAAGAGGTTCTGCCACGATTCCTGTCCTAAACATATTATGGCCCATTGTCCCTCCATACATAAAATCTCAACAACTTACGAAAAGTTCATGATGTGTGATATGGCCTCCACTGCAAAAAACTCTGGGCTTCTTGAAATGATTCGCTTCCCACCGGGGGCTTTTGGGTCCTCCACTGTTTTCACATATGGCGACAATAGTACCCTTGTCACAATCAGGTTAGGTCTTGTAGGAAACCTTTAATAGATAAATTAGGTTGCCGTTAGCGTCATAGTTCCTGTTGATTGTTGTGGCCCCTAACCACAGAAATATGGGCACTTCATCTGAGCTATTTCAATCTCTTGAAAGATTCATGCATGCTGAATGACCACATCGACATTTAATTTAGAATTTCACTTCGATAACGTTTTACTGCTTTTGAAGCCTTTCATTAACTAGCTTAGGAAATACTGTTTAGACTGGAGACATTAGGCAGAGCTTACTCAAATCCCACTGTTAAGGAAAATCATGTGTAAATTAAGTATTATTGTTTGTCGATAAAAAGTTCTAAAGAACTAATATCAGATCAAAGAAATAAAAATTTAGTCCATGGTGTGACAGTGGGGTGCAAGAGGTGAGAAACCGTGTTGTGGGTAGAATGGTCAGCAGTAGGGTGGAAGCAGAAGAAATGTAAAAAGTAGGCCTGAGCTCCTAGTGACTAGGCATGTGCGAAAAATAAAATAACATTTGTCATACATACTCCCGATAGATGTCACGTGTATATATTGTAATGGAGTAGAAACCGTCATATAATGGGAATAAAGGATGAATATATAAACATCAATTCATGTGGTGGGAGATAAGCCCAGCTCCTTATGAATGATGCAATTGATCTGAGAAATACTGATATTCCTCGCTCACAGATTTATCATAGAATTATTTAATATCTGATCTTCATCCTTTTTTTTTTTTTTTCTGCTCAGACGGTTGGGACATGGAACAAGTCTATTCAGTCTTGATATTGAAGAAGGAGTTTATCTGTCTTGTTCTTGCAGAGTGGCATTATGATAGAAACACCAACCACACCTCGGGTGTAAAGCCCCGTGGGCCCCATCTCGCTGAAGTGCTTTCACTTATTAAACTCCCAAGCGTCATATGATTCTGTGATTAACATCGAACGTAATAAATGCTTTCCTGGGTTATATGAAACCATTTGGCATGTCATTCAGTTTGGAGTAACTAAAAGGAAGCACTATACCAAGTGAAAGGATCGTCCCCCAAAACCACGAGAAATTGCTCTATAAAAACAGAAATCAAACCTTAGGAAAAACCGGTACACAAACATAAAATTTTCCTATTTACAAATCAGAGAAAATGAAAGACAGTGCGTGCAACCATTCATGCAGTGATGGCCTGAAGAAACTTAGCTTTTGCAATCCAGGTAAACTCTCACCAGTTAGCATACAGTGGGGTGGGAAGTAACCACTACCATAATTACATTGTACAAATGTTGCATCACCACTTGTTAATGCCATTATCAAGCGTAACTTCCTTGGAACACTAAACGTAAATATTACGAAAAAGTTAAGTGTGGCTCCGGAAGGCGAATTAATTTCTTCTGAAAGACACATTGCAGCCCACTGGTTAAGTATGTGTGAATGGACCTTAATTCGTGGCAGTGGAGAAGAAGAGGCCTATTGAGCTGAAAGTCAGCGCCAAGGTCACTAGTAACAATACAGATTATTTTTATTAATTTTCAAATATTTCAGTTATACTCTGAAGATAACTTCCACAACTCATTTTCGGATACAGTTCCAGATGATAACTGAACAGCTGAACTACGAGAATATACAAAAATCATACGAAATTTGATTCATTAATGGAGAGCTGTTGGGTGAGCGATGGTTGCCAACAATTTTACTCAGTCTGTGGCAACTGTGAGGAAGGGGCGGGCTTATATGTCTAATTAAATTGGTCTTTTACAGGACATTTTACGTGACTGGCATGATTTGGAATGAAGGGGGAAACAGATAAAAAAGAGTAATCAGGTAAAAGAAGAGGATGTTATTTAGCAAGGGGGGCATAAAAGAGGAGAAAAGGTCACTACTTAGTACTCATAGGGACAGGAATACCCAGTGTTCGTCGAAAATAGACATCCCTGTTAAAATTTGTCATTGATGAAGATGTAGAAAACTAAAATATTTTATCTGCGCATGAGAAAAAAAAAATGTTCTCTTCAGTGATGCATCTATTGACACACACACACACACACACACACACACACACACACACACACACACACACACACACACACACACAGGTACCTGTAAAATTTCTCTGGGAAAAGCTGGATACGAGAATTTAGAATTAAACCCCGCTTGGTATTCCAGGTAGCGACCAGCAGCATCTGATTTTCCTCAGAAGTGTAGGGCAATGCTACATAACCCTGGAATCTGAAAGTTACATTATTATTTCTTTTTCATGTTAAACACTGATGAATGATCTGCTCATCTACATAATAAAATCAGAAGATAATGTATAATTTTAAAAGCGTCTGATGATATCCAGAATTTACGAAATACAAGGAGAACAGCGGCGGAAGTATTGGTAAACCACAAAAGAACTAGAAAGCACACAGAGAGCGCATACCTCAGCCAATGCCATTGTCATTAATAACGATCCGGATTCGGATCCCGATCTGGATCCGTCCCAAAATTTAATCAGTCCCTTTTTGGTCCATGGCCACCTTTCCTCAAAATTTCATTGAAATTCATTGAGAACTTTTAGATATATTGTGCGGGATACTCTGGATCCTCATCCGGATCCGGCCCAAAATTTAATAATTTCTTCCTTCGCCCATGGCCAACCCTTCCAGAAAGTTTAGTCAAAATCCGTTTACACCTTTTTGCGTAACGTTGCTAGCAGACAAATAATCAAACCAAGAAGGACAAAAACATAACCTTGGCGGAGGCAATAAGTAGTCCCGTGTAAAGTTTTCTTGTTTGTAGGTTTTGTACATTTTCTCATTCATGAAAATGGCTGATTTATAATGGTAATCAAAGTATTCTAGTTATAACAATTATATCTGAAATTACAGTGCCGGTAAAACGGTAATAGTACAAATATACAGTAGGTATGGAGTAATCTATGCTTTAATTATTCATTATGCTTGTATCGCTTGAAGCACTGTCTTTTCTTTGTACTAGCCCTGATGATACTAGGACAATTGCTTCAGTAATTTAATATCCTCTTGTCCAGTTATACAGGTGTATTGTTTGTTTTCCCATGTTGGATATGCTCAATTAGGGAATGTGGTAAACGCCCACAAAACATTTACCAAATGCAAAACTAAGCAGCAGTTTGAAGCTTCGAGTAAGCCATTTGATTTTAAATGATGAAGTTATCATTGCAGTGCAATGTACACAAGCAAAATATATTAACCTGAATGATGGGGAGTGAGTGAGGATGATCAACATCGAGTTGGTCATGGCGAGTGTGTCCCAGATACGGTGTAAACGGTGGAGCGTGAGGCGGGTGAGGACGAGGAGCCTTGTCGACCACACTAGAAGGCGACTCTCGAGAGACCATTTGGCGAAGGAGGTGAGGAAGGCTGCGTCATCACTCACCACCACCACCGTCAAAGGCAAAGACACCTGCCGCAGCTGGAGACGTCACCAGGAAGCAAATTAGTTCTCTAAACTACCGGTCTCTGCAGCAGGTTGATAGTGACCTACCCACTTCAGCAGAAACGTAAGACTGACATGTCCACCTCAGGAGCAACTTGAAAGTGACCTACCCGGCTAGCGTGACCTATCACCAAGGAGAGTTCTGTCAAGGTCTTGTTAATGTCTTGGTTGTTCCATGCCACATCGAGCACTCCGAGTCCCCATGGTGACTGTAGTTCATCCACTTTGTTTACCTGCCAGCCACAGGTAATCTATCAGAAATGCAGAGACCAGGAAAAATAATACACTCATTGCATCTACGATACTCATGTTCTAATGACTGCAGTGAGCAACGTCTTACCAATGAACCGCTTTCTGTCACCAGAAGATTGATGGAATGTTCACATTGTCCTGCTCCAAGCAATACTTTAATTGCTTCCAGGGTCTCTGCTGTTTCACCAAGTTTCCCTGCACATTATAATGTAAAAATGTTAGAACAGTCTTGATCAATTACTAAACACACACACACACACACATATTATATATATATATATATATATATATATATATATATATATATATATATATATATATATATATATATATATATATATATATATATATATATATATATATATATATATATATAGTGACAAAGAGATGGATAGATGAATAGATAGATAGATAGACTGATATATGGAGAGACAGACTGATAGATAGGTTGAGAGATGGGTATATATTGTTGCTGGTACTAAGTAGTACAGTGAAGTTCTACAGATACAAAGCGGTTGTTAATTCATTGATACTGGTACCATGGATGCGACTGTTTCATTAAACATAAATCTGGAGTACTTTATGGAGATGAGGCGAAGTCGAGCCTACCAAACGTAAATCAGTAAAGTTATCAAGCCTCTGATGACCAACTTTTCATCAGCTGAACAAAATCGCTTTGTAATAGCTGGAGTAATACATCTTGATGCACTTGTTGAGAGCCAAATGGTTTCAAATTTGCTTTGGAGATTTTGTACAGTAACCTTTTTCTTAGTGAATTAGTCTGCATATTTTTTTTTTATGCACAGAAAGCATATAACACTTGAAGCATGCAATGATGTTCCCTTTGAGAAGAATACAAATACAAATATAAGATCCCCTTCATTTTGGGATGCCAAACGTAGGCCTACTGTTCATTACGTTTAAAAGACTTGATTTCAAAGGCAGAATTGAATACAGGCTAAGGAAGACAGTTGCAGAATTGACCTGTTGCAAACATGAACGAATGAGAATATGATATAACTCTTGCATTACTGAGTTGGACAGAATCAGGGTGAGAGTACATAGCCCTACAGATGCTAGGCACCGACCGTAATGGCAATATCCATAGAATACAATGTAATGGCAATATCAATAGAATACAATGTCTACTCACGGGCAGCCCGGGGCTAAAGAAAACGCGCCCGCTCCAGGGTGATGACGTCACACTCTCCTCTCGTCTCCCGCGTCCCAGTTCATATCTTACATTGTTACACGGTAATTTTTTTCTTGTTTTCCTATCATATCTTAACATGTAGTTGAATATAATGTCAGAAAAGAGGCAAATAAATAACATACTCATCTCTAGCCAAACTCTTTATTGGTTTTAGTCATACCCTGTTCATATCATTACAAGCTTTGAATCAGTGTATAAGCATATGAACTAGAAAATTATCTCATGTCATACTTAAAAGTTCATTGAACATGAATCTCTCTCTCTCTCTCTCTCTCAAGCAATCAGTCAGTTAGTGAATTATACATCTATTTATTTTCTTATGAGTTTACTTTTTTTTTTTTTACAAATTTTCTGGATGAAGTGATTTTTTTATTCAGTACTCGCATTCTAAAAAAACATACGACAGGGAACAAATAAACAATTACTTCATAAGGCAGAGAAACAAATTTAGCAGTTTGACTGGCTAGATTCTGGACAGTGGCTTTTCCAGGTTGCAGGGCTTTAGCTCCATGATGACAAATAACTTTTCCGTTGTTTTTAATTTTTCCAGGAATTCAAAGCTAGGTTTCATCAACTTTTCATTTCCCATGCTAGTTGCACTAATTCGTGTGTCTTCTTTGTTTGATGCCGTTGAACCGATGTACTCATATTGAGGAAATTTTTGAGCTAAAAATCCACCAAAATAAGCTAGGCATCCATCTCCTGTTGCTATTAAACACTGGGTTAGGTCACATCTCGGAAAAAACAGCTCACTTGTGAGGTCAAAATAAAATGTGGAGGAAAAAAAATGATGTGAACGTGTCAGCAAGATCATTTTAGCTTCAGTTATGAGCATGCTCCGTTGTCTGAGGATGGCTAAGAAAATCTCCAGCGTGAACTGACCCTGTCTGCGTTGTGTTCTGCTTGTCAGATGAAAACGATGAACCAGAGGCAGAGGGTATGGACAAGGAAAATATTTCAATCAACCTGGATATAGAGGTTAAAGGATTAAAAGAAGTTATTGAGGAAGAGGGCCAAGCGTATTTTGGTGGATTCTCAGCTCATAAATTTCCTCAATATGAGTACATCGGTTCAAAGGCATCAAACAAAGAAGACACACGAATTGGTGCAATTAGCATGGGAAATGAAAAGTTGATGAAACCTAGCTTTGAATTCCTGGAAAAATGAAAAACAATGGAAAAGTTATTTGTCAACATGGAGCTAAAGCCCTGCAACCTGGAAAAGCCACTGTCCAGAATCTAGCCAGTCAAACTGCTAAATTTGTTTCTCTGCCTTATGCAGTAATTGTTTATCTTGTTCGCTGTCGTATGTTTTTTTTAGAATGCGAGTACTGAATAAAAAAATCACTTCATTCAGAGAAATTGTAAAACAAAAACGTGTAAACTCATAAGATAATAACTAGATGTATAAATACACTGAGTCATTGCTTGAGAGAGAGAGAGAGAGAGAGAGAGAGAGATTCATGTTCAATGAACTATTAAATATGACATGAGATAATTTTCTAGTTCATATGCTTATACACTGATTCAAAGCTTGTAATGATATGATCAGGGTATAACTAAAACCAATAAAAGAGTTCGGCTGGAGATTAGTATGTTATTTATTTGCCTCTTTTCTGACATAATATTCAACTACATGTTAAGATATGATAGGAAAAAAAGAAAAAAATTACTGTGTAACAATGTAAGATATGAACTGGGACGCGGGAGACGAGAGGAGAGTGTGACGTCATCACCCAGGAGCGGGGGCGTTTTCTTTAGCTCCCGGGCTGCCCGCGAGTAGACATTGTATTCTATGGATATTGCGTAATGGAGGAGAGATGGAACCAGACGGTTCAAAAGAGCATTGACATTTAAGTGGCAATAGTAAAGAGATAAAGATGCAACACTGTAGGAAAGAGTCAGAGGCTAAAAGGAATTAGTACGAAGATGGAAGTCTGTGAGACAAAAAGCCTTTAATTCCAACCAAGAGTTGTGTACAGGGAACCCCTCCCAAAACATGAGAATTGTGCCCCACAAAAGAGCAAATAATACGAACAGCTATGCAGGGATAATGAATGCACGTATTTCTCTTAACACAGTCTCTTGGCAATGGATTTTGAGAGATAGATAATGTTGTCATTCCATGATAGTTCTGATGAGGCTGACGCTCCAAGAACACTGAAAGATGATGCAAGATATCATTGTATTTTGTTAAAAATAGATGGATACCCACAGGAAGATTTTTGCAGGTGAAAAATGGAGGAATTGAGCTTTTCATGCATTAATAACAAAAAATTTTTCTTTTACCCAGATCATAGATATTATCAATCGAGATTGAAAATACTGTAGATGTACCATAACTCCAGTGAGAAGCAAGTGGATGGATGAAGATATGAGTCAACGGCATGTGAGTGGATGGGGTTAGATGTGCAGTTCAGCTGCTCAGGAGGTCATTGATGGAAAGACGGGAGAAAGGTGGTGACAGATCAGAACCCCGATGAACACGGCTACTGACAACTTTTAGAGACAAATAGTGACTGTATAGAACAGCAGCTTTAGAGCTACAAGAAAGAAAGCTAGAGGCTGCCATTTAGAACAGCAGCTATAAAACTACAGAAAAAAAAAAAAACTAGATATGAAGGCAATGAAATTACCATTTTGGGTGATTTTAACATACACAATGTTGAATGGTTGTTGCATTCTGCCCGGACTGACGACGCTGGTCTAGCATGCGAGCCTTTTGCGGAATCGTTTAATCTCACCCAGTTGGTAAAGCAACCAACCAGAATGCCTGATAATCCTGACCATAATGCCCATCTCATGGATTTATTCTTGACAAATAATCCAGATCATTACAGGATAGAGGTACTGTCACCACTTGGATCCTCTGACCACAATCTCATGAAAGCCTCATTAGTTAACCCTCCTACACCTCCCCATTCTGAACCTGTCGGGGTGACCCGATGGCACTTTGACAGGGCAGACTGGGATGGATTTAGAAATTATCTTGCTGATGTTCCATGGCAGTCTTTCTTCTCTAGTGATCCCAATTCTACCCAGTCCCACATTTGCGACTTAATACTAGCTGGTATGGATTTATTCATACCAAGTCAACAATTCACTAAAAGATCAAACTCTCCAAAATGGTTTGATGGCAATTGTGCCAGAGCAACAGCCCAAAAGTCATTAGCATATAACTCTTACTTAAAATCAAAAACATCTGAATCACTCTCCCAATTTAAAATTGCTAGAAATCATGCAAAAGCTGTATTAAATCTAGCTAAATCAAACTTTCTTCAAAAGCAAGCATCAAAAATACTTAACAACCCTAATGACAATAGAATATTCTGGTCAACTCTTAATTCTTTCAATAATAACTTTAACAAGTCATCTTCCATTCCCCCACTAAGATCTTCAGATGGCAATATTACATATGACCCACGTGGGAAAGCAGATATCTTTGCTAGTACCTTTGCCAGAAACTCTACCATAGATGATACCAGCCAGAATGTCTCAGTACTGGAACTTGATTCTCCCGAAATTGCCCCACTTAAAATACAGACAAGATACGTAAAATCCATCCTAGACAATTTACCTACCAACAAAGCTCCAGGCCCAGGTGGAATTCCGCCAATTGTTTTGAAAAAGTGTTCCCCTGAACTTGCCTCTGTCCTAGCTAAATTATTCAGACTATGCATACGTACTTCTTTATTCCCAAATTCATGGAAAGAAGCCAATATCCACCCAGTTCCGAAGAAAGGAAGTTCGTCTGACCCTTCCAATTACAGACCAATAGCTGTCACATCTTCTCTTGGTAAGGTATTTGAAACTTTAATTAATAAGCATATTGTTAAACATCTTGAATCCAACAACTTAATTAGTGATAGACAGTACGGTTTTCGCCACGAAAGATCCACCATTGACATACTCAATCTCTTAACTCATACCATCCATCAATCAATTGATCTTTTTGGAGAAACTCATGCAGTAGCTCTTGATTTCTCTAAAGCTTTCGACAGAGTATGGCACCGTTCCCTGCTGTCCAAACTCCCTTGCTATGGACTAACGTCTTTTGTTCCTTTGATTTCTTCTTATCTTAGTGACAGGAAAATAAGAGTAAAAGTAGATGATGTATATTCGAATTTCCACTCAATTAACGCCGGCGTGCCGCAGGAATCAGTTCTGGCGCCAACCCTATTTCTGGTTCATATTAATGATCTCTTATCTGTCACTCACAATCCCATTCACTCATATGCAGATGACTCAGCACTACATAGTTCACACTCAGACATCCATTTACAAAGTCTAATATCTCTACCTCTCAACTCAGTTCAGCCATCTCCATAAATCAAGATCTATCTCCAATCAGTGAATGGGGACAAAACAACCTTGTCTCTTTTAATGCTAGTAAAACTAAATATATACAGTTTACTAATAGACAGATATTGCCAGATTCGTACATTACCTTCAGTGCTACTAATATTCCCATCTCCAAAAGTATTGAAATTCTTGGTGTCTCACTTAACAGTGCCCTCAGCTGGACCTCTCATGTCAGATCACTTGCTAAAACCGCCTCAAAGAAACTTGGATTATTGTACAGAGTCCGTAACTTCGTCGCCGATGAGCAGTTAGCTATAATTTATAAAAGTCATGTGCGCTCTCAGCCTAAATATTGCTCACCCTTGTGGAATGGTTGTGGAGAGGTTGCATTAAGACAACTAGACAAAATTCAGAATAAAGCTGTTAGAATCATTAACAACCCTGCCATTACATATAAAGTACCTCCCCTGCAAGTAAGAAGGAATGTTGCCTCCCTTGCATTATTTTACAGATATTTTTTTGGCAAATGCTCAGACGAAGTTGCGTCCATGGTGCCACCTCTCCATGCCTTCCCTCGTGCTACACGGGCATCTGGTAGCGCTCATGACTGGAATGTCACTGAACCATATTGCAGAACTTCTGCCTATCAGAATTCTTTCATTCCCCGAACTGCATCTCTCTGGAACTCGCTTCCCCAGAGTTGTTTTCCTCCAAATTGCAACCCACAACTGTTCAAGTCTAACTGTTACAGATATTTTATGAACAGAGGACACCAGAAATCTGGTGTATGGATTATTTTTTTTTTACCCATTTGTTTTTCCTTCCTCCGTTCTGTTATTTATAAAAAAAATAAATAGGATAGAAACCATAACATGGCACTTTGGATTTTAAAGAGATATGCCAGACTCGGCCGAAAGCCCCTGAGATGTCAAGGGCAATGTCATAGCTCTCGCCAAAGTCCAAAAATCAGAATAAACAAGTCTGATAGGATGATGAGAGTACTGCCAGTGGTGTGTGCCTGGCTGAACCAATGCTGACGGTAGGTAAGGTTGTAACAGAGAGGATGTTTTATTATATTTTTGCATTTTTGTCAAGAATAGATTTAAAATCTATAGAAAAATAAATCTTCACTTAATTGTAGGAGAGAGAACTAGGGTCGACCACTCTTTTTGGGGGGGCAGACAAAATAAGAGCGAACTTCCAGTAAGAATGAAATGTGCACCTGGATATCGTCTTCCATACTACTGATGCAGTGTCAATGCAAATAACATACAAGAAAATGGTTATTTGTAACATGCAGACAAATCGATAAAAAAGAGGTACTACAAAGTCTCCTATGCTACCTGTAACACAGTCATTATGTGATATCCTGAACTCTATTGTATAAATATTTACCCCCAACGTGAAGTTCACGAAAGACAGCCACTGTGAGAGTGACAACCAGGGACAACAACAGCAGCAGCACCACCTCAGTCCTCATATCTGGAAAACTGTTCGTGTATTGGTTAATATGTCCAGGTCGTAAATGGAAAAAACCGGAGTTGGGTTCTTGGCCATTTAGGCTGCTAGACTGGTATGCCCTGTGACTTTGTTCGTCTGGTAGTTTAATTCTGACCTAACAACATCATCCATCCATCCATCATCCAATCCTACGTTGTCCCATGATGAGCGTAGAAGCCCGGGGCTTGGCAGTTGGTCCTGACATTTAAAGTGACCAGCCTCACTCATCCCTGAGTGGCATTACATGAGCAATAAACCCCAATCACCCCTTGGATATAAACCTTCACCCTAACAACTTCACTTCTGTTAATCACTGATTCTCCACCAGAGCGTGCTAAGGTAGATAATATACTACCAATATAAAGTCATCTCTGTTGATTTTCATTTAACGGTGGTAGTTATTCTGCTGGATGACATTCTGTATAGCAGTTTTTATATTAGTTTTATTCACATTCCGTAAATACTTCAGTCTTTACTATTCTCTATTCCAGTAAACTCGTCATCCGCAGACTGACACAGCGTAACAGTCGCCTCTAATTGGCTGAAGTAATGTTTTTCATTAGATGCAAGGAGATTTGTTTTATAAGTATGATCAAACTGTTCATATGTGTTAGTAAACTTCACATTGACCTCCCAGCAGTCAGATGACGGCTGAGAGTGCAACTCAACAAAGCTGACAGTAGTAAAGTAGTAATTTTGTTGCATTTTAAATTTGTACTGCTTTGTTTATAAATGAATTTTTGTATTTCTACTGTTTCTATTTGCGTTTTTTTAATTGAGGACACTCACGTTTATAATTGTTTATGTAAATTCTTTTAAACTGTATTTTAAACATTTTTTTTTCTTTTCATTCATTGCAGTAAATGGCTGCCTCTTATCGCCTGTGTAGCAAACTATGTAGGTTTCTTTCCTATAATTAACTTGTCAATCTTTAGACTTATAATCTTTCCTGACACCTATAAAATAATCATGTGGCTCCTGTATCCATGTTCACTATTTTTTTCCTTACAAAGAGAAAATGATAGATTTCGATTGTCTACGTATATATCTGTCTATTGCCAGACGCCTCAATCCCCTAAAGGGTGGCCACAAACAATTCTCCTCCATGTCCCCTTCTCCCCCGCCATTTCACTGCCCTCCCCTCAGCTCACACCCCACTCTCTCATATACCTCCCCACTCCATTCCTCCATCTCATCCTCTCCCCATCCCTCTGCTCTCCCTCCAGCTCACTCACATACACTCTCCTTGTTATTCTCTCGCTCTCCATACTCTCCATCTGGCCAAACCACCTCACTGTATTTCTCCTTACGATATCACATCCACATTGACACCACAACGCTCCTTTGCTTTCTCATTTATCAGTCTGTCTCTCCATGTAACTCCATATGTTCCTTTCAAATAACTCGTTTCAACTGCTCTCACGCCTGACTTGTGGCCTTCCAACAAGGTCCAAGCTTCACGTCCACACGTTAGAATTGGTCTCACAATACTATCATGCAGTTACTTTTTTTTTTTTGCTTCCAGGCTCACTTCCCTGGTTCTTATTACCTCTTTCAAAGAACCAACAACCTTCTTTCTTCTTGTCCACTTTCAAGCACTTCATTCTCCAAACTTCCATCCTTACTGATCACACTACCTAAGTATTTAAATGCATTCATATTTTCATTTCCTCATCATCCAACCTCACGTTATTTCTGCCGAAGACCATAACTTTACTCTTCCCTATCTGCACATTTAGATTCCGTTTCTTACACACTCCTCTAACCTTCTCCACCAAGCCTTGCAGCTCCCCATTCGTCTTAACAACACAGTGTCATCTCCAAACAACAGTACAGGGAGTTTCCAAACACTACCCCCTCTCATTAGGGCCACTCCAGTATCCAGTGCCCTACCTTGTACCTCTTGTATAACCCCATCCATTTACAGACTGAACAACCATGGAAACATGATACATTCCTGTTTCAATTCAACATTCAGATAGAATAATTAACTCAGTTCGCCATCCACACGCACTGTCCCGCTGCAGGTGGTCACCTTGACACGGTGGCGGGCCTTGAAGTGTGGTTGGTGGTTCCACCTACCTTGGAGGCATGCCTATCTTTGTAGGGTTCGGCATTTGTCGGCCTAGTGGACCAAGTACCCCTTTCATCACAGGTGGAGTATGCCTGCTTGTGATGTTAGTCTCTGCACATTTGCCATCTAGGGCTAGACTTTTACCTCCCCACATGTTTGCTGTGAGTGGCGTCCCATAATGCTGGGAGATGGGAGTCGTGGGGGTTGAGCAATGCTGCACAGTGTGCCCTGCAGCTAACAATACACCTTTTAGGTCCCTTATTCTGCCTGGACGGGCGGCCTGGATGGGCCCAACCAGGTCAATCGGCTGGTCATGCATTGGCTAGGGCCAAGTGGGCACTGGGGGGCCTGGTGGCTCCTATCGTCCTGGAGTCACCCTTGTTCGGGTTTTCAAGTGGTTACCCACATATACTTTCCTGCTACCTCTAGGGTTGCCAGTGGTGTTGTCCCTGGCATATGACCTGCCCTTGTTGGGCTCTGTGGTGGGTGGACGTGTGGGGGAATGAAGATAGTTTTTTGCATTTATGGCATCTAGTAAAAAATAATGTTGTTGATGACGTGGCACCTGTTCCTGGACACTCTAATGGATCCTGCTCCCTCACTGCCACTCTGGAGCCTTTCCAATCCCCTAGAGGCTTTTCTCCTATGCCCCAACGTTTCAGTGGAACAAGGAGGATGTCACGTTGGACTGGTTCGGCTCTGGGATGGTAGCCTCCTTATTGAGGTGACCTCCTCAGAAGAGAGCTCCTGTTTCCAATCTCTGACCTCCGTATCTGGTAGCAATATGACATGTGTACCCCACGCCACCTTTAACCAGTGTAAGGGAGTCATTTACTCCCTGGAACTCCTCCAATACCCAGAGACTTGGTTGTTGGAGGAACTGCCTCCATTTTAGTGACAGAGGGTCGACACCCTTCCGTGGTGGTGGCAGATGTCCCTGTCGATGCTTCTCCTTCTCCTGACGTATCCAAAAAACCCAGCATCTCTCTTGTGCATGGCAAGCGTCGCTGTGGCTCCTCAGAATGCTCAGAAACTGAGGCCCTGCCACCAAGGTTTTGGCTGGGGAGCCCACTACCCATTTTCTCCAGGATTCTAAGGGGTCCGGGCAAGTGCAGGCTAAGGATAATATTTTGTTGACAGTCCAGATACCACCAGACAGTGGTGATGTCCGTGTTGTTGATGTGTCTCCTCATTTACATAAGGCTTTGCCTTCTCGGGATCTTAGTACCGTAGGATGCGCTACTGATCGTACTCCACCTTGTGATAGCACTGCCCACTCTGTTCAGCCTAAGACAGCTTGCAGTCCCCCTACCAAACCATCTCTTGCTCCACCACACAAGAAGACCATTGTCCGGCCTTCTTCTTCCTCTCATTTGCCATCTGCAGAACAGGGTATCTCGGGTTCCTCCTGCAGGGGGTTAGCTGTTGTTAGAAAACCTGTTACTAAGCCTAACCCTCGGACAGGTACTTGGAAACCCGTTAAGATTCCCAGCATCCAGAACTCTGGTACTGGAAGTAACCTGATATAATGCCACTCCATTACGGGATCAATAATTCAGTGGAACTGTCTTGGCTTACGTGCTAGTTGGGAGGAATTGTGTAGTTTTATTGCCCACTATTCTCCAGTATAAATATGCATCAAGGAGACCATGGTTGGGGATGTTGCTCCTTCGGGTCCTCCTGGTTACCGTGTAGTTTATTCTGATCCTCTTCCTGGCCAAGGACATCATAATGGAGCTGCTCTTCTAGTTTGCTGTGATGTCCCATACACTTGTGTCAGTCTTTGAATTCCACTGCAGGCTGCTGCCATTAAGATTTTCCTTCGCCATCAATATTCGATGTATAGACTTTATCTCCCTCCAAGTGCTTCTGTTGAGAGGGTTGGTCTTGTTCACCTTGTTCGTGACCTTCCATCCCCCTTACTTTTACTGGGCTATCTGAATGGTTGTCCCCCATTGTGGGGTGACAGTATGATCAACCATAGGGGTGCTATGCTGGCTTGTTTGGTGGAGGATGAGGAGTTGCGGGTGTTGAATTCAGGTGAAATGACGTACTTTCATAGTCAGACTGGAGTTTTCACGGCCATTGATTTGTCTCTGTTCTCAGTTACTGCTATTTTAGATTGTAGGTGGGGTGTGTTGCCAGATTTGCATGGCAGTGATCACTTCCCAATTCTTTTAACTTCTGCTGAATGTGAGACACAATGTCGTCTTCCTTGCTGGCATCTGGATAAAAGAAACTGGCCACTCTTCAGGGAGTTATGTTCCACAAACTGCACTGTGGACAGTTTTCATGGTGCTGATGAGGGAGTGGCATATATATCTGATGTACTGCTCTCAGCAGCTCTTTTATCTATTCACAAGACTTCTGGTCGATTTCCAAAACGTCTAGTTCCCTGGTGGACCAATGAATGCACTTCTACAATGACAGCCAAATGGGGTGCCTTCTCTAGGCTTCGGTGTCATTGTGGAGACACTCAATATTTGATGGCTTTTCAGAGGGTGCGTGCTCATGCACGTAGCGTGTTGAAGGAGGCCAGACGTGCTTCATGGCAGGAGTACGTTTCCTCCCTTCACTCTAGGACTTCTCTCACCCAGGCGTGGAACCGGATCAGAATGATGTCTAGCAAATTTTCTATTCCTTCACTTCCAGTTATTGATGAAGGTGGGACTGTGACTAATCCCTGTGCTCTTTCTGAAGCATTTTTCAAGCGTTTTGTTAGAGTGTCTAAAAAGGACACTGAATTGTCTCAGGCATGCCAATGTCAGCGTTTGGAATCCTCTAGCCTCAGTTTCACATCTTCTGGGGGAGTCTTACAATGTCCCCTTTTCTGTTTATGAGCCACGGGAGGCTTTGTTGCAGTGTCATGATTCATCTCCGTACGCCTTTTTGCTTCATATTCCTGAGGAATCCCTTTCCTTTTTACTGGTGCTATATAACAGAATTTGGTGTACTGGTGAGTTTCTGTCTTGCTGGGGTGTGGCTGTGGTTATCCCCATCCATAAGCCCAGAAAGAATCATTTTCAGGCAAGAAATTATCATCCCATCTCTTTAACCTCTTGTGTTTGCAAGGTGTTAGGGAAGATGGTAACAGGTAGGTTCATATCGTATTTAGAGTGGAGCAATTACTTACCACCAGTCCAGTCTGTTTTTTGAAAAATGCGATCTACCACTGATACCCTACTGTCCTTGGAATCTTCTGTCTGTGAGGCTTTCTCCACGAACCAAAACCAGGTGACCACCTTCTTCGATCTGGAGAAGACATACAACACTGCCTGGCATCATGGCATTTTACATTTTCTTGACAAGTTTGGTCTTTGTGGGCACTTGCCTTTTTTTTTTTTTTCAGCAGTTATTATCTAACCATTTTTTAAGGGTCCAAGTAGGAGTAGTTCTTTCTCATACCCATGCACTTGAGGATGGGGTACCACAGGGGAGCAACCTTAGTGTTACTCTCTTTACTGTGGCCATCAGTAATATAAATAGTGTACTTCTTGGTGTACATGGCTCATTATGTGTAGATGACCTTTCAATTTCCTTCACTGCATGTAGAATGTCTCTGATAGAAAGGAAGTTGCAACTGGCTATTAACAAAATTTCTGAGTTGGCTGAATCTCGTGGCTTCTGTTTTTCTATAACAAAAACAGTGGCTATGCACTTTTGTCATCTTCAGGGGCTTCACCAAGACCCTGACTTGTATATCTATGGTAGGAGAACATCCTGTGTGGAAAGGACGCGGTTTCTAGGTATTATAGTTGATAGACGACTAACTTGGGTTCCTCAAATTTGTTCTGTTAAGGTGGCTATATTAAAGCTTTGAATCTTTTGAGGGTTCAGGCTCACACTTCCTGGGGTGCTGACTGTCAGACCATCCTCCTCTTGGATAGGTCTCTTACTGTATCCTTCCTAAACTTTAATATGGGTGTGAGATCTGCTCCTCTGCAACAAATGCCCATCTCCAGTTGTTAATTTCTGTACATCAAGCTGGTGTGCGTCTGGCAACCAGGCATTCTGATCATCCCTGATTTCAAGTTTGTTGGTGGATGCTGGTGTCCTCCCTTTGGATTTACATCGGCAGTCATTGATGATGAGGTGTTGGTATCGTCTTCACCACATTCCGAACCCAATTTCTTGTGCCATCATCTGCCAGGATTTATGATCTTTTGTTTATGACACCCGTCCTAGTTTCCCGAAGCTTTTTGGTTACAGGGTGTGGTCCGTTATGTTAACTGGCCCTTTCTGTTCCGAGACTGGCAGTTTGTCCAAATAAGGTCCCAAGGGCGGGATTTTTGCCACTCCCTCATGTGAAATTTTGTAGGTCTGTTGCTAGTAAGAGGGACTCACTTCCCTGTCAGATGTCACTCTCTCTCTTTTTAGAATATGCCTCAACTCATGAGGACTCTGTCCCTGTTAATACAAACAGATCTGAGACTGATACTGGAGTAGGCTTTGGTGTTGTCTCCCCTTCCTTTAGTAGGAGTGGTAGTCTCCCTGGTATTACTTAAGTATATACAGTACAGTGGAATTGACTGCAAATTTATATGCTCTCCAAATAATATTTACTATCCCTCAATCTACTTTTGCGATTTTTAGTGATTCTCCTAGTGCTCTTCCTGCATTGGAGTCTTTTAACTCGCCGCATCCCGGCAGATTTTTCACCACTGACCCCCCCAATCGCGGCAGATTTTCGAAAAGTTTTTTTTTTTGGCTAAAACCTCTGCTTATTATGTGAAACATCGAAAATTCAGAAAGAAAGTGCTCAGTTGAGTTTAGAAATATGGTAGAAGTAAGAATACCTTTACCCTGTTACCATGTTCTCTCAGGCTAGGCTTGAGAGAAAACGTTTTCTATGGCAGGGATAGCTATTCCATACCATTCATAACTGGTTAGATATTCATTTATTTGGTACAAATTTATATGTAGTACAAGAGTATATTAGTTTTCAGACAATATTATAGGTGATATAAGCGATGTTCATTCACCAAAAACATCAACATATGGCACCTTCTTTTACGACGTTACCGTCTCATCAGTTCTGCTTGTTTCTTTCTCTGGCTTGTTTTTTTCCTTTGCCCTCCACCTCAAGAATCACTTTAGCTTGAATTTCATCATTGGTGAGACCGTGGAGCGACATGTCTTTACTGGCCAGGTCACTGCTAACAGGTGAGTTGCCAAGAAAATGGCCTGCGAAGGGGAAGGGGGGGTCAGGTGGGGCCAGCCATTATCCCTGTCTGGTGTTGGGTAGAGGAAGGTCTCCCACATATGTCTTCCAAAAATCACCCGTGAAACTTGAAAATTGTGCAAATGACGGACCTCACAATTGCACAACGTATGGATACGTCGTCTGGTGTCACCGTGACAAAACGTGGTGACGCATCCATACTTTGTCAGGATGCGGTGGGTTAATGCATCCCATCCACTGGTTCTATCGATTTTAGAGTGGCTTTTTCTTATTGGCCATCATGGCCGTTGTGTGGATTTCTGTTGGGTTCCTACGCATATTGGTGTGGTGGGCAATGAGAGGGCAGATACTTCAGCAAATACTGTGTCTTCTCGATGGCCCCCTATTGACTGCCCGCCTCTTGCTTGCGATTTAACACTTGTGGTACATGATTTGTAAGTGTTGGCAGAGACAGTGGGATGGTGTTGCTCATAATAAGCTAAAAGAAATTTTCAGGACAGTGGTTGTGCCAAGGGTTCTTCCCTCCATGCCTCAGCAATTGGAGGTGGCTCTTGCCAGGCTTCTCACTGGGCACTCTTGGCTTACACATGGGTTTCTGATAAGTGGTGGGACTCAACCAAAGTGTGGTGATTGCCTTGGTCCCCTTACTGTTCATCAGTTGCTGGTTGAGTGTCCAAGTCTAGGTGACCTCCGTCGGAGATTCCTCCATAGGCATCAGGGAGCAGATTATGCCTACTGTCAGTCCTTGATGCTTTGTGGAACCTCTGGTGATTTTACTGATGTTTTTAGTTTTCTTCAGGAGGCAGGCCTCCCTCCACTTCTACAAGTAATTGATAATTTATAAACCATTCTTTTATTATTTGCAGTGTTCTTATTTCTTCAAATGAGTATGAAATTTATTTTAAAAATGCACATTTTATTTGAGGGATCTTTTATCTTGCTGTCTGGCGGCATATGACACTTGTAGTTGTGCCGCCAGATTTTTAATTATGTTCAATGAATCAATCCACACGCACTGCAGCCTGAGAACCCTTATACATTCCATGTCTATCCACTTTGTCATATACTGTGTCCAAATCCATGAATGCAGCATACAAGTTCTTTCTCTTCTCTAGAAACTTTTTCACTAAAGTCCCAAGGATGAATATCTGATCGAAACAATTTCCTCCCTTCCTAAAACCTCCTTAATCTTCTCACGGGTATTGTTTTCACTTGGTTTGTCTGCCTTTTTGTTGTTTGTCTGTGTTGTCTGTCGTTCTGTTAACAACTTAACGCAAAAACTACTGGTGCAATTTTGATTAAAATTACAGGGGTGATGGGCTATGACCTTCTGATCACCTAATTAATTTTTTGGCCAAAGTCGCCCAAGGCTTAGGCTGTAGGCTCAAAAAAACATAAATATAACAATGTTTTTTTTTTGCCATAACTCATTTCAAATTCGTCATTTCAACATGAAACTAAAACCTAAAGCTGCTTCTTTCAAATCTGCATCCTATAACATGTCTCATTACCTAATGGGGGCCACCCCTAAGTTAGCAATAGGGGTTTAATGTCAGGTGGGTCGGGCTTAATATTTCAAATGGGCATAAAATCATCAATTTTCACCCAATTCTTTCCAAATTTGATATGTGACATGTTTGACTAGATATCTTGTATTTATACGTCAGCACTAAAATGACTACCGGGGACGGGTTTGTTGTCCTTTGGCACTGCTTCTTGTTTCTTTGTTATTTCCATAAATTTGTTAATAAGTATCCTACCATATACTTTTCCTTTTACATAAGAACACAAATGCCCCTATGATTACCATACAATTCTATATCCCTTCCTTTGTACAGGGAAATAATTATACCTGACTTCCAATCCTCTGGGGCTCTACCTTCCTCCCAGGCCAATCTGTACATTCTCCATATCCTTTCTACTACTATATCTTCCCAATGCTTCAGCAGTTCACCATACACTCCATCAGTCCCTGGTGTTTTCCACATTCTATCTTTCTTCTTTGCTTCCACTACTTCCATCCTACTGATCTCTCCCTCCCTTCTCACCTCCCTCTTCTTCCCAGCCATTCTCCAGCCACTTTTACTCGTATTACTTTTTTATTCTCTTTGTTTAACAGTTCCTTGAAGTGTTCTCTCCATCTGGTCAGTTTTTCTACCTTTTCCATTAGCAATGTACCATTTTTATCTTTCACTCCCCTTCTAACTTCTTTATCACCCTGTCAAACTCTCTTTACCTCTTTCCAGAACATTTTCTTACTCTCCTTCCATTTTACACCCAGATATCTTCCAGAGTCCTCATTCACTTTCTTCTTACTCTCTTATTAAACTTTTCATTTCTCTCTTCCCCTCTACAGACAGTACAACTCTATTTCATCTCTCAACTTCCTCCATGCCTCTGCATCCCATGCTTTCACTATATGTTTTCTTCTTTTGCGCCACAGCTTATCTCGCTTCTTCATTCTACCATGCTGTTCCTTGGACCCTATTTCATCTTCTCTTCACCCCACACACCACCTCACATGCTGCACAAATTTCATTTGTGAATATCTTGCACACACCTTCCACTTGTCCCATCTGTCATATTCATAAAATTCCATTAGACTCCTCATGAACAGTTATACTTCATTTGGTTGAAATAGTTTTTATATTGTTAGTTATCAAGATTTACGAGTGAGTTAGCGATGTTTACTCTCAGTTAAGTTTGTAAATGAGAGGCCCGGCTCGAACCGGTCAGACCCAACTCATACTGAGCAGAAGTTAACAACGTTACTTCTATGAGAAGTAGAGTTGGAATTCTTTCTGCATGTAATTACATTCATTCAATAAATTGAGTTATCATCTAAAAACTCACCCTTTTAATCTCGAGTTTTCCAAGGGAGTGTTCGGCTCTAATTAGTGAACGCTTGAATTACGAAATCAAATTTAAAAAAGATTTTCTGTTGTACCGCTGTCTTTTTTTTGGGGGGTGGGGGGAGTGGGGATCAGTTCTAGCATTTAAATATCGGAGATTCCTCATATAATATTATATCCAAGGGAAATTGTGATAACATGGCGCTCACTTGTTCATCACATGCTCACAAAGCACACTTTACTGGTATAAATATCACATATCATATACTGCTGGGGACTCTTTCTGGAAGTACAGTAGCTGTGACAACAAGATCGAGTTGAGATACATGTGGCACTACGTATTTTGATACTTTGGAAATCCAAGAATGAGTATTACAAAAAAAAAAAAAAATTATGACTGGTGGTCAGATGTGTCAGCTAAGGTATATAATGCTGTTGCCACATCTTCTCTACTTGCTGGAAGAGACCTCAACTGTATTTTTTTTTTTTTTTGTACTTCTCTGTAGGGTAATAATACATTCCAACATTTTGGTTTATTTAATAATAGGTAAATCTTTAAGTTCATTAAGCTTCAGGGAAATACAGTTTTAAGGTAATGATTTATCGATATATCTGTCTATTGCCACACGCCTTGATCTCGTAAGGGGTCGTAAAAAACAAATCGCCTCCATGTCGCCCTGCCCTCCGCCATATCATTGCCCTGCTCCCAGCTCACACACCGCTCTCTCATATACTTCTCCACTCCATCCATCCATCTCATCCGTGGCCTCCTCCACCCTCTCCCCACCTCCTCATTCACATTCAATCTCCTCATCATTCTCTCACTCTCTATCCTCTGCATATGGCCAAACCAATTCAATGTATTTCTCCTCGCTTTCTAGCACATCCACATCCACACCACAACGCTCTCCTTCACTTCCTCATTTGTCAGTCTTTCTCTCCATGTGGCTCCACATGCTCCTTTCAAATAACTCATTTCCACTGCTACCACTCTTGACTTCTGTCCCTGAAACGAGGTCCAAGCTTCACTTCCATACGTTAGAGTTGATATCACAATACTGTCATGCAGCGACTTTTTTTTACTTTCATGCTTATTTCCCTGCTCCTTATCACTGCATTCAAAGAACCAGCAACCTTTCTTTCTTGTTGTGCCCTTTCAAACATTTCACCCTCTAAACTTCCATCCTGACTCATTACGCTACCTGAATACTTAAACGTACTCACATTTTTCATTTCCTACTCATCCAACCTCACTGTACATCATTCAGTGACATCATTTCTCACGACGACCATAACTTTACTCTTTGCTACATTCACCTTTAGATTCCGTTTCTTACACTCTTTCCTAAACTCATTCACCAAGTGTTGCAGCTCCCCTTCATCTTCGCTTAACAACACAGCATCATCTGCAAACAACAGTTCAGGGAGTTTCCGAACACTGTCCTGTCTCATTAGGGCCACTCCAACATCAACTGTCCTATTTTGTATCTCTATTGTAGTGATTTATATAAAAGAATAAAGTATGTGTAGTTTAAATATATCCATTCACGAAAGGAATTATTTTACATATACTTAATAGTGATAAAGTAGAATGAATAGGCCTACAAGGGCAATATTTTAGATGGCCTAGGAGGGTCTGTATCATCTCTTACATTGCGATTTATTTTACTTATTGCTCCTGAATATTTTCTTCTCCGGTGTGAATTTCGTTTTTACATCAATAAATTTCGCATCAACAACACATGAGGATAGTGAATTGCAATTAACATTTTGCAAGATCTCCTGACCCACTATGAATGTGACCCAAAGATTAATGAGGTAGAGAGTACATTTGAAAGGGCAAGCAATGCTCGTAATTTAAGACCTCAATAAATGATGGCGCATAAAAGGATGATATAATGAGATAATCCATCATGACGCTCATGAGGAAACGGCTTGGCCTTGTTCTTCGATACAGAGACAGCAGGTTGCCACTAGTCTGCCATCGTTTGACCCATCTCTGAACTGTGGTGGGACTTGTACCAGTTATCGCTGCAATGGATCTTAAGGACATTCCCTGCGCCCACAACGACACGAAGTATGCACGCTCTCTGACATCGGTTATCTTAGAAAGTTGTTGGGGCTTCATTTCAGTCGATAGACAAATTTAAGCCCTGTTTTTTGTTTGTTTCCTCGTTCCTGCCTGTTGACGAAGAAAATGTATGTTAAGAACACTGTATGTAAGTTTAATAACACTCTAAGCGTTTTCTTAATCGCCTTTCTTTCTTGCCAACGAATAAAATGTTGCTGCTGTTGTTGTTGAGTGACTCCAGTCTGTTCAGCCAAACATATCCATCAACCGCAGGCAAGCATCCGCCCCTGCAGGACCGTCGCTTGCGGTGAGTCGATCTTCGCTTGTGGCAGACAACGACTCTCCTCAGGGGCTAAGAGTGTGGAGGTTTGGTTCCTAGGCGGGCGCCACTTTTGCGTCTCTCCACCCAGTTCATAGGGGTATCATAGTAGGCTCCACTTCACCTCGTTATCTGGTTATTAGGTTCCAACCTACCGTTGTAAATGGTCTCTTAGGTTACTGGAAACCATTAGCCACTGAGTGCGGAGCCACCTGAAGTGGAAAGAAGATTAATAAAGTGACAGAAAGGATGGGAGAAATAGAAAGAGAGGAGAACAGACACAGAAAAGGAAGGATAAAGGTTAAGGAAAAAATAGGCAGCTCTACATCACGTGAGTGGATGATGGACGCCACCCCTTACCACCATTAAGGAATAGGTAATAATTATTAACTAGGTAGTATGTATAAGTACGGTGTATGTCTGATTACGAAATCTCCGTCCATTCCTGCTAACGAATAAGTGAATATGTTATCAAAGTACAATGGATGCTTGATTACATTGATACACAAATTGTGACTTACGAACTGAGGTTTCTTAACCAATGTCTCTTTTCTTTATTTTCCAATTCTCATAAATGTTATTAATTTTTCCCTTCGTTTTTAACAGTCAGTGACAAAAAAAATAAATAAATAAACAATGAACACTGGTGATGTTAATTCCTGATATCAAGGTACTGAATACAAATAATAAAGGGCAATACTTTAAAAATAAAGGAAAACGTTAAAGCAAAACTTGTCGGCCTTTGTTGAAGAATATCATAAATGCCGCTCTATGAATTCCTCTTGTTTATTACTGTGGCTTCATTCCTTTTAGTGCAGCAGCAATAATCACTCCTTATACTCACGTTCCTGTGCTCTTGGTGTCGTCGTTTTATTTTCATATTGTGACGAAATCTTTCACCCTAACTTTCACTTAGTGCACATGGATTATCAGGAAAGTGGTCCAGATGTTTATGCAAAATATGAGCGTTTTGGCTCATCGTCCATTACTTGAACGTTTTAACATGTATTCTACAGTATTCTTGGAATCAGGATGCTTTTCCTAGGAAGTTATTCGCGACGTCTCTGAAGCTTCCGCATGCCTCTTTTTCAGCCCCTGTAATTGTGTTGTCAGAATCTTCATTTGTGAGAAGTTTTCGTGTGTCAGGTCCTACGAATATACAGTACACCAAGAAAGGACAAAAGCAGAAACAGGATCCAGTTTATTTCAACGTCTTCCCCATCCGAGGACTTCGTCACGAACAACATTGGTGGACTGCACTTCACTTCTTAAACAGTCTCAAGCCTGAGTGATGACCTAAACACAGCATATAAACAATTCTATAATACTTGGCTGTCTGCTCGGTAGGAGGCATGCCAAAGCCCTGGGTAATATAAAACAGGCAATATTTTGACGGATTTTACACATTTGCTGTGAAAGCGGACTCGAAATGTCTACGTCTCATAGTACTGTCTTCATATTTCATTATTTGTTATTCTTTCCAGTCGGCATTATGTCCCACGTCTACTCAACGATTGACAATCAGATTATTCATATTAAAACATTAAATGTCATATTTATCTTCCATTATTCGTTTCACAGCTCCACAAAATGTTTCTCCATCACATCTTGCACAAGGCGCACAGTAAAATCTTGCTTGAAACACATCCTGCCTACTCTATTTCTTTTTCGGTAGACTGCCCGTTGTTACAGAACTTGTTTTCACAACGCTGATACATTTTTGTTTGAAAATATGGAAACACTGCAAGCTACTGAGGTATTTAGAAGTATGATCTTTATAAATTTGCCTCTGTTTCATAGATATATACAGTACTATTCCTTGCCTTGAGGATAAAGTAGCTGTGTTTATCAGTGAAGTGAGAAGCAACTGACAGCAAGCCCATCTTTGTACCCTCCAACTTTTTCTTTACTCACTTCAAAGCCAATGGTGGTTATTGTGTATATGCACACATCAACACATCTTGTTCTCGTATTACTGACCCTGAATCTTCTGAATTCTCTACCTTCTGGAACAGGCTATCCTATTATTCTCTGACTAATTTATCTGTACTGTATATTCATTTCTTAATCCTAATGACCATGAAAAAATATTCGACACTCTTTCTGAGATGGAATACATCCTATCAGTTTCTACATAGTCTGAAATTTTCTTCTGTCATTTTTCAATGTTCACCATCAGCTTTGGATCTCCTCTCCTTTCCTACCCTACCCATATTCCTGATCATCTTGGAGAATTGGAACATACTTGACAATTTCATACAACTAATCCTTTCTGTTTATGCTGTTAATCTTTTCTTTCCATTGTGCTCCTCTGACCACAAACTTATCACTTTAACTTGTCGTATTGCATCAGTAATGCCTGTGAACCCTCCAAAGAAGTAGCGGCTGTGGCATCTTGCTGCTACTGGTTGGGAAACTCTCAGACAGTAATTGTTTTTCTTTTTTATTTTCCCTGGAATTACTATTGTTTCCACGGTCGAGAGTGATCTGAGTGTGCCAGGCGCATTACAGAGGTCATTCTCTCGATGATGGAGGCATACATTCCTTTCCGCTGTCCTGTGACTAACGCAAAAAGAAAAATGTTTAATCCCGCTTTTTCTAATGTTGTCCACAATAAGAAAAGGACCTTAAAAGATTCTGGAGCCAACTCACCCGTCAGTCTCATCTCGTTTATGTCTCTGTTCGGAACGATGCTAAGTCTGTCCTTTGCGTTACTTAAAAATATAATTTGTACTTAGTGCTCTGAACTCCCTGATTCTTAGTCTTCCTGCTCATTCTGTCACCTTACCAAAAACCTTTTAACAACTTTACTTCATCCTCATTCCCTTCTCTTTTTCATTCCGAAGGCTCTGTAGCAGAACTCTTTATTCAGACTTTCCCCTCCAATTCCACCTAAGATGCCCCCGGTGCTGTTCCTCCATCACTTCCCTCACCTGGCTTCTGTATGGCTGACAATAAATTTTCTTCAACTGATGTGTTTTCTGCTATAACTGGTCTCAGTACTAACAAGGCATATATGTCTTATGGGGCCCCTACCGTTGGCTTCCGGAACAGTGCTTCTGTGCTTACACCCTGCCTAGGTAAATTCTTTTGCCTTTGATAACTTGTACGTTTTCTTCTTGCAGGAAGTTTGGTCTTGTTCAGTCTGTCCCAAAGAAGGGTGACCATTCTTAGTTCTTTAACTGTCGTCCAATTGCTTTAACATCCATTATTTCTAAAGTTTTTGAATTTATCCTTAAAAAAATATTTTGAAGTACCATTCCTATCATATTCTTAATTCTGATTGACAGTATGGGTTCTGCAAAGGATACTGCCCCGGTGTTCTTTTCATCTTCCTTTCAGACTCGTGGTCATTCTCTTTTCGGAACTTTGGCGAAAACCTTACAACAGCACATGACACCTCAAAGGTTTTCGATCTAGTGTGGCATGAGTATTGAATTTCCAAACTGCCCCCTCACAGCTTCTATCCTTCTATCTGTACCTTCATAATATCTAGCTTCCTTTGTGGTAGTTTTGTAGCTTCTGTTGTAGACGGCCATCATTCTTCTCCTATGGCTATCAATAATGTCGTACCTCAGGGCTCTCTCCCATTCGTCAATGACCTTCTGTGCTGTACACCTAACCCTATCCATTCATACGCTGATGACTCCACCCAACACCTTTCCATATACTTCTTGCAGCGTCCATCTCTGAAGTTACTTCAACAAACAAGGGATGAGTCTATGACATAATATCTGACTTGGCTCTTATCTCGGATTGAGGTCAAAGTAATTCAGTCTTTAATGCACCTGAAAGTCAGTTCTTATATCTTTCGAGCCGTCAGAAAGTATTACCATCTAATTTTAACAATATTCAACTCAATTCTGCTTCATCTTTGAACATACCTGGTGTTCCATATTCTCGCAACTTATCCATGGAAAGATCATATTACCTCTCATGTAAAATCCGCTTCCAAGAGCTTAGGTGTGCTAAACCCACTGCATGCCTTGTTTACTCCCACACAGTTGTTGAATTTATAAAGGGGTTTTGTTTACCTCTGTGTAGAGTACAACTGCAATATGTCGGCAGGTTCCCCATATACAGCTCATTTCAAGAAAGTGGAGGCAAAGACTTTTCGTTTCACTAACTCTCCTCGTCCTTCTTTTCGCTGCATTGTTGCATGTTTATCTCGTCTATCGCAACTTCAGTGGTCACTGCTCCTGTGAATGTCTGGATGCATCCCTTCACCATGACGGCGGGTGCATTGTACCTCTCTTGTTGCAAGCTGTCATCCCTTTTCTGTCCAGCTCTCTAATGCAACAGTAAACTACTACTCCCAACCCTTCAACAATGCATCAGGTAGGTCGACATTGGATCTTTTTCCCTCTTTCTCTTTCTGTATTTTTTATTGCCTATGACCCACAGCCATCTCGACATTAATGAAACTTGAATATGGCTGTCTGTTAGCTATCTTCATTTTATTGTTTGTATTTCTTTCTTTCTGGAGGGAACAATCTCTGTGGGCTTCTGGCTTTTGGTTCCTTCTTATTTGCATTAAAAATAAAAAATAAAAATGCTGGTATACTCCTTTAAAAACTCCAAACATAACCTCACGGCACGAAGATAACAACATATGGCAATACCTGGTATAGTCCTCTTTTCTGCAGAGAAATGAACAAGTTCATAATCTTTCATTCTAGTCTGTTTCCTGTAAATCTTGAATGTAAGCTTGTTTTCGTCTGTTATCGAACGAATGTTTAAGTAAGGCAGTCTTTTGTTAGTCTCATATTCTACTGTAGAATGTATACTATTTTCTGCCCCATTTATGTGATCTAAGAGCCTACTCAGGGGGTATCACTAATGTACAGTCAAGATGTTGCTAAAACTAGCATTTTTCAGATGCTCTAAAAACAAATTAGCTATAGTTGGGATGACTGGAGACTCCATTGTCATTCCTGGTCTTTGTCTGCTTTTGGTCTTTCACCATGTATTGATTATTGTTGCAGTCCCCGCTCTGACGCATATATATCCTTTCAATTTAACATCTCAAATTTGTGGAACTCCCCACCGAGAAACTTAAACAGTGTCAGTTCTATAATGCTTTGACATATGGTTCGTGAGACCTAATCTAATACAGTATACTCTAATCCTACGCGCGCGCGCGTGCGTGCGTGTGTGTGTGTGTGTGTGTGTGTGTGTGTGTGTGTGTGTGTGTGTGTGTGTGTGTGTGTGTGTGGTGCAGCCAAAACTGGAAAAATTTTTTTTTAATGAAACATAGCAGGATGGCTTCAATATGGTCCCAGTGGGACAGTTTCAATTTCATGTCGATTGATACTTTCTGAACGGATGTGTTGGCCTGTAACAATTGATACCACTGGTGTTACATTAATCGCACGTGGAAGAGGTGGTGGGGCATTTCCGTGGAGTTTCATATGTCTTTCCAGAGAGAGAGAGAGAGAGAGAGAGAGAGAGAGAGAGAGAGAGAGAGAGAGAGCTGACGGGGGAAGGGGATTACTGAACTATACAGCTACACTCTGATGTGTCTCATGTCACCGATGTTATGAACGGACAAATTTATGCTGCAGATTACCTTGGAGACCTTTTCTATTTAGGTCATTTAACATTTCTGGCACAGTCTCTGCAGTTTCCGAGATTAGGAGAGTGTCATCTGCAAATCATAACCCGAGAACACTAACCTTCCATTTTAGTAACACTAATCATGGATGTTTCAAACCCGAAACTGGAAAATTGGAAAAAAAAAATACATAATACAAAGCTTTAATAAAATAAATGTACATGAAGGAACTTTAGGCTTTGTACTTTGCGTTAACATTACAGAGGACTGAATCATATAATTTCGGTATGGAAAATGAGTACTGCTGGTAAATATAGTGATTAAAAGTAGGCAGATTTTGGTAAGTTTCATGAAAAAAACAAAACAAAAATCAGCAGATGTCTTTGAAAAACCTCCCATGTAATCCCAGGTCCTTTGGGCTACCCCTGAACAGGTTGCCATTGCCCTGCTGCTGTGGTAAACACTCAATGTTCACTTTTCTTCATCGTTTTGCACACTTGAACCAAGGCCTGCAGTAGATACCCACGTACAGAGCGCGATGGTGTATCCTTCCTCTACCACAACTGGCTGCCAAATGAGACTATTGGAGAATAGATAACTCTAGAGGCACGGGAACCATACGCCATGGCGATGACGTCATGTGCATTGGGTGACATACTGTACAACCATGGTTAGGGTTTTAGGGTTAATTGGTTTAGAATTTTTTCATCTATGTTTACTAGGGTTACAACTTTTTTACAACCTTATGTTCCTGTGCTTCAAGTCGATGAACTTTTGCTTAAAAACAAAGAAAAAAGCCCTTATTCCTCTTAGTTTAAAAAAAAAAAGAAAAAAAAAGTCACCCTAAAATTTAAAAAAACGATTTTTTCAAGTGTATATTTACATGTACAATAATAACTGAAAAAAGAGCTAATACAAATGCATTAGTACTTAATATCTCTGTTTTTAATACCTAGAATAAATCTAAGTTGCAGTTTGGCTTTGTTTCTGCAGGCAGCATGAAATTCCTGCATCACTTCGGATGCACGTTCTGCACACTGATTACATCTTGGTATATTGAGTAAGGATGGCTCCTGCTTCCAGTGATTCTGCAATGAGCTTAGTGCATTTTTGTAAGGTTTCAATATTTCTGACAAGTTCTTGAAGTCATTTTCATTGTACATCTGATTAGTAAACCATTACTCTGACCATTCGTACGAAATGAATCTGCATATCTTCTCCAAAGTCTTCCTTGTTGTAGGCATAAGAATGAATGCAAGGATAGCGAGAATTGCTCTTGAATTCCACCTCACGTTACTGATATTTGAAATTTTGTGAAAGTTAATCAAAGGAAAATGTCCATTTTGTTCAAAAAATCTAAACACTCGTGTTAAATGGTACAAAAACTTCATGTCATCTCTCCATCCTGACTTATCAAGGATCTCTTCTGTTCCGTTAACAAACTATGTTTTTAGTTTTTCATAATTCTTTATTGAGACACAAATGGATATTCGATGTTTGGAGAATTGGTAATAGCGCCAAGTTCTTCGTTCATCACCAAACGAAGAATCCTGTCCTGAATGTGATGCTGACAACTGATAAATTGTGGTTTGTTGAAACTCTTATCCGAGAACATTAGTTGTAGTCTGACAACAAGTCCACTCTTTTTCCCAGTGTTAACGCTAGTTGTATTGATCAGAAACTTTTGCAATTCCTTCAGCAATAGTTTCAGCCTTGCCATTTTCCAAACGCAATGCATCCAATTTTATTTCGGTTCTTTCATTTTTCAGTAGTACTACCTGGTACTCATTTTCATCAATCCGCTTTCCATCGAAATGTAAAGACAATGTTTCCAACTGTCACTGTAACTTTTCAATCATATCCTCCTTCAGTGTAGTAGCCTCTTTGTATATTGACTTGTAAATTGCTGTTTGACTTGGAGCTGGAATGTCAATACCATCATGTGACAATATTTTGCATATTTTAGCATCTTTATTTGTCAATACTCCAGCAGATGACACCAAGTTAGTTGCAACTTTACTTCTGTTGTGTTTTCTGGTTGGTGGATGATTAGTCTCACCTTCATCCTTATATTCACTGTCATCAGATTCAGTGCACCTACAACTAGATGAAAGATTGTAAGATGTTGATGATAAAATATGTTTATCAGGCAGTTTTCGTCTTTTTGAAGGGTGAATGGTTTTCTTACTTGCAACTTAACCTGTTGAGTACCCCACTTCTTTGCTTTGCACTTGTAGGTGGTAGAGGAGTTGACCTTCAGTGGATAACCATTGACCATTTACTTATGTGATATTAAAAAGTTTATTTAGGGCATCATATTTTCCCCTCTTGACACATTCATCATAAGATTTTAGCACCTTGTCAAGCTTTGCTTGTAGTGCATGATCTGACACATGTGGATAGTTCAATTTTTTCTCCCATAACTTTGTAACTTCTTTGGAAATTTCGACAATTCGTTCGTTTCTTACTTAGATTTTTGTTCCAAGAAACTGGTAACGTTCAACAACTTGCATTTGGTTTGGCATTCAGCATTTTTTTTCTAATGAAGATTCTTTTAAAGGCACAATTCCTCTTCTTCTATGTGACTGCCGGAACCAAACCAAATTATTGGGCCAGGCATCATTGTTCTTCTGTACGATAGTATCACTTCTTTTGTGCGACATGCTTACCTGAAAAAGAAAATTATTTAATATATAACAGTAACACACTAAGCAATTATTTTGCTGACTGTTCACCTGCAAACTGCGAAGATAACTGTTAGATACTGAAAACTGCATCCCGTTGATAATATTCAGATTATTCTTGAATGTTCTAAACAATGTTAAACCATACTAGAACGTTACAAACTGTCCTAGAAAGTTCTGAACAGTTCTAAAATTATTTGTGCAAGTCTATAAAGTTACAAAAAATCTATATAAAGATTAAGAAAGTGATAACACTTGCATGTGGTAATGTTCAATATACGGTAATCCATTTTATTTTTTATTTTTTTTTGGGGGGATGACCTTTTTTTAAAACTGAGAGGAATAGGGGCTTTTTTCTTTGTTTTTAAACTAAAGTTCATCAATTGATGATACAGGCTACCTTTTATTAGAAAGAAAAAAAAAAAGCTGTAACCGTAATGTTTACTCCTTTGCTCTCCCAGTCTAGCTTTCTATAAAATATTTCCTAGGCATAGTGTAAATAATTTTGGCCAACTTGTATCTCCCTGATGCATGCCTTTTACTGTCATAATTTTTACCGTGTCTTTATGGAAATGAGCAACGTTTATATGTATTTTAAAGCAGTTTTACAAAGTTCTCATGTACTCCTTGTTCCCACAATGAATTTATAATAATGCTATGTGCTCCGCTGAGTGGAAAGCTTTTTCATAATCAACGAAACCTAAGAACAGTGGCGTATTATGTTAGCGGTTTTCTCAGTCAGCTGATTCATTATGTGTATATGATCAGTAGTCAAATGCCCCCTTCGGAATCATGCCTATTCACGAGGATGGTTTTCTTCCAAAATTTATTGTTTTTCTGTTTGTAAGAACTTTAGTGAAGTGTTTTTAAATAACTGGTAATAACTTAATGGGCCGATAGTTACCGTAGTAATAGTCTTTGAATCTCCATTTTGTAAAGCCTCATAAATATTGCATTAAACCATGTTTTGAAAATTGTCTTCTTTATACACTGAGTAAATAAGTGGGCGAGCCTGTTTTGTACTTAAACTTCTGCATCCGACAGTAAATCTGCTGTTTTTTCATCTTTCCATGGGGTCTTCCCTCGTTTCATCCTTTTAAGAGAAATGTTTACTTCATCTGGTGTCACCTCAGGTATGTCACTTGTGACACCTGAAAAGTAGTGTAGTGTTTGATGCATATAGTTCTTTGAAAAATTCTTCAACTCCCTCCACCATCTTAACTCTGAATTTAAGAACGCCACCATTTTTGTCTTCCAGTAATATACTGTAATTTGTTGCTTTCCTAGCGACATTTTCTTCGGACCTGCCTCACATAGTTTTCCTTTTTTGATGGTTTCTTTTATCTGATCCATGTTTCTCTTTCTTTTTTTGCTTCTCTGTCTCTTGTTGATAAGTTTATTTCAGCTCTTTCCATTTCATCATTGTTTTTCCTCATAGTTTCATCTCCTTTCTTCATTTTATGAGTTCGAGGGTCGTTTTTTAATACTTTTTTGCTTTGGTTGTATTAGTTTTTCCTCTTGCTTCGATTGATTTTCTTAGAAATTTAGTTAGTCTGTCCATCAACTCATCAGTATCACACTCAGCATAATGTAGAGCCTGAAGTCTGTTCGTTATTTCTAACTGAAGGACTGCTTTGTTTTCCCATACTTTTGATGGATATATCTGTTAATTTTTATTCAGCTTCCTTGTTTCACATCTGAAAATGAATCAGACTGTACAACCCACCATTTTATGGTCATTTCCTATACTTACTTTGTTCATAACTGTGATATTTTTGATCATGTCGGTGTTTCTTGCAATAATGATGTCGATTTTATTCTTCTTTCCTCAATTTGGACTTTTCCAAGTCCATTATCTCCCTGTTCTTTGGTGAAAGAATGTGATCATTATTCTCAGGTTATACATTCAGCAAAATTTACCACCATTTCACCTCTGCCATTCCTTTCTCCCACTCCGAATTTTCCCAGACATGTTTCTCCACTTTTTTTTTTTATAAACTGTGGCATTGAAGTCTCGCTCGAGAATAATATAATTTTTCTTTTTTTCTTCTTCCATAGTTTGACAGATGTCATCGTAGAATGTTTCTATTTCTTCACCCAAGATTTAGGAAGTCAGTGCATACATTTGTATTATATTCAGGGTGTATCTTTTGCCTAGTCTAATTACAATCCATGATACTCTGATACACTGTTCAATTTAACAACGATCTCTAAACTATTTCCGTGAATTAGAAATCCTACACTACTAACCCTTTCAATTTGCCTTCTTCTGTAATAAAATAGGTGTAAGGCTGAGAGGAAGACCATGAATAGGATGGATGGAGAGTGTGAAGAGAGCGTTGGGTGTGAGAGGGATGCCTGTTGAGCAAGGAAGAGTGGGCGTGCATGATAGAAATGAGTGGAGAGAAAAGGTGAATGAATAACTGATGACGCTGCTTTGAGAGGACACTCTCCCGCATTTGTCTGATCAGCTGATCAGGTCAGGTGTGGGTAAGGGGATGGGTCTATTATGATGTGGCAGGGGTAAACGAGCTTTGCTGTCAGCCCCTGCTGTGGATGTCACTGATTGCATTGTGCAGTTGACCCTCGTGCGGTGTGGTGTGGTGAGGATCTGTCCCCTCTCCCTTTTGGGTCTAAGATATGAATGAATGTGTTTGAGTGGATGAGTAAATTGGGAGTGTGTTGTCATGTCTCGGCTACCTCCCTTTCCTTGGGGGAAGCAGCCTAAGTATATAGATAGATACAGTAGTTTGCTGTCTTAGAGCTATATTAAATTTTCTTTTTCTCTGTGGATCTCAGTCAGGCTTACAATATCCCAATTAATGTTTCCTAATTCAGTCATTAAGGTATCAAGTTTATAATGTTCTTTCAGGCTTCTTACACTGTACGTGTAGAACTTCTCGGTTTGTTGAATGTCCCTGTCTCTAATTTGCTCAGACAGTGTCTACTCTACCTGCTTTCAGTAGCACGCTGTCTGCAAGTAAAAGAGTCAGTGCAATTGAATATTAGTACACGATGAGCCAACAGGAACGCACGTGAAATCATTAAGAGCAGAATTTTTTAAGCAGTAGAATTCATGTTTGGTTGGGGGGATAGTGGCAAACAATCTCACCTCTGTGCCACATATTTTCTGGTGACATATAATCTTTTTACCATCTTATTTAACATATTTGGGGGAGCCCTATATATGTATAGAGCATCCCACGGTTTGTGCCGCCAAAGACAGTACCTCATATAAATGCAAGGCTTTCCCCTATTCGCCACCCGGGGATGTACAAGGTTTTATATATATATATATATATATATATTGCTGTAGCACTTTGTAGCTGCTGATTGGGAGGCTCTTCAGCAGTACTTCTTTGAGTTTCCCTGTAATGATTATTACTTCCATGGCAGAGAGTCATCTTACTGTGCCTTGCACATTATGGAGCTTATTCTCTCGGACATGGAAGCATACACTCCTTTCTCATATTGTCTGATTAGTGCAAAAAAAAACTTGGTTTAATCTCGCGTGTTCTATTCTGTCCAAAAAATGGAGAAGGACTATAAAAAGTACCGGAGCCAACCCACTCCTGAATCTCATCTCTTTTATGTTTCTGCCCAGAATCATGCTAATTCTCTTCTTTGCTCTGCAGAAAACAGCTTCACTCATACTAAATGCTCCAGACTCTCCAACCTTACCCAATCTTTCTAACAACTTAAACTCATAATTTTTCCCTCCTTTTCTCTACTCTGATGGCTCTGTAGCTATTTCTTCGATTGATAAAACAGAACTCTTGCCTCAGACTTTCTCCTCCAGTTCCACCTTAGACGATTCGGGTGCCATTCTTCCCTCACTTTCCCCCACTGACTCCCACATGGCTGATATTAAAATTTCTTCAAGTGATGTATTTTCTGCCATCATTGGCCTCAATACTAACAAAGCATTTGGACCTGATGGTATCTCTCCAGCTGTCTTCAAGAACTCTTCTTCCATGCTTACACGCTGTCTAGGTAAACTATTTCGCCCTTGTCTGTCAGCTTGTACCTTTTATTCTTGCTGGAAATTTGCTCTCATTCATCTTTTCCCAAAGAAGGGTGACCAATCCGAGCCTTCGAACCGTCGCTCAGTTGCTTTTGCATGCTGTATTTCAAGTTTTGATTCTATTCATACAACAAAAAATTAAAGCATATTTCCTATCATAATCTTCTTTCCAGTCACAGTATGGGTTCTGCCACAGACGCTCCACTGGCGATCTTCTCACCTACCTTTCAAACTCCAGGTCATCCTCCTTTCAGGACTTTGGTGAAAGCTTTGCCATTGGACTTGACATCTCAATGGCTTTTGATCGAGTCTGGCATATATCTTTAATTTCCAAACTCCCTTCTTTCGATTTCTATCCTTCTATCTGTGCCTTCGTCTCTTGCTTCCTTGCTGGTCGTTCTATTCGTTCTATAGCAGCTGTAGTAGACGACCACTGTTTTTCGTCTTGAGGTATCAATAGTGGTGTTCCACAAGACTCTGTCCTATCACCAACTCTCTTCCTTTTATTCGTTAATGACCTTCAGCGCTGCACATCTTACCCTATCCTCTCATACGCTGATGACTCCATCCTTCACCTTTCCATTCGCTCACCTCCCGTAGCGTCCATTCAGCAGTTACTTCAAGAGACAAGGGATGAGGCTAGGGCACACCTAATGCCTGTCTTGGCTCATTTCTCTGATTTGGGTAAAAGTAATCTTGTTGTTTTTAATACATCAGAAACTCAGTTCTTACATTTATCAACCTGCCAAAATCTTCTACAGGAGTACTCTTTAATTTTTTACAATTTCCAGATCAATCCTGCGTTATCCTTAAACATATTTCACATTTCATTCGCACGGGATTTCTCTTGGAAGAACGTATTACGTCACTTGTTATATCTACTTCCAAGAGATTAGGTGTGCTAGGCTGACTCCGTGCCTTCTTTACCCCTGCACAATTACTGACTTTATACGTGAGTTTTATTATACCCAGTATAGACTATAATTCTCATGTGTGAGGAGGCTCCCCACAAACAGCTCTTCTCAACAAGGTGGAATCAAAGGCTTTTCGTCTTATTAACTCTCCTCCTCTTACTGGCTCCCTTCAACCTCCGACTCCTCTCCACACTGTCGCATTTTTATCTCTTTTCTAACGCTACTTCGATGGTCACTGCTTCTCAGAACGGTGGGCGTGTAGCACCCGTCTAGCATATAATTGTCATCCCTTTTCTGTCCAGCTCTCTAATCCAAGAGTTAACCGTTGCTCCAAGTCCTTCATGTATGAATCAAGTCAACTCTGGAACTGTCTCCATCTGTCTGTATTTCCTAATGCCTATGATCTCCAGGCCTACAAACAGTGTAGCCAGGCACCCTGAACGGTACTGATCTTGAATTTGGCTCTCTTTTATCTTTTTTTTTTTCTTTTCTTCTTCTTGGCAGAAATATTTTGCATGCTTCTGGCCTTTGTTTCATTCTTCCTTGCATATTCCGGAAATATATATATATATATATATATATATATATATATATATATATATATATATATATATATGTATAAGTGACTGTGCCATTCAGCAAACATTGCAAATTCCCTTCATGCTCGTCAGCGGAGAAGTGCACGTGCGGCTTTATTCTTCACTAATATCCGTGGTCTCTGTACCAATTTGAATTCAGTTCCTTTTTTCCTACAGTCCATATCTCCTTTAGCCCTGTTCCTCATAGAACACTATATCTCACCCTCTAACGAAATATCACCATTCCGTTTTCCAGGTTACCATCTCCTCAAAAACTTACGTAATAAGGTTGGCACCTGTTGTTATATCAAATTAGAATTTGCAGTTGGCACTGTTTTAAGCTTTACTTCAGCTAATTTTGATTACTCACTACATAAACTGAATTATTTAAATATTATCAAATATATCAGTGTAGTCTATTGCTCCCCCAGTGCTTCATCAGAACCCAGTGTATATGACTCCTTAGCCACATAGTTGAGTAACCTTAAACTTACCCTTAGCACCGAAATTTCCATTTTGGGTGATTTTAATGTTCATTAGGTTGAATGGTTATTGCACTCTGCCAGGATTAATGATACTTGTCTAGAATGTGAGTTATTTGCGGAATCGTTTAATCTCACTCAGTTGGTTAAGCAACCAACCGGAATACCAGAAAATCCTGACCATAACGCCCATCTCTTGGATCTATTTCTAACAGATAATCCAGATCAGTACAGGGTAGAAGTGGTGTCACCACTTGGATCCTCCGACCACAATTTCACCAAAGCCTCATTAGTCAGCTTCCCCAAACTTCCCCGTTCTGAACCTGTCAGGGTGACCCGATGGCGCTTTGATAGGGCAGACTGGGATGGACTCAGAAATGATCTTGCTGACATTCCATGGCACTCTTTCTTCTCTTGTGACATCAGTTCTACCCAGTCCCACATTAATGACTTAATAATAGGCAGTATAGATTTATTCATACCAAGTCAATAGTTGACTAAAAGATCGAACTCTCCGAAGTAGTTTGATAGCAGCTGTGCTGTAGCGACGGCCCAAAAGTCATTAGCATATAACTCTTACTTAATAATCAAAAACATCTGAATCGCTCTGTCAGCTTAAAATTGCTAGAAACCATGCTAAAGCAGAAATAAATCTCATTAAATCGAATTTTCTTCAGAACCAAACATTAAAATTACTTAACATTCCCAGCGACAACTGAAGATTCTGATCAACTCTCACTTCTTTCAATAATCACTTTAACAAGTCATTGCCAATTTCCGTACTAAAATCTTCAGGTGGTAACACTACAAGTGACAAGCGTGACAAAGCGAGTATCCCTGCCAATACATTTGCCAGGAATTCTACCTTAGAAGATGTCAGCTAGAACGTTCCTGAACTAGAACTTGACTCTTCAGAAACTGTTCCACTTAAAATACAGACTAGATATATGAAATCCATCCTAGACAGTTCACCAACCAACAGTGGCGGAGCCAGGGGGGGGGGCCACGGCCCCCCCCCCCGAAATTTCTACGTGTGTTCAAGCATAGACTGCGAATCTTAAATGACAAATATTTGTTTAATCCAGGGTGTAATACTCGGTATGTCACATATTTGAAAAACTGAAAAAATATGCAATTCTGAGTAAAAAGTCTTGTATACACAAACACTTTTTAAGACTTACTTTTAGATGCGAGACAGATAGTCGAATTATCACACGGGAGCCGTTGGCACCGGGACGGATGAGGAGAGGAGGCAAAGAAGGAAGCAAGAAACGTTTGCCTCTCTGTGAAATATTCAATTTTTTTGTGTACCTTATGACACATTATCTTCAAAACAGGAAACTCCTTTACTAATAGGTTTATGTAATTAACTAGTTAGGAGTACCTGTGGCCATGTAGGCCTACATGTGGCAGAATTGGCAAGAAAAATGAACTATCGTGGCAACGTTTACCGGCCATCAGCTGAGTGTCACTTGCTGACCAACTAGTGATGGGAATTCCAGCTCTTTCAAGGGAGCCGACTCATTTGGTTCAGTTCAGTCAAGAGGGCCGGCTCTTTCGGCTCGCAGGTGGCTCCTCATTTAGTACCACATTGGCTTTTATAAAATTTGCCCAAATTTAGCAATATTGCAGCTTATGTAAAAAAAAAAAAAATGGATGCAGCCACAAAATTGACTTCCACAAGTATATTTTTCTCTTTAATCATCTTGAAACGTTCTCAATACCGATAAGATTATGCATATTCAGCATTTATAGTTTGTGAAATCAAATTACCCTTACACATACAGTATACTTAAACTCAAAGGCCACATGAAGGACTTTGCTCTTGTGATGCTCGAGGAGAACTTTAAAATGTATATATTCCATTTGTAGTGTAAATAACGAATAAAACCTTCATTATCATATAAAAAACAGAAAATAAATATTAGCTAAATCTGGCAACCAAGAAAATAAAGAAAACAGTAAACGGCTCCCATCGTTTACTTAAAAGAGCCGAATCGTTCACGAACGACACATCACAATCATCACCCGCCTGTGCCATCAGTCATGTCAACTCTCATCAGATCGTATTGCACCAGTAACGAGTCCATACAACTTGCTAATTACGCTACTTGCACGCTGTACTGTGACAAGAAGTGAAAAGACGCATTCCGTGGGTTTCCCTGGATCACTGTATTATGAAACGGAAGCAGCTGCAGCAGTCAAGTATATTGGACTTCATGAGTTCAAGTTCTGAAAGGTCAGAGTATGTTTAGCAAATGCATTACATTGTAGAGGATATTACTGCCAGCAATAATAACAAATGATAACCTCATGCCATGAGCACTACATAAGTGTAGGTGCACGCAGAAACTGGAAGCCAATGATTGCTTAAGATTATCCTTGTGATATATTTCAGGCTATAGCTACCTGTGCACTGTATGGCAACCATCACTGAAGTAAACTAATTATTATTTAACTAAGTGAAGTATTTAACAGACGATGGATTTTCACAGACACTAGCACTGAGTCTGGTGAGTTGGGACAGCGCGGGACACTGGGCGAGTTGGAACAGTGGGCACCGCAATGCCAAATGCCAAGACATCTCCATTTTATGGTGCCTATTCAATAGCCCTGCCCCAACTTTACAAATGTTAATACTAGTTTTCTATAGAACCACGAATGATGCCAGAAAAATGTGCAAATATGAAAGGGTGGTATTTTGTCCTTTGTAGAATTTAATTTATAAAAATACACGTATTTTGCCAATTTTCCTCTCCCACAGTCAGTTTTAGAGCTAAAAATCTACTTTTTGGCGGATGAAATCTTCAACTGTTATAGTCTTTTGTGATTTATCCATAAAATTCATTTTTACAGCACAGCAGTGCTGAAGGATAAATAGACAATTGTCCCGACTCGCCCACCTTTTTTTTTTTTCTTTTTTTTTTTTTTTACCCAGGATGATTTGGGACAACAATTTCATTTGTGATCTTCGCAAAGAAAAACCTACTTTTCACGCATTGTATACTACTATATTTTTTATTTTGTCGTATTTACGGTGGTTTTCGGTGTCAAAAAGCATTTTTCATTTTCAGGTTGCATGAGCAAATACTGTGATGTGGATTATGGCAAAAAAGCATATATTGGTATAGTGTTAAAAGTAGGGAAACAGAGTTGTACATTGAAATTTTTGGAAAAGAGAGGAACTGAGAAATGCAACTGGACAGTTTGTGATGATATACTGTATACTGATAATGATTTTCGGCAGTATATCATTGGTGGACCTGTCTTATTAGTAGGAACTGTACCTTGTACGATGCAAGAGGTGGACAAAACCTGTCATGATTATAAAAAGCATATTTCTCAGTGAAATTTTTCTCCATAAATTGCTACAAGCAACTTAATGGAACTCTTAACTATGGAATATGTATAGTGCAGTGTGTCCTTAAGGGCCAGGCGTGGGGGGGAGGCTAGGAAGAGTTGTGAGGTAGAATGAGACTGGAGTGAATTGGTGTTGTGATGAAAAAGGGTAGATTGAGATGGTTTGGGCATGTGGAGAGGATGGGGAATGATAATGGGGTGCAGAAATTGATAAGTGTTAATGTTGGGGGTAGTGTTGCAAGAGTTTTACCGTAAAGGACCCGGGACACGGTCACTGAGTGTGACCTCAGGGATAAGGGACTGAACAGGTAAGCTGCCAGAGATCAAGCAGCACAGAGAACCGCCATTAGGTGACCAAGGCCGACGGATCAAGCACGTTGGAGACTTTAAAAACGAAATGATAACTAAACAAACTTCAAATTGATTAATTGGATAAATACATTCTCAGATATGGCTCGTCGTCGTTACCTCGACTGGCGTTGGATGGCTTCTTGTTTAACCTGTTCGGAAGTGGGTGATTGTTTGAAGTTATGTTTTTTTAGTTTTTGAGGTAATAAAAAAAATCAGCAAGATGGGTGATTTTGCCATACATCAATCCAAATGATAAAATGCATTGTGTTTTTATATTTCTGTAGTGTTGCCTACTTCTTCCTTAGCCTGTATCATTCTTTTTCTGTGCCTGCCCTCCTATCTTCCTATTTCTCCCATCTTTCCTGTCACTTCTTATTGCTTTTCTTTCCCTTACAGGCGGCTTTACATTGAGTGACAAGCCAAAGAAACCATTTACAACGCTGGGTGGTAACCATATAACCAAACCATACGTGCTCCCTACGTGTCAGCAAGTGGGTGGGTGGAGGGTTAGTGACCCTCCCCGTAAAACAAATAACTCAAAGTCAAATGGCCACCCCTTATGGGATTATGGCATCTGGCAATAGATAGATAGATAGATTATGGTTAGCCATTATGGCCCCCACCGAATTACTGTAAATTTCTGGCTGCGCCCCTGCCAACAAACAAAGCTCAAGGCCCAGATGGAATTCCTCCAACTGATTTTAAACAGTGCTTCCCAGGACTTCCCTCTGTTCTAGCTAAATTATTCAGATTATGCATGCGCACTTCTTCATTCCCTAATTCAAGGAAAGAAGCTATTATCCGCCCAGTTCCAAAGAAAGGAAGTTTCTCTGACCCCTCTGATTGCAGACCAATAGTTATCACATCTTCTCTTGGTAATGTACAAGTATTTGAAAATGTGATTAATAAGCACGTAGTTAAACATCTTAACTCCAACAACTTAATTAGTGATAGATAATATTGTTTTCGCCACGAAACATGCACCATTGATATGTTCAATCTCCTTACTCATTCCATCCATCAATCAAGGGACCAACATGGAGAAACTCATGCAGTAGCCCTTGATATTTCAAAAGCTTTGGACAGAGTGTGCCACCGTTCCCTGTTGTCCAAACTCCCTTGCTATGAACTAACGTCTGTTGTTCTTCTGCTTTCCTTATACCTCAGCAACAGAGAAATAAGAGGAACAATAGTTGATGTATATTCCAATTTCCACTTAGTTAACGCCGGCGTGCCACAACGATTAGTTCTGGGAACAGTCCTATTCCTAGTTCATATTAATGATCTATCTGTCACCCACAATCCCATCCATTCATATGCACATGACTCAGCACTTCGCAGTTCATTCACACTCAAACACCGATTCACAGAGTTTAATATCTCTAACTCTCAACACAGTGCAGCCATCTCTATACGTCAAGACTTATCCAAGATCACTGAATGGGGACAAACTAACGTTGTCTCATTTAATGCTAGTAAAGCTATATATATACGATTTACTAATAGACAGATACTGCTAGATTCGTATATTACCATCAATGCTACGTATATTTCCCATCTCCAAAAGTATTGAGATTCTTGGTGTTTCACTTAACAATGCCCACAGCTTGACCCTTCATGTCAGATCACTTGCTAAAACCTCCTCAAAGTAACTTGGATTATTGTAAAGAGTCCGTAACATCTTCATTGACGAGCAGTTAACTATAATTTATAAGTCATGTGTGCTCTCAGCTGGAATATTGCTCATCCTTGTGGAATGGATGTGGAAAGGGTGCACTGAAACAACAAGACAAAACTCAGAACAATGCTGTTGGTATTATTAATAACCCTGCTATTATAAATAAACTACCTCCCCCACAAGTAAGAACGAATGTTGCCTCCCGTGCAATATATTACTGATACTTTTATGGCAGATGCTCATACGAAGTTGTGTCCATTGTGCCACCTATCCATGCATTCCCTCGTGCTACACAGACATCTGACAGTGCTCATGACTGGAATGTTACACAGCCACATTGCAGAACTTCTGTCTATCAGGATTCTATTATTCCCTGACCTACTTCTTTCTGGAACTCGCTTCCCCAGAGTTGTTTCTCGCCAGACTTCAACCTTCAGCTGTTCTAGTCCAACTGTTACAGATTATTTATGAATGGACGACGCCAGTAATCTGGTGTATGGATTATTTATTTATTTATTTTTTCCTTCCCCTATTTTGATAGGTGCCGTCAAGAGTTTTTATGATGGTTGTGAAGCATGTGTGTGGGTTAATGGGCATCTAAGTGAATGGTTCACGATCGGTGTGGGCGTGCTATAAGGTTGTGTGATGTCCCCATGGTTGTTTATTATATATATATATATATATATATATATATATATATATATATATATATATATATATATATATGGATGGGGTGATGAAAGAAGTAAAAACACAAGTAATGGAGAGAGGGGTGGCGTTGGAAATGATTGGTGATGGATGGACTATCTCAAATTTGTTGAATGCTGATGATGCAATACTGCTTGCAAGTACCGGACAAGAACTTCGTAGGCCAGTGCAGAGTCTTACTGATGTGTGTGAGCGTCGTGTCTTGAGAGTAAATGTAGAAATGAGTAAAGTGATGGTTATTGAGAGAGAAGGTGACTCGCAGTGCGATATAACAGTGAATGGAGAGAGATTGGAACTGGTGAGAGAGTTCAAATACCTGGGTACAGTGATAGAAAAGAGAGGAAAATGTGCAAAAGAAGTTGAAAGTAAAGTAACACAAGGAAGAAAAGTAGCTGGTGCAATGAAGGCCTTGGTAAGAAACAGAAGTTTGAGTGCTACAGCTGCACGAGGCTTACCTGAAGGAGTGTTAGTGCCAACTTTAACATATGGATGTAAGACTATGGTATGGCATGAAAATGAAAAGCCAAAAGTAGAGCACTGGATATGGGCCTGCAGATGAATGTATGCGGAGTACAGAGGGTGGATAGGATACGAAATAATGTGATTCGTGAAAGATGCGGAATGAGGAAGTTGGTGAACACCAGAATCGAAGAGAGTGTACTAAGATGGTATGGTCATGTGGAGAGAATGGATAACAATAGAGTGGTGAAAAAGGTATATCTGAGAGAATTCGAAGGAGGGAGAGACGTTGTAGGCCAAGGAGAAAGTGGATAGATACGGTGGATGAGTGTTTGAGAAAGAGAGGTTTGGAAGTCGGTGAGGCTAGGGAACTGACAGGAGATCGAGCTGGCTAGATGAATATTATGAAGAGAAGTGCGTGATCAGGGATTTTGGCACCCCTTTTTAACGTGGCAGCCTCCGGGTTGACTCTATTGGATACAATTATGTGAAGCTACAGAACGTGGTGAATGTTTTTGGCGTATCCGCTTGAGACAGGATTCCGGGAGCTTGAATGTTGAGTGAATGGAAGCGCAGCCCATTGTATTGGGCAAATTTGGGCTGTCTGGACATTGCTACTCCTCACCATGCCCTAAGGTGGGAAAGGAGGTCCGGATGATGATGATATATATATATATATATATATATATATATATATATATATATATATATATATATATATATATATATATATATACACAGTATATATAATCTTCCTTTCTTGTTGACGACTCAGTAGTTTAAACTTGCCGGTACAAGCGTCCCTAAGTGACTGTTTACGATATAAATGCCTGATAACTGTAAGATGTACAGTATGTTGGTCATCTGATTTCCTGAGGTATGTGTTGTATTGTTTACACTTAAATTCTACTTATTTCTCATTTACAACAATGAGAAGGTTAAGAGTGATAGTTTTAACATCGTAGCCCTTAGGATTGTTTTATATTTTTCTTAAAAACTAAATATTAAACAAGACCTAACAATTTGGTACGGTATTTTAAATGTTTTCTAGTTTCAGAATGCAACTGTCATTTGGATTCTCTTTGACCCTATGCCGCAGCTGTTGTAACTTTTTTAAAACATATTTTTTTACAGGTAAATGGTACCTAAATTCTTCTTTGGACGACTACGTTCATTAGAGTACCTTAAGTTCCCTTTGTTGGAGAAAGCTTTGACCACTTCATTTTAATCACAAAAATAATATGAATCCCGTTTAGACCAACTAATTCAGTTTACAGTATGAAATCATGGTATTCTGGCACGGAGACTGGAAACTGTTGTTCCATGAAGTTACTTGTATATTACATATTGACTCTCATATGTTCATAAAACCAACGAAAAGCTGTATTGAGCAGCCTCATGAAACTTTTCACCGTCATTATTGCCTCTGTAAATAGGGTTGGAACAATTATGTTAAAAAGGCCAAGTAACCATACACACACACACACACACACACACACACACACACACACACACTGAGAAACGAAATTCATCGGTAGATATGACCCGGCACCAATGCCGGAAATTGAGTTTCAAATGTTGTCAACACCTGTTCATGCGAGCCTCCCTGTGGCGTTGAAGAAGAGGTATTCTTACAGCTGGTCTTATTGAGGCAACGTGTACTGCTTACAGATGGTTGTAAATGGTTTAATTGCTGATATTAATGTTTGCAGCTGCTCTCAGTTGTCACCTCAAAAGAGCTGGCTGTAACAGTACGTTGACATAGAGCTCACGTGACGATGACTTGGTCTTGTCTTCTTGCAGTAGGCATACACGTAGATATTTTAGTGCGGTACCATACTACAACCTGGACACGCTATATCAGTCTCTTCATGACTAAGTGGGTCATACCAAATCTTCTTGCCACCTGTCTCATCGAAACAACCCCCTGAACCCACGCTAGACCTCGACGTCTATTTTTGTCTCCCAATCTGTGTCATGGGGACATGACTGTTTGATGACCTGTAAAGCCCATTTACATCCGACATACAGTAGGTAAAGAAAAGTTTGTGAACAGTGTTTAGTAGTAAAGCAGATTTAATGTGATTCAAAACATTCCCTCTTGCCTCAACCTCCCGGTCAGCAGAATTGCCATGAAAAACATGCAATATTCGTGGATTATGCATTTCGCATGAGTCATGGTGTACAGTTCCTGACCGAAACAACACAGTTGATTTTGTACTATTTCGTCCTGCCTTGATAGAATTAATTTGTTTCCTTTCTGAACGAAATAATTGAAGATGGCTCTTAACATGTTTTAGTAGTATGTTATATAAAGTCCTTCCCTTCATGGCACTTAACTAAATTAAAATTTATAAATCAAGGGGTTATATTCAACAGATTCCTCATAATACAAAGGACATCTCAGGAAAAAAAAAAGAAAAAGAAAAAGAAAAAAAGCTTTTCATCATAAACGACAACTTCCATTTTTTTGTATCTTTGGACCTAATATTCCATAAAAACAAGAAATTCTGCGCAGAAAATACATCTCTTGGAGTGAGAATCAAGAACCACACGAAGGAGTAAAGGTAACACAGGATTTGGTAATTAGGCCAAGACTGCACTAATACCGTCAGCCACACAAAACTGTCACCCACACCAGCACCACACAAGCATCGTCAGTCACTCCAGCACCACACTAGCACCGTCAGGAACACCAGCACCACACTAACACCGTCAGGAACACCAGCACCACATTAACACCGTCATCCACAATAGCATCACCGTAAAATCGTCAAGGAAAACAGCACCACACTAACACCGTCATCCACCACAGCACCACACTAACACCGTCAGCCATCACAGCACCAAACTAACACCGTCAGCCACCACAGCACCACACTAACACCGTTAACCACACCAGCACCACAAAACACCGTCAGCCACACCAGCACCACAAAACACCGTCAGCCACACCAGCACCACAAAACACCGTCAGCCACACCAGCACCACAAAACACCGTCAGTCACACCAGCACCACAAAACACCGTCAGTCACACCAGCACCACAAAACACCGTCAGTCACACCAGCACCACAAAACACCGTCAGTCACACCAGCACCACAAAACACTGTCAGCAACACCAGCACCACAAAACATCTTCAGCCACACAAGTACCACAAAACCGTCATCCACACCAGCACCACAAAACATCTTCAGCCACACAAGTACCACAAAACCGTCATCCACACCAGCACGGCACAACATTCAAGATTTACCTGCGATGGTGGAAGGTCAAAGATGATCGGATGAGGCATCCAGCTTCGCAGGGTCAAGTGGCCTGTGAGTCAGGCAGCTCGGGAACTCAGTATTTATTGTCCACCATCCCTGGCCAAATTCTCGTACCGGAACTGGTTACATAGTTGAAAAAAGAAGTTGCGCGGTCCTCCTTGGGTACATATTTAGTAACGTACTGGATTTCCTCAAAAAAGGGTGACAATAGATAGATATACTGTATAAACAGATAACATTGTCATAGTAAATTGCCGGAACATTTATCACGTAAGTCATATACGAGACTTGCATAAATTGTATAATTCCCTGACAACAGAAAGTGTGTGTGTGTGTGTGTATATATATATATATATATATATATATATATATATATATATATATATATATATATATATATATATATATATTTATCTATCTATCAATCTATCTATATCCATGTCCATTTATCTACCGTATATATTTTCGTGTGTGTGTGTCTGTGTGTACCTCTCTCTCTCTCTCTCTCTCTCTCCCTGTGTGTGTGTGTGTGTGTGTGTGTGTGTGTGTGTGTGTGTGTGTGTGTGTGTGTGTTTATGCAAGGAAAAAGGAACCAAAGACCAGGAGCCCGCAAATCGTTCCTTCCAAGAAAAAAAAAGAAAACAATACAAAAGAGATCCTAATTCAAGATCCGTTCATTTTAAGATGCCTGGACACACTGTGTTTGAGAGTCTGGAGATCATAGGATGTAGGAAATACAGACAGAGGGAAGCAGTTGCAGATATGATAGGTTGCATAAATGAAGGCCTGGGAGTAACGGTTAACTCTTGGATAAGACAGCTGAACAGAAAAGGGATGGAGTTTGCTAGACGGGTTCTACACGCCCGACGTAGAAGTGGAGGGATGCAAGCAGACAGTTGAGAGTAGCAGTGACCATTGAATTAGCGACAGAAAAAAGATAAAGATGCAACAGTGCGGCGAAGAGACAGAGGTTGAAGGGAGCCAGTAAGAGAAGAGGGAAGTCCTCATATTTTGGTGCGTTAAAGAAAGACCTGTATCCATTTGGAATAACTGTAGGAAAAAAAAATATGCAAACATGTTTCATTATTAGCTGAGAGTACTGTACAACAAATATAAGATATCTGGAGCTGGTACATTAGGATAACTGAACTAAATAAAATATTCATATGGATCTTTTGAAAAAATTTATGGAAAAAAATTTTCTTATTCAGATACTGAGATGGAAATATATGAAAAGGAGCAAAATAACTTATATTACAGGAACTTGGGGGTGTAGACACTCACACAGCCGACCAGAGACCTCTGGGAACCACAGAAATCTGCTTTCCTGGAACAAATAAAAACCTGAGATATTTTACCTCCGTTTTCGGCCATACAAATATATTATTGTGATTATATTATCGCGATTGCAGCCTGAATAGACTGTAAAATAATTTTTCATCACCATAATATATTAGTGTAGTCGAAAACGCACGAACAATATCTCTAGTTCTCATTAGTACCTGCCAACACATTTTCTGTGGTTCTCAGAGGTCACTTGCCAGGTGTATGAGTGTCTACGCCTCCAAGTTCCTGTAGTTGTTATGTTGCTCAATTTGCATCATCTCTAGGCTAAAACACTCGTTAAATGTTGTGTACAATGCATCCACGTAGAACACCATGGCCTCTCCCTTTATTTTTCCCATTGCAGCAGTACTAGGAAGACCTGTTCCAAATGGATACACGGATAATCAGTGATAAGCGATAAGGAACAAGAGTGCGAAAATACGGCTAATCTTGACAACACCATGTGGCTTACTGCTGAGGGACGTGCAAAAGTTTCCAGAAACCAATATATACGGACAATATTGAGCGCAAAACACGTGGTGCATGATTGCCACATTGCACAGTCCTTCCTAAGTAGGGTGAGACGAAAAGCTTTGCTCCACCCTATCGAGAAGAGCTGTAGCTTATGAGGGGAGCCTCCCCTTACATCAGAGTTGTATTCTACACAGGGCGAATAAAACCCGTGTATAATGTCAACAACTGTGCAGGGATGAAGAAGGTATGGAGTCAGCTCAGCACACCTAATCTCCTGGAAGCAGATTTTACAAGAGATGTGATATGATCTTTCCAAGATAAGTCCCAAGAGAAAGAAACCCCAAGTATGTTTAAGGACGATGCATGATCAAGCTGGATATTATTAAACATTAGTGAGTATCCGTGTGAAAGATTTTGTCATGTAGATACGTGTAAGAACTGAGTCTTTGATGTATCAAAAACAACAAGATTATTTTTACTCCAGTCAGAGATACGAGCTGATGAATAAAAGGAAGATAATTGGTGATAGTACAGAGCCCTGAGGAGCACCACTGTTGATAGATCTAGAACAGGGGTTCCCAACCTTTATTTACCCATTACCCCATTTTCCACACCTCCCTTCACTCATTACCCCTCATTGCTTATGTTTCCACAATTGCATTTTAGCTGCTTAACATTTTGATGCCTAGAATTTAGTTTGAATGTAGGACTTAATTAAAGGTTAGGCTAAAACCAAGAGAGTTATTGCAAGGAGTAATTTATTTTTATTATTAACACTGATACCAAATAAACATGACTTTAAACATTCATCTCTGAATTTTAGTATAGGTCTGAAAGTCTATCATAACTGGTATGATTTTTAGATTTTTTTTTTTTTGTTACCTCCCCCATTACCCTTCATAAAAGACCAAATTACCCCACTTGGGGTAATTTACCCCAGGTTGGGAACCCCTGATCTAGAAGAATGGTGGCCGTCTACAACGGCAGCTATAGAACGACCAGAAAGGAAGCTATAGATGAAGGGACAGATAGAAGGATAGAAACCGTATGTGGGTAGTTTGGAAATTAAAAATTTATGCCAAACTCGATTGAAAGTCTTTGAGACGGCAAGTGCAGTGGCAAAGATTTTGCCAGAGTCCGGAAAGGAGGATGACAAGGAGTCTGAATGGTAGGGGAGAAGATTGTTAGTGGAGAGTCCCTGACGGAAACCATACTGACAATCAGAAAGCAGGTTGTGACAGGAAAGATTTTTAAAAAAATATTCTGTTAAGAATAGACTCGAAAACTTTTGAAACACAGGATATTAAAGTAATTGGGTGATAGTTAGAGGGTTGGTTTTGGTCACTTTTCTTTGGGACTGGCTGAATGACAGCAAACTTCCAGCATGAAGGAGAGGTACAATTTGCGAGACAAAGGCCAAAGAGTTTACCTAGGAAGGTGTAAGCACAAAAGCACAGTTCTTGAGGACAACAGGAGGGACTCCATCAGGCCCATATGCCTTGTTAGAACTGAGGCCAGTGATGGCAGAAAATACATCAGCTGCAGAAATTTTAATGTCAGCCACGAGGAAATCATTAGGGAAGTGATGAAGGAACAGCACCAGAATCATCTAAGCTGAAATTGGAGGAGGAAATCTGAGTGAAGAGATCTGCTTTATCAGTAGAAATAGCTACAGAGTCATCAGAGTAGAAAAGAGGAGGGAAGGATGATGAGGTAAAGTTGTTAGAAAGGTTTTTGGCAAGGTCCCAGAAGGAGCAGGAAGAAGTTGAGTTATGGCGTTGAGAGCGTGTAGTATGAATGAAATTATTTTTAGCAGAGTGAAGAACAGACTTAGCATGATTCCAGGCAGAAATATAAAAAAGAAATGATTCATGGGTGGGTTGGCTCCAGTACCTTTTATTGGCCCTCTCCTTGTTGTGGACAGCATTAGAACAAGCGTGATTAAACTGAGGCTTTTTTGTATTAATCAAAGGATTTGAGATAGGAATGTATGTTTCCATGCCTGAGAGAATGACCTCCATAATTCGTGAGGCATACCCAGATGGCTCCCGGCCATGGGAGCAATAATCATTCCAGGGAGTATCCGTGAAGTACTGCCTGAGGGCCTCCCAATCAGCGGCTACAAAGTGCCACAATCGTACGTTTCATTGGAGGGTCAGCAGACCGTACTGGAGCGATAGTGCAGGTGAAGGTTATAAGGTTGTAATCCGAGGAACCCAAAGGAGAGGAAAGATTAACAATGTAAGCAGAAGGATTAGTTGTAAGGAAGAAAAAAAGTATGTTGGAACTCACTCCAATGAGGTCAGGGATACCAATAGGGTGCTGTACAAGCTGCACTAGGTCAGTAAGGATAGAAAAGACGTAGGTTTTTTCACCAGGTGGATCAATGAAAGGAAAGGAGCCAAAGTTGTTGGTGAACATTGAAGTCTCCTAGAATGCAGATTTCAGAGGAAGGAGGAAAAGATAAGCTGTGTTTCATCGTGAAAGTAAGATTCAATTATTCAATTCAGTTATTTCCTGTGGCACCCCACGGGATGTATAGGGCCTCTATGAACTCCCTCTACCAATATTTGTCTCTTGCCATCTCCTTCAGGTCCCCCCCGCTGAGGGGGGGTCACCTTGACATGGTGGCGGGGCTTGAAGCGTGGTTGGTGGTGCCACCTACCTTGGAGGCACACCTACCTTTGTAGGGTTCGGCATATGTCAGTCACGTGGACGAAGCACCCCCTACATCACTGGTGGAGGAGGCCTGCTGGTGATGTTATTCCCTGCCCTTTTGCCATCTAGGGTGGGACTCTTGCCTCCCCACGTGTTTGCCGTGCGTGGCGTCCCGTAATGCTGGGAGACGGGAGTCCTGGAGGTTGAGCGATGCTGCACGATGCGCCCTGCAGCTAGCAATACACCTCTTTGGTCCCTTATTCTGGCTAGACGGGTGGCCTGGTTGGGCCCGACCAGGTCAGTCGGCTGGTCATGCGTTGGCTAGGGTCAAGTGGGCACTGGGGGGCCTGGTGGCTCCTATCGTCCTGGAGTCACCCTTGCCCAGGTCCCCTGGTGGTTACCCGCGTATACTCTCCTGCTACCTCTGGGGTCGCCAGTGGTGTTATCCCTGGGATATGACCTCCCCTTGTTGGGCTCCATGGTGGGTGGAGGGGTGGGGGAATGAAGTTTCTGTTGTATATTAATGGATAATTTACCTAAAAATACTGTTGACGACACATCATCTGTCCCTGGTAATTCTGTGGAAGCATCCTCTTCGATTGCCACGTTAGAGCCTTTCCAGGCCCCAAAGGACTATCCTCCTCTAACCCAGCGTTCAACTGGGAATAGGAGGAGGTCACGCCGGGTTGGTTTGGCTCCGGGGTTCAATCCGGAAGAGAGTGAGCCTGAGACCTTCAATAAGTATCTAGTACTGAAACCCTCTGCTGGTGGTTCCGTGCTGGATATAGATATTTTTGAACTACACCGAGCCATTGTTTCTGCTTGTGGCCGTGAACCGGCGATCTCAACCCAGGGGGATGGTAGCCTACTTATTGAGGTGTCCTGTCCAGCAGAAAGCTCCCGTCTCCGGAATTTGACCTCCATAGCTGGCAATAGTATGTCCTGTGTACCCCATGGCACCTTCAACCAAAGTAAGGGGGTTATTTACTCTCGAGACCTCCTGCGGTACCCTGAGTCACAGTTGTTAGAAGAACTACGCTCTTATGGTGTTATAAAGGTTGACCGGGTACAGAAGAAGATCGATGGTGTTCTGACCCCGACTCCGACGCTGTTTCTGACCTTTGACCGCTTGACGTTGCCTGCTTCCGTGAAACTTGCCTGGCTCTCTCTGCCTGTGAAGCCTTATGTTCCAAACCCAAAGCGGTGTTTTCACTGTCAGGGGTATGGGCATGTTAGTAAATTTTGCCGACGTGCACTGGCTGGCCTTCCTGGTGTTTGTGTTTCCTGTGGCGATATGAGTCATACCAGTGATTCTCCAGGACCCCTTAAATGCTATCACTGTGGGGGTCCTCATGCTGTATTTTCCAAAAACTGTCCTCGCTACTGCCTTGAAAAGGAAGTTTTGAGCATTCGTGCACGTGAGAAGGTTTCCTTTCCAGAAGCAAAGAGGAGGGCCCAGACTCTCTTCTTTCGGCCTGGAGTTACTTATGCTTCTGTCCTTTCTGGGGCACCTGTACGTCGTTCTGTGTCCCAGAAGTTGCCACGACCCTTTACAGTGACCACTTCCCCAACTACTGATTTGACGGATGTTGTTAACCCTGGAATTACTGATAAGTGTGTGACTGATACTCATCCACCCACTGCTCCAACTGTCTCTGCCTGCACCTCAGTGGCTGACGGTTCGCATACTTCTGTGGTGGTGGCAGATGTACACACTGACGAGACTCATCCCCCCTTGTCCAGTATGAACGAGGCTCCTTCTGTATCCGGCAAACGTCATCGTAATTCGTCAGAGTCCTCAGAGCCTGAAAGCCGGCCACCTAAGGTTTCTGTTGTCGAACCTTGTATCAACCTCTCTACTGTTCCCTCTGCCTCAGAGGCTGAGAGGTCTAGCCAAATGGAAGCTGCTGCTGGTGATTCACCTGTAGTCAGGTCCCCACCTGGGGATGGTGTTGGACAGACTTCTGATGCGTCCGTTCTGAAAAGTGCAATGTCAACCTTGCAGGTTTCTAATCCTGTCAACTCTGTTTCCACTTCTGGAGCTTCAAATGGTAGCACTGGCCGTCCCACATTACCCAAGGCGGCCTCCAAGCATCTATCCAAACCGAATGTTATTCCACCTCAAAGGAAGAGTGTTGTAAAACTTTCCTCTTCCACGTCCTCACGTTTGCCTACGGATGTTCGACATAAAGCGCGGGTTCCTGGTGCTGGACAGTCTCTTACCAAGGGCCTTCCTAAGCATCATTCCAAACCCGCTCGCATGTCAGGAGGTGTACAGTCATGCACTTAATCATTTTCCCCTCCACTATGGGTTCTATCATCCAGTGGAATTGTCGGGGTTTACGTGCTAACTATGAGGAACTGTGTCATCTAGTTTCTCAATTTACTCCGCTATGCATGTGTATCGAGGAGACCATGGTTGGTGATACTGCTCCTGCTGGTCCTTCTGGCTACAATGCTTTTTATTCTGATCCTGTGCTGGGCCAAGGTCGTCATGGAGGTGCTGCTATCTTCCTTCGCCAGGATATTCCATGTAGTTATCTGGATATTTCCAGTCCCTTGCAGGCAGTTGCTGTCCGGATGTTTTTACGTCGGCAGTATACAGTTTGCAGTCTTTATCTACCTCCTAGTGCAACTGTTGAAAGGGCGGATCTGGAACGCCTTATTCATGGCCTTCCTTCTCCCTTTCTGTTACTAGGCGATATGAATGGTCACCATCCACTATGGGGAAACAGTGAGGCCAACCCTCGGGGTGTTATGCTGGCCTCTTTAGTGGAAGATGAGGAGTTAGGCATTTTAAACTCCAATATAATGACTTATTTCCATAGCCAGACAGGAACTTTTACTGCCATTGATTTGTCCTTATGTTCAGCTGATGCTCTTTTAGATTTTAACTGGGATGTGTTGCCAGACCTGTATGGCAGCGACCATTTTCCGTTACTCTTAACTGCTAGTGCAGGTGGGCCTCAGCCACGTCTTCCTCGCTGGCTTCTGGATAAGGCTGACTGGCCATATTTCAGGGAATTAAGTTCCATATCCCTTTCTGTCAATGAGTTTGACTGTCTTACGGAGGCTGTGTCATATTTCAATACCGTGCTGCACTCAGCAGCCCTATTATCTATTCCAAAAACAAAGGGTCAGTTTCCTAAACGTCCAGTTCCTTGGTGGAACTCAGAGTGTAGTTCCGCAGTGAGAGCCAAACGAATCGCCTTCTCACGACTTCGTCGTCACCGTGGGGATCCTCAGTATTTGGTGGCGTATCAGAGGGCACGAGCTCATATGAGGCGGGTCTTAAAGGAGGCTAGGCGTTCGTCCTGGAAGGGTTATGTTTCCTCCATCAATTCGAGGACTTCCATCACCCAGGTGTGGAACCGGGTAAAGAAAATTTCAGGTAAATTTACTGTTCCATCCCCTCCTGTTTTATCTGCACCAGGTGGAACTGTGGCTGATCCATTTGCTGTTGCAGAATTGCTTGCTGACCATTTTGCCAGTGTGTCAAAGAAGGATGCAGATACACCTTTGGCTTGCCGCCGTCGGCGCCTAGAATCTCGTGGTCTCAGTTTGGCCTCTGTTGGGGGAGAGCCTTACAATGTTCCATTTTCAATTTTTGAACTCCAGTCAGCTCTGTCGCAGTGCCATGATTCCTCTCCTGGTTTTGATGATATTCCTTATGCCTTTTTACGCCACCTGTCTGATGAGTCCCTGTTGTTTTTGCTTTCACTGTTTAATAAGATCTGGTGTTCTGGGGAGTTTCCGGCTTGTTGGGGTGTTGCTGTAGTTATCCCCATCCCCAAACCAGGTAAGGATCACCTACAGGCGACGAATTATCGGCCTATTTCTTTGACGTCTTGTATATGTAAAGTTTTGGAAAAGATGGTCAATGTTAGGCTTGTGTGGTTTTTAGAGAGAGGTGACTTCTTATCCCCTGCCCAGTATGGTTTTCGAAAAATGCGATCTACCTCTGATGCATTACTGTCCTTGGAATCTTCTGTCTGTGAGGCTTTTTCCACTAACCAACTCCAGGTCACGGTCTTCTTTGATCTGGAAAAGGCATATGACACTGCATGGCGTCATGGTATTTTACTCTCTCTTCATGAGTTTGGTCTTCATTGGCGCTTACCTGTTTTTATTCAACAGTTTTTATCTAACCGAATTTTAAGGGTGCGAGTGGGAGGAGTGCTTTCTAATGCCCGAGCACTAGAAGATGGAGTACCACAGGGGAGTATCCTTAGTGTTACTCTGTTCGCTGTAGCCATTAACAGCATCATCAGTGTACTTCCTGATGGTGTACGAGGATCACTATATGTTCATGACCTCTCGATTTCCTTCACTGCATCTAGAATGTCTCTGATAGAGAGGAAGTTGCAGCTGGCTCTCAATAGAATTTCTGACTGGGCAGAAGCACGCGGTTTCCATTTTTCTGCAGCAAAGACAGTGGCTATACATTTTTGTCGTCTTCGAGGAGTCCACCCAGACCCTGACTTGGATCTCTATGGTAGAAGAATATCCTGTGTGGAAGAGACGCGGTTTCTGGGTCTTCTGTTTGATAGAAGATTAACCTGGGTTCCTCATATTCGTTCTGTTAAGGTGGCTTGTCTTAAAGCTTTGTCTTTTGAGGGTTTTAGCTCATACCTCTTGGGGTGCTGACCGTCAGACCCTCCTCCTCTTGCATAGGTCTCTTATTCTTCCTAAAGTTGAATATGGGTGTGAGGTCTACTCCTCTGCAACAGATGCCCGCCTCCGGTTGTTAAATTCTGTGCATCATGCTGGTGTTCGTCTGGCAACCAGGGCATTCAAATCATCCCCAATTCCAAGTTTGTTGGTAGATGCTGGTGTACTCCCCTTGGACTTGCGGCGCCAGTTGCTAATGATGAGGTGTTGGTATCGTCTTCACCGCATTCCAGACTCAATTTCTTGTGCCATTGTCTCACAGGATTCCCGATCTTCTGTTTTTGAGACCCGTCCCAATTTCCCAAAGCCATTTGGTTACAGGGTCCGGTCTGTTATGCTAGCCCTCTCTCTCCCAAGACTGGCAATTTGTCCACATCGGATCCCAAGGGTGGGTTCTTGGCTACTCCCTCACGTGACATTCTGTAGGTCCGTTGTTGGAAAAAAGGGCTCGCTTCCCTCTCAGATGTCCCTCTCTCTCTTTTTAGAACATGCCTCCATTCATGAGGGTTCTGTCCCTGTCTATACTGACGGGTCGAAGACTGATACTGGAGTAGGATTTGGTGTTGTCTTCCCTTCCTTTAGTAGGGGCGGTAGCCTTCCTGGCGTTACTTCAGTGTATACAGCAGAACTGACTGCAATTTTGTATGCTCTTAAAATCATTTTTACTCTCCGCCAATCCGTTTTTGTGATTTATAGTGACTCATGTAGTGCTTTGTCTGCACTGGAGTCTTTTAATGCATCCCATCCATTGGTTTTATCAATTTTAGAGTGGCTTTTTCTTCTTGGCCGCCGTGGCCGGCGTGTAGACTTCTGTTGGGTTCCTGCACATGTTGGTGTGGTGGGCAATGAGAGGGCAGATACTTTAGCTAAAGCTGCGTCTTCTCAACAGCCCCCAGCTGACTACCCACTACCTGTTTCTGATGTAACACCTTACTTGCGGTATGCAATTCGTACGTGTTGGCAGAGACACTGGGATGGTGTGTCTCAAAATAAACTAAAAGAAATCTTTCAGACAGTGGTTGTGCCAAGGGTTCTTCCCTCTATGTCTCGGCGACTGGAGGTGGCTCTTGCTAGGCTTCGCATTGGGCATTCTCGGCTTACACATGAGTTCCTCATGTGTGGTGAAACTCAACCGTACTGTGATGACTGCCTCGTTCCCCTTACTGTCCGTCACTTGCTGGTCGAGTGTCCGAGTCTGGGGGGCCTGCGTCAGAGGTTCCTTCATAGGCATGGGGGAGCAGATGGTGCCTACTGTTTATCCTCGATGCTTGGTGAGGCCTCCAACGATTTTACTGATGTTTTTAGTTTTCTTCAGGAGGCGGGCCTCCTTCCACTTTTATAAGTAATTATTTTATAAATTATTCTTTTATTATTTTTCTGTGTTTTATTCCTACTAACAGATATTAACTTTATTTTGAATAGACACTTTTTATTTTGCCGTGCCTTCTACTTTGTCATCCGGCGGCATATGACCCTGGCAGTTGCGCCGCCAGATTGTAATTATTTTCAATCAATCAATCAATCAATCCTTCAGGTCCCACCGACACTCCTCTCCTGCTTCTCGAGTCATTGTCCTCAACCACGTTTCCCTCGGCCTAGCTCTACCTCTTCTTCCTCTAACAGTCCACTCTAGCACATCCTGTATTAAACTACTTTATTTTCTATGTATGTGCCCCAGCCACTTTCAGCGAGACAGTCTCACATATTGATCAACTGGTTCCACACTCGTAATATCCCTTACTCTTTTATTTGTAACTCTGTTTTGCCACTTTACCCCAAGAATCCTTCTCAGTATTTTGTTCTCAAATCCTAATACTTTCTGATATGTTGCAGTTTTACTGTACCATGACTCATGCCAGTAAATTAATATTGGTCTAACCATGGACTTGTAAATTTTTACTTTAGTATGTACCACAAGCATAGTATTATTCCAAACAGATTTCGACATTCCAACAGCTCGCCAAGCCAGTCTAATCCTATCCTCAATTTCATTGTTTAATGATCTGTTAGATGATACAATCGTTCCCAGATATTTAAAATTTTTACATTCTTCACTACATTATTCCCAATTACACAATCGATTTGGTTCTCCACATTCATATTAATAATTTCAGTCATTCCACAATTTATTACCAATCCCACTTTTTCTCCGTCCTCCACCAGACAATCAAGCACCCTCTGCATCTCGTAAATACTTCCACAAATCAGTACAATATCATCAGCATAGCCCAAATCCATCAAATTATTATTTTTTTTTCCAGGTAACTCCTGCACCATTTCTCCTTACAACCTTTCTCATAACATAATCCATAACCAAAACAAACAGCAATGGCGAAAGAACTCCTCCTTGAATCACTTCTGACCTAACTTCAAACGGATCACTCAAAGAACCACCCACCATTACCTTACAAAAAGTACCTTCATGCAGGCTTCAAAAAATATTTACAAACTTTTCTGATATAACATAGAATCTCATAATTTTCAACATAGCTCCACGTGAAACACTATCAAAAACCTTTTCAAAATCCACATAACACATACTAAGTGGCATTTTCATCTCATTAGCTTGTTGCATTAGATGCCTTACAATAAAGTGCTTGAAAGGGTACAACAAGGAAGAAAGGTTGCTGGTTCCTTGAAAGCAGTGATAAGAAACAGGGAAGTGAGCATGGAAGTGAAAAAATTACTACATGACAGTATTGTGATGCCAGATGCCTCAATCCCTTATGGGGTGGCCAGAAACAAATCGCCTCCACGTCGCCCTGTCCCCCTCCATTTCACTGCCCTGCTCCCAACTCACACACCCCTCTCTCATATACCTCTCCACCCCATCCCTCCATCTCATCCTCGGCCTCCCCCTCCCTCTTCCCCCCTCCACCTCACTCACATACACTCTCTTCGTCAGTCCTTCACCCTCCATCCTCTCCACATGGCCAAACCACCTCAGTGTGTTCCTCAGAACACTTCCTATCACATCCACATCCACACCGCAACGCTCCTTTATTTCATCATTTATCAACCTGTCTCTCCATGTGACTCCACAGGCTCCTCTTAAATAACTCATTTCCACTGCTGTCACTCTTGACTTGTGTCCTTCCAACAATGTCCAAGCTTCACTTCCATACGTTAGAGTTGGTATCACAGTACTGTCATGTAGTAACTTTTTCACTTCCATGCTCACTTCCCTGTTTCTTATCACTGCTTTCAAAGAACCAGCAACCTTTCTTCCCTGCTGTACCTTTTCAAGCACTTCACCCTCCAAACCTTCATCCTTACTCATCACACTACCCAAGTACTTAAACATACACACATTTTCCAATTCCTCACCATCCAACCTCACTGTACATTCACTGACTTCACCTCTCTCAAAGACCATCACTTTACTCTTCCCTACATTCACCTTTAGATTCCGTTTCTTGCACACTCTCCCAAACTCATGATGATATATATATATATATATATATCTATCTATATATATATATATATATATATATATATATATATATATATATATATATATAGTGATCCCTCCAATATCCGATGTAATAGAGCCAAAGGCATGTCCGGATAGTGATCCTGTCCGGATATTGGGCCCCAGCCTCCTGGACTTGTACTTATGGACCCTAACTCAGAAAAACACCTATACAACTCCCTCTGGACATGCATTGCACCTATTTAAGACCCAAATCACACTAAGGGACATAAAAGACTGAAATAAATGCAAAAGAACCATAAAATAAGGTTTTAGAGGTGAGTTTATACAATATTAAACATTCTGGGTACTTACAAGTCCCTGGCTCCTGGACTGGTTTAAACTACCAGTTTGCAGTCCACAGTTAATCCTCTGCGCTCTAAATTCTAATTTCTTAACACTGCACAACACTGAAAATTCCTGTGTGTTCTAGTGGCGAGGTATTGCAGTTTATTCACTGTTTATTCACAAAAAACAAGCACCTGTGGCTTGCACTGCTATGAGCATCTGCTCTCGATCGGAGTTTGGCTGTGACTGTTGATGATGGCGGGGTAACAGAGTTGCCAGATCGCAACGGCCACATTACCAATCTCCTCAACTTTCATTACCAAATTTAACTTTTCATTACGAAATTCATAAAGCTAGCATTTTTTCTTCACTAATTATATATACAAGTGGAAATACATGTAATCACTCTCCTTATAATTAACACCATGTTGATTATTTTCATGCTATGTAGGGTAGCAGATGAATCAGAGAGAGCAAACAATCCACCATCTCCATCCTGTGTATTCTCATACATGTGAAAAATCCTTTTGGTAATGCATTATTCTGATTCATTACCAAACGAATTTTTCATTACCAAATTGGCCCACACTTGGTAATGAAAAATACCAAATGGCAACCTGACAGGGGAGGGGGGTGGGGGAGGAAGGAAGGGGTGAAGGGACCATGGTGTAACAGTTGTTCGGCGCCACACAGCAATTTCAAATTACGGGCGGGAAAAAAGTCAGATTTTTTTCGAATTTTTTGCGGTTTTTGGCCTATTTTGGGAATATTGGATCCCAGGACGATTATGTCCGGTTAGTGGGGATGTTCGGATATTGGGCGTTCGAATATTAGAGGGATTAATATATATATATATATATATATATATATATATATATATATATATATATATATAGAATATATATATACTGTACAGGGTCATTCACGAGTTTTTCCGGAAACTCTGGGAAATGGAAGCTTATGCAATTCTAAGCATATAATACTCTATAAGTATAGGTGTTTAATGTAATAGTTTACAAGTGGGGAAATTTTCAAATCTGACTGACAATTGAGCGGGAGGCAGGCGGGCTGGTGGCAATCTTTGCTGTGTGCCAAGTTACTCAATTTTCTCTTAAATTTTACTCGTTGGTCTCATTCTGAATTAAACTCTTCGATCATTAATCTTCAGTGTGTGAGTGGACCAGCTAAGTGACGACGAGAGACAGTGGCGAGGCACTGAGGTAACAGTACACCTGGCACACCACCCTCACCACTACGCACAACACTTACTGCAGGGCAATTTTTTTCTGGTTTTGACTTTTTTTCCACACCACCCATGAGGTAAAAGTGTAGGAGCATTTTTTTTTTTTTTTTAGAGGCTTCCACAGGAGGCCTGATCCTCTTGCCTCTCCATGCTTTCAGCTGTGGCTCCAATTCCAGGAAAACAACCTTTGTCCCACAGATGCTGGTAGATGTGGTAAAACACTTTTGCTTCTGGGCTCCTTCTGTTTGGATATTCCGTTTCTATTCTCTTGCTGATGCTTCAGCGTTGCCATTGCAGAACCCATAGATAAAAATCATATCTGCATACTCCACGTTTGTAAAAGTGAATGGCATTGTAGCAAAATGTAGGTGAAACCGTCCCTGGAACTAACATGCCTTCCACACTAGCCTAGCACTTAGCGGGAACTGTCAGTCTGATACTCTGAGCAAAGCAGAGCTCTGAGGTTCCTCATCTCGTATCACTGGTGTGCCACGTTTACTCCTTCAATAGTAGATTTATTTGTCACTTTAAAGTGATATACATTTCTGTGCAGAGCAATTACTTACCTGACGATTAATGAACGAATAGTTTAATTCAGAATGAGACCATCGAGTAAAATTTAAAAGAAAATTTAGTAACTTGGCAACACAGCGAAGGTCGCCACCAGCCCACCCACCTCCCACTTACTTGTCAGTCAGATTTGAAAATTTCCCCACTTGTAAACTATTACATTAAACACCTATACTTACGGAGTATTTTATGCTTAGAATTACATAAGCTTGCATTTCCCAGAGTTTCCGGATAAACTCGTGAATCACCCAGTATATATATATATATATATATATATAAAGTAATCCCTCCATATATAAAGTAATCCCTCCACTTTCCACTGTCTGATATAATAGAGCCAAAAGCATGTCCAGAAAGTGGTCCTGTCCGGAAAGTGGGCCCCAGCCTCCTGGACTTGTACTTATGGACCCTAACCTACCCAGACTCAGAAAAACACCTATACAACTCACTACTGGACATGCATAGCACCTATTTAAGACCCAAATCACACCAATAAGGGACATTAAAGACTGAAATAAATGCAAAAGAACAAAATAAATAAGGTTTTACAGGTGAGTTTATACAATATTAAACATTCTGGGTACTTACAAAAAGTCCCTGGCTCCTGGACTCGTACTTAAGGACCCTAACCCAGCGTAACTTTGAAATCCACCTAAATAACTCCCTACCAGACATGCATAGCACATATTTAAACCTATTTAAGATCCTATTCACACCAATAATGGACATAAAGCATGAAATAAATGAAAAAGAACCAAAGAATGAGGAATTAGAAGTGGCTGTACCTCAGCCAGGGTACTTACAGCATGTTTGTGGCTGCCTTCTCTGGCTTTGGCAATGGTGAAAATGCTCTTGAAGCAAGTACAGTAATCCAGTGTTGTGCTGCACTTACAGTAATTCTTTGCACTTTGAATTATAATTGTTTAACACTGCACATTATTAATTGCACCACACTAGTTTCAACCGTTAGTTTCAACCGCCAGTGTGCACTCCACAGTTAACCTTTTGCACTCTAAATTCTAATTTCTTAACACTGCACAACACTGTAAATTCCCATGTTGTCTAGTGGCGATGTATTGCAGTTCATTCATTGTTTATTCACAAAAAACAAGCACATGTGGCTTCCATTACGATATGCATCTGCTCTTGATCGGAGTTAGGCTGTGACTGTTGATGATGCGGTAACAGAGTTGCCAGATCGCAACAGCCACATTACCAAACTCCTCAATTTTCATTACAAAATTTAACTTTTCATTACAAAATTCGTAAAGCTAGCATTTATTCTTCACTAATTGTATATACAAGTGGAAATTCTTGTAATCACACTTCTTATAATTAACAGCATGTTGATTATTTTCACGCTATATAGGCTAGCAGATTAATCAGAGAGAGCAAACAATCCACCAACTCCATCCTGTGTATCTTCACACATGTGAAAAATCCATTTGGTATTGCATTATTCTCATTCATTACCAAACGAATTTTTCATTACCAAATTGGCCCACATTTGGTAATGAAAAATACCAAATGGCAACCCTGACGGGGGGGGAAGGGGGGAGGAAAGAAGAGGTGAAGGGTCCATGGCGTAACAGCTGTTTGGCGCCGTGTGGCAATTTCAAATTATGGGTGGGAAAAAATTCGGATTTGGGGGGGATTTTTTTTTTTCTTTTTTTTTTTTTTGGCCATTTTTGGGTTCCGAAGGTCCAGGCCCACAATGTCCGGTAAGTGGGGTGTCCTGAAAGTGGGCATCCGGAAAGTACAGGGATTACTATATATATATATATATATATATATATATATATATATGTATAGTAATTTGAACAGAGGGAGCCAACCGTTTGCAGTTTTGCCATTTGCCACTAGGAGGAGCAGCAGCACCCCTTGTGTGTCAGTGTTGTCACGACCATGTCTGTGAGTGGACGAGCTGTTGAGCTACCATTACAATTGTAATGTGGTGTGTAGGTGGTTTGGCGGGTTTGCAATGGCGGACCTCACAGAACAAAGAACCTGCATCAAGTTCTGCTTCAAGATCAACAAGACAGCTGTAGAAGCTCACTGGTTGCTTCAGCAAGCCTTTGGTGACAATGCCATATTCCAAAGCACAACATTTTTCTGGTAAAAGCGGTTCAAGGAAGGTTGAACGTCCATCGAAGGTGATGATCATTCTGGACGACCGACATCTGCAACAATCCCCAAAATTTCGGAAATGTTCATCAGGCTATCCTTGCAGATCGTAGATGAACTATCTATGGTGTTTGTGATATCGTTGGACTGTCGTACAGGGGCATGCAACACATTTTGTTAGACATGCTGGCCATGAGACGCATTGCTGCAAAATTTGTGCCAAGACTGCTGAATGATGAGCAGAAGACACATTGCATTGCAGTTTGCAGGGAGCTCAAGAATCAGGTCAGAGATGATGCCACTTTTATCTCCTAGGTCATAATTGGTGATAAATCATACAAAGCAGCAATCATCACAATGGAAGTCTCCCAATTCACCAAGGCCGAAAAAAGCACATCAAGTTTGCAGCAATGTCAATTCGATGTTGGTCGTATTCTTCGATATCCCAGGGATTGTTCACATGGAATTCATCCCACCTGGTCAATCTGTCATTGGAAAGTTTTACTGTGAAATTTTGCAGCATCTGAGGGAGAACGTTCGCTGCAAACGTCCAGAACAGTGGAAGAAGAAGGACTGGGTCTTGCTTCATGACAACGCCCCTGCCCACACATCAATTGTTTTTCGGCAGTTCCTGGCTTCCACTAACATGGTAGTCATTCCCCTCCCACCCTATTCACCTGACCTTGTCCCCTGTTTCCAAAGCTGAAATTACGACTGAAAGGGCATTAATTTCACTCAACTGAGTAGATCCACACAGACTCACTGGAGATGCTCAAGACCATCATGCCTGAAGCCTTCCAGGGATGCATGGACTTGTGGAAAAAACGCTGGGACCACTGTATACATGCACAAGGGGACTATTTTGAAGGCGACAGTGAGAACTAGGAGGTAAGGTAACTTATTTTCCTGCAAAATTCAAATTACTGGAACTTTTGGGTAGCACCTCATATACATACACATATATATATATATATATATATATATATTATATGTATATATATGCCGCATTGTTTGTTTGTCTGTCCTTTAATCATGCACAAACCAACAGCTAAAAACCCCTTGACCCATATATATTCTGAATCTAGGTGACACAAGGATGGTTTTAGGTGGGTCAAAATTCATGCCTGGGTCATCGGAGGTCACTGGTAGTGTTCGCCGTTTTGGCTTGGGCAACACCGGGTACCTCTGCAGCCCAATTTTTGGCACGGAGACTCACATATCCTCCTGTTCGGACATAGGCTATGTGAGGTTGACCTCCGAGGTCATTTGAGATCACTAGTTGGAAGTCATTTCAGGTCACTGGTAATACACGTTCAAATGACTGGACCCAGCAGCCCAGTTTTTGGCATGGAAACTCATGTTACCTCCAGTTCGGCCACAGGTTATGTGAGTTTGACTTCCAAGGTCATATGAAATCACCAGTTGGAGGTCATTTCAGGTCACTGGCAATACATGCCGTAATGATTAGATCCAACAGCCAAATTGTTGGCATGGAGACTCACATGACCTCCAGTTCAGACATACGCTATATGGGGTTCACTTCCGAGGTCATTTGAGATCACTTGTTGGAGGTCATTTGAGGTCACCAGTAATATTATACAAGTATGCACAAATACTGTGCATTAGTTTGTGAAAGCAGAAATAGAAAGTTCTTGGACCTCTTATAATCCCTCTTCAAAAGCATAAGAGGTACAGTCGTGACCATAAGTAATCACCTACTCTCCTGTACCCCGTACCTCAGGCTGGCTCCTTTATGTGCAGCAAGTCACACTGGAGTAAAAGGAGCTGAGAGGGAGGGACCAGAGAGAGAAGGGAAGGTGGGTGAGGGGACAAGCGATGGTGCTGGAGTTTTTTTTTTTTTAACGTGTCCGACTCTGGGCAAAGGCTTCAGGGCCTATTTCTCGTGAACAGTGACCCATTCCGAGGCCCAGTAGCCCTCATACACCTCCACATGTCACCGCTTTGGCGCTAACACCAACCAACCATCCATACTGAATACATGCTAGGGCTGTCTCATACAGGATTGGTGTATTGGTATTAGCAGGGATATTTTTACGACATGTCAATGGGTCATCTGGTAGATCAGGAAAGTCTGCTTTTTTTTTTTTTTTTTTTGGAAATTCAAATCCTTAATCCCTTAACCACTGGGCGTCACTTTCGTGACGCTTGGGAGCAAGGGATCATACCGCGGGGTGTCACTTTTGTGATTCCGTGTTATTTTGAACTTGCCCGGGCTTTCAAGTGGTGGCTTGTACCATCTATCAGTACTACCAATGTCCAGCACTCCTAATCTCATCTGTACTCCCATCCATTGTTGACAATTTAGCCATTTCTCCCCATTCTTGACTCCCCTCCCTACCTCCCCTCCATTACCCTCTCCCCTTGCCTGCTCGGCCGTGCTATGCTAAGTAAATCTTCCCTGGAATTTTCCACTGATTTCATCCATTGAAATAAGCCCTATGCCCTATTCTTATACCAAATAATATATACAAAAAAGAAATAAGATAAGTGATAGTCCCATACACCTGGAACTGGCTTATTATCACCTAACAACACCTCACGTGCACTCGTTCGCTAATTCTCACTGTTTATTTCCCCTTGAAATATGCCGTATAATCTATTCTCATAATTAAAATATATATAAGAAGGAAGGGAGAAGCCTAGGTGATATTTACATTCACCTGGAACTACCTAATTTATTATGTATTGTCTAGATTTCCTGCCAATCATTTCATAGCATATATATCAGCAGCTGTCACCATGCTGACATTGGCAGCATTGCACTCCCCCTAGGCGGCTAGGCCATCACACTGTATTCAGTTCACTGTTGTCTTTCAAGGTGAAGCCACGTCAGATTCGCGCCTGTCCAATTCCGCCGCTTTTTAGCCCCATGCAATGGCCCTGTGACCTCTATCCCCTACTAAACCTCGTGTGGAAAGGGGTAAAGGGCTAAGTGACTGCTGTGGAACATCAACTGGTTAATTTGTCAATGAAAATGATAGACAGTGACTATGGTCATTCTGGTGAGTAAAACAGTGCAAGTGGAAATGTAAATAATATAAGAATACGAGTATATATACTAGGAGTAATGAAAGTGAAAGTTTCACTCTAGCACGTATGAATACTATGAGTTATGAAAGTGGAAGTGAAAGTGACAGATTCACTCTCAACGCTAGTATACAGGACGAGAAAGTGAATGCTATGTATTTTACTGAAAGAAAAATTGAATGCCTACAGTGACAATAAACTACTATTACTGAAGGAAACTTATGAATAAAGACTGTAGATATATATAAGTGTTATATAGTAATAGAAATATAAACTGTGAGTGTTTTTATGAATAATAAATGACAAAACACCAGCGGCGAACGATGTCAAGTGGGAAGGTCATACGCGCTCGTAATTTTCATTGCTTTCAGAGTGTTTTTTTTTTTTTGGAGTATAGATTCCAAACTATTTGAGAATCATAGAATAGTGTCTCTAGTGATAATATCAGGCTGTGGTAATCATATTACTGGTTGTTGGGAAGTGTAAAGTGGAGACTTCGTTAACCAACTTCAGAGGTCTCCACAAGTCCTACGGTACTCGACAAAGGTTCAACAAACATCCCAGGAGAAAGCTGAAGGTATGTGCCATAAGCATATTTAATTTTAATGTTCTAGGACTCATAACTGACTTTTGGCAAATATTTTTAGAGAGTCTGTCAGAGCGCGAATATATCCACGAGACACGCAAGTCAAGCAAAAACAACCCCGCGGTTTAGGGGTTAAACCGTTCCCTGCCCCAGCCGGGATTCGATCCTGGGTCCATTAGGACCACAGGCCGCCTCTCTACCGATTCAGCCACGCCGAATACTAAACTCCTTTATATCATGCCCATAACAAAAGAAAATAGACAAATTATGTGGTCACAACTTCGCATTTCATTCTCCCTACCCTACCTGCCCTCCCTCCCCTCCCTCACTCCACCCCCACACCATCGCTCGTCCCCCCACCCACCTTCCCTTCTCTCTCTGGCCCCTCCCTCTCAGCCCCTCTTACTCCAGTGTGACTAGCTGCACATGAACGAGCCAGTCTGAGGCACGGGGTTCAGGAGGATAGGTTATTTTTTATGGCCATGACAGTACATGGTCTTTCTAGAGTAGAAAGGCTGGGCCTCTTTGGCCCATTTATTGCATGTTTGTTTGTTTGCCTTTCAATCATGCCCAAACCAAGAGCCAGAGACTCCCAGGCCCATATACTGTATATATTCTCAAACAGGGTGACCCAAGGATGGTTTTAGGGTTGTCAAAATTCAGATCTGGATCATTTATGGTCACCAGTAGAGTGATCACCTTTTTTTTTTGGCCCGGGCAACGCCGGATACCCCCGCATCCCAAATCTTGGCATGGAGACTCACATGACCTCCAGTTCGGACATAGGCTTCACCTCCGACATATAGGACATATGGGGTTCACCTCCGAGGTCATTTGAGGTCACCAGTTGGAGGTCATTTGAGGTCACTGGTAATAGTAAACAAATGCTCACAAATACTGTGTGTTAGTCTATGAACGCTGAAACAAAAGTTCCTGGACCTCTTATAATCCCTCTTCAAAAGCATAAGAGGTACATGGTCTTTCTGGAATAGAAAGACTGAACTAGATCAAATAGGATTTGAGTGTTCACCTCTTTGGCCCAGCAATGCAAGGTACCCCTATATATATATCATCATCATCAGCCATTGAGGTCCACTGCAGGACCAGCCTATCCCTACCGAAGCTGGGGTGATACAGCCAATGTATCTTTACCCAGTGGCTTAGGCTGTCTGGTAAAGACTGTATGTAGGATGTGAAGGGTTTGTGAGTGTGATCGTAGTGTTGTAGTGGCTTTGGATGTGTGTGTAGTCTGTGAACCAAGTGTAATCGGCTCAACTTAAGCCAACTGGATGCAAGCATACTAGTATGCGACACTGGTTCAACCACAGCACCCCTTATCTTCGCTAAATCTGTCAGTGGCCCTTTGAACGCTTCCCAAAGTATTTACAAGTCTGGCAGGAGGCGAACCCGCGTCCACCAGCGTGAAAAACGCACACTCTTCCACTGTACCACAGAGGCTCATATAATATATATATATATATATATATATATATATATATATATATATATATATATATATATACAGGGTGAGCACAAAAACACCCCTCTATTTCCAACAGATATAGAATGTAACTTTATTGGAATATTCTTACACACTGGTGGCTACACTTGCATGATCTCTTAAAGTTTCATGCGGTATCAGTTGGTATCACAGACACTCGATGTGCACCCGGCCCGTTACTCGGCAAACATCGATTTGATAATCTTGCTCGGTCCAGACTCTCCGCAGCACATCCGGTGTGATTGAGTGTACAGCTTCAGTGATGCGTTCCAGCAGATCATCCAGGGTTGTGGGTAGTGGAGGTACATAAACTCTGTCCTTCACGTACCCCCAAAGGAAAAAGTCACAAACAGTTAGGTTCGGTGATCTTGGGGTCCACTTGCTAAAAACACCTGGTCATTTTGTCCAGCGTGGCCATCTGTTTGGCAGGTGGTCATTGAGAAATTTGCGGACAGCTGGTGAGAAAAGAAAGTTTTTGAGTTAATGTATCTGCAGTCACCATATTTATAAACATATTCCAATAAGTTTTGATATAATAACTACTTGTAATCAAGGAGTGTTTTTGTGCTCACCCTGTATATATATATAAAAGCAACGTTGTTCGATTGTTTGTTTGTTTGTTTACCATTCAATCATGCCCAAACCATGAGCCAGAGACCCCAGACTCCTGTATATTCTCAGTTAGGGTGACCCAAGGATAATTTTAGGGTGGTCGAAATTCAGATCTGGATCGTTTGTGGTCACCGGTAGAGTGTTTGCCTTTTTGGCCTGGGTAACGCCGGATACCCTTGCAGCCCAAATCTTGGCATGGAGACTCGCATGACCTCCAGTTCAGACATAGGCTATGTGAGATTGACCTCTGAGGTCATTTGAGGTCGCTGACCCAGGGTAATTTGAGGTCACCAATAAAACACGCTCAAATGACTGGACCCAGCAGCCCAGTTGTTGGCATGGAGACTCACATGACCTCCAGTTTGGACATAGGCTATGTGAGATTGAGCTCCTAGGTCATTTGAGGCCACCAGTCAGAGGTCATTTTAGGTCACCCATAATAGTAGAAAGTGAGCACTAATACAGGGCCATTGATCAGCAAACGAGAATACTAAATAAACAGCATGCATTGAAACAGCCTCAGGTAAGGAGTTGGCCACTATTATGAATAGCTTTGTGCAAGGCGTAATTCAGTTTTTCTTTTTACCTGCCAATGTCTTATGCCGCTTTTTTGCAAGAATACACTCTGTGGAAGGACACTGAAGCATATCTGACAAAACTGATATCCTAGAGGAGGCGGAGATCTGGTAACCTTCCTAAGGAGTTAATCAAAGTTCTTAATGAGAGACGAACCGAAAGTAAAAGGGGGGTTGTTGTTTTAAATTTAGGGTTACCCTTCCTTGACAGTGAGAGATAATCTGTTTTTATCCGCCGAACCCTGAGTAAGCATATACATATACCGGGACACGTGATTAAGACGCGCTAATCTCCCTCTGTGTTCATGAGCTTTTCACACTGGTTTACGCTGTCGTTTTCTATTTGATTCTCATCCAGCTTTTACCCATACGTTGGAGCTTATAGGTAGCAATGCATTGTATCATGCACGAAGTCTGTCTCCCGCAAGAGTTAACTATTTCATTTCTTCCACAAACGGCTCTGGGGTAAGGCTCGTATTCGCCTAGTCTGTTATGAATGACAAGAATGCAATAACTGATTCTGAAAGCATCAACACTGTAAATGATTAGTCCTGATCCTTCCTGCTCATTCATAAGCTTCTCTAATTATTCATGGAGAAGACCTATCTGCACATCGACATTGTCTTCTACTTGTGTATACGTTATAGTTTTAGATATACCTGTGATGCCAAATGAAATGGGGGGTAATCTGTGTCACCGTCTGGTTTCATTTTCATTAAAGTTAATGACATATCAGCAAATATTTTAAGGGAAGAGGGCAACTCACTACTATGACTGTCAAAGTAAGATTTAATTTCATTGGTAAAGAAATTTTTACATACAGTTAAAAAACTGATTGGGTCATTATTGGTCTTTTCAGAAACGCCATACATGTGTCTCGTGTAATGACGCAGACAACCCGTGATGGTATCAATCCTTATGGGGTTCACAGAAGCTGACCGAACTTCGCTAGCCCCCGCTATAGGTGAGAGGGATCTCGGGGCAGGGGGAGAGGGGGTGCATACATTGGCCGTGTATGTGGGGAGAAATGAAGGCCATTTTGTCCAGCTACAGGGGAGGGATACCTGGGGGTGGAGAGGGAGGGGTCTCTACAGACGCTGTATGTGATGATGGAGTTCTAGGTGTTGTAAGTTGGTGAACAGGGGTGGGGAGGGGCGAAGATTCGCGTGGAACAGCATCCTTGCTTGCAGGTCCAATTGCCTGATTCCACACAACTGTTATACATTTTTAAAAAATGTATATGTGAACCTACAAAGACCATTTTTTTTCTCTTAGACAGCTGCTTTGGTAAGTACTAGAAAAGACTTCTGCATCTTACTGACGTGTGACTAGTAGTAGAGATTATTATTTTTTCACTTATGTAGTCACTCTGCCCCACAAAAAGTTTTCAAAAACATACCTACTATGTTCATGTGTGACTACTCTTCCACGTATTGTAGAAGACAATGAAGAACCCCCCCCTCCCCCCAAAAAAAAAGTGCATATTTTTTTTTAATGCAAGACTATAGTTGCAAAATTATCTCATCACATTCCTCACTGTAGTCGTTCCATCATACCTTAAATTTTCCAGAGACGAAAAAAAAAAAAAAAACACACAAAGTGTGAGCTTCATGTTCCACAGAAAAAAAAAAAAAAAAAAAGCATCCACAGTTTTCAGATTGAGACTGTCGGCATTCGTGGCCTGTCAGGGGTGTAAATACCTCCACGCATACCTCACATAGTCTATGTTCAATTGCTCCACTCGCAAGGTTGGGATCGCTAATGAATAAAGCACAGTGTTCGCAAAACTGTATTGTAGGAAGACAGTCATGTGAAGTGTCTCTGAATAGACGGCCACAATGTTCACAAACTTCAGCATGGGATTGCACTGAAGTAACAGAGTAGCAACATTCATCATTTAATGTCCTCTTTCTATCACACTGAGTACACACTTCATGTCCCTTCATTTTTAGATAAGGTACTTGGTCTTACTCGCATATATACTCTTGCATGAATTGAAGTAATGGTTAGCACTCGTGCATGAGATGAACAAGGTAACATCTGCAAAACTAGGACAGCTGGTAACGGTGGCATCCCCACGCTACTGGTAGCCTAAAAACATCTGCCATAATTAGTATTCCTTCTAAAACAGTGGGAAAGTTTTCAAGGGACTGTGGGTTAAGAGTGGATATGAAGGTTGGGAAGGAAGTGCTGAGGAGATAGCAAGAGTCAGGAATGAATAAATATTGAAGGATGAGTGAGGGCTGAAAAGGTTCATGAAATGGGCAAAGGAGGTTCGAGATTAAGTGTAGGAATGAAGGAAGAAGGTGCAGGAAAGAGGGAAGCGCGAGAAGGAGAGACAGTGCAAGGACAGAGGGAAGGAGGGAGGGAGGGAAGGAGGAAGTGAGGGAAGGAAGGAGTGAGGAAAGGAAGGAGGGAGGGAGGTAGGGGGCCAGAGAAAGTGTTTCTTGGCAACCCCCATACCATCACTGTATAAATACCTGTCATCAGACGGTGTCCCTCCTAAAAAGGCAGGAAATCAGTTGGATTCTGTCCAGCGACATGAACGGACTTCTGCCACATGTGAAGGGGATCGGGTATGGTGTGGGTGGGTGGGGGGTTGGGAAACCCATACCCGAAGAACAGTAGGCAGATCTCTGACACTTTCTACAGAACCCATGTGCCATGGAAATTCTATAGCAGTAGTTCTAGCTCCCCCACTCAGGAGTCACAAGCTCTGACACGTGTAAGTTATCCCCCGTTTATTCCCCATTTTCTATCACCTCTTAGCCCTATGCAACCACGACAGAAAATAGTCTGTGCAAAAAGGATCTAACCCTCGTCCCGTCTTTTGCGTAAGTTATCCCCCATTTATTCCCGTTTTCTATCTCCTTTTAGCCTATGCCACTAAGACCAAAAACGATCTGTGCAAAAGGGCCTGAACATCGCCCTGTCCATCTTCCTCTCTACTACCTCTCTCTCTCTCCTTCCATAAATAATACACAAACACGCATCAACCTGCAACCCATCCTTCCATTCACACAGCCTTCCATAACTGGTTCTCTACACACACACACAACCTTCAAACATATCCTTTACTTATGTAAACAAACATACACACTGAACTTGCACCCGTCTTCTTCCGCCCTAAACCAGCTCCAACCCGTACTTCCTTCGTAACTCCTTCCACTTTCGTCCAAATTGGATTCACTCTTGCACCTGTACTTCCTTCAAACATTCACTCTTTATACTTAGGCAAATAAACACTGACCCTTGCACCTGTCCTTTGCCATTCCACTTCTGCCCAAACCGGTTCCAACTCATCTTTCCTTCCAACCAGATTTGTCCTTTCACCTGTTCTTCCTTCATACATTCACCCTCGCACCTGAACTTCCACAAAAATTGGTCCACTTCCGACCAAAACAAATACCCACTCCCCCTTTCCTGTCTGCCAACCCCCCCTTCGCACAGACCGAGTTTGTAAAGGGTGGCATCTTACATGCTGTTGCCAGTGATCTCTGTAGCAATTATCTTCTGGAGCAAACACTGAAGTGGAACTCTTTGACATGTCTTCCAGTTCATCTGTATAGTGATGTTTTGGTATTACTGTCCCCAGAGCTTGGCAGAGATAGAATGAAATTTTAAAATGTTTGCTGGGAAACCTTCCTTACACTTAACCCCTAGGCGCTGGGCATGGGTAGACCTATGCACATCCCAGAACCAGGTTTTTTTAGGATAATTGATTTTCCCCAAAATATATATTTTTTTCATATACAAATCATCTCAAAGGACAAAAAACACATAAAAAGCGCGTACCTACTCTCTGTTGGTGACTTGGAGGTAGTGGTGTGGTGTGAGGAGGCAGGTGTGTGGGGACTGGGCTGAGTGTGTTCAAGGTCACAGTCGTGTGATGGCGGTGCTTGGTGGAGGAAGGAAGGATGATATCTCATGCCAGAATAAGTGCTGGGTGTGTCTTTGTTTCTCTCACTAATCCACAATGTCATATGAACACAATATTACAACTAAAATGGCAAAAAAAACACAAGAAAGTAACTAATAAAGACCGGCTTATTTTATGTTTTCCATTATATTTATTTTCTAACAAACTTGTCTGTTTAGGTATTCACAGTTATCTACACACTATTTACACATTATTTCACTGTTTTTAATACTTCTTGACAATGTGATACTCCCTAAAGGCTGTGTATGGTCAAAACATGTGTTTTCAAGCTCTCATACACTCGCCCCCACACCCCTCATGGCCCCCTAGTAGCCATCCCCACTACCCCACCCCACCCTACCCCTCCCAACCCCTATCCCTACCACAAACCAGTATCAGCTGGTTCCAAGGCCACACTCTTCCTATGCCCGCCTCCCACCACCCTCTACCACAGCCCTCCTCCCTGCTGTCTTGCACTCAGCTAGAAGTTTTACCTCCTCAGGACTCGAAACTTTGTCCCAAAGGTTTACCTGTGCATTATTAAAAAGTGTGATCCTAATTACCACATAATTGCCCTTTATGCATCTATATGGCTGTATAACAATGATATTTTCTTTCAATATACATGTTGATTCAGCACCACCACTCTTGTTAGAAAGAGTTTAAAGTTTAACAACATGTATCAGTAATATCTGACCATTCATTACTTTCATAAGTTCAGTTTAACCCATCGCATGTGGGTGACATGTATATGTGACATCCCAGGGACATCTAGGTGACACATACATGATCTAGTGTTTCACGGCATTGTTAAAATATTTCACCACATGCAGCCACTGGCAACCCTTTTGCATGCATACGGGTCATGTTTTGGTTACCTTTATACCTTTGTAATGGATAGACCTACAAAAAAAAATTTCCCTGTGTCCGGATCCTTGGCTGAGCACCTGCAGCTGCTGACTTCAACACCAATGAATTTCAAAGGCCAGAAAAGAAAAGGACTTAGTGATAGTGTGATAGGGAGAAAACTCAAGGTGATATTGTCGCCAATTGTGAGTGAAGAAAGTGACTTTTCCTCTGAGGAAAGCAACTGACATAATAAGTGTCAATATTTATGCACTGCATGAGCAGGGTGGAGGACGTGAGTCCTCCACTGTGCGCCCATCATTTCCCCCTGTAAGTTCATCTGCTATTTCCAATGGTGGGAATGGTTCAGAGGGTATTGACAATCCTGAAGAGGGAGATATTGGCATGGATAAGGATGTGGAAGAGGGGGTAGGGAATGGAGAAAGGGAAAAGGTGGAGGAGGGAGGGAGGAGGAAATGCAGTGCATCAAGCCTCATGCCACCGCTGTATCTATTTATGTGAATATTGGGAGCAGAAAATTTGTTTCATGATGTAACCAGTGCCTTATTTTTTATTGAAAGTTTTCGTGTGAGTACGTTTGTTATGATGAAAAAGTACAAATCACGGGGAAAATAATTCTTTTATACTGACAAATAGAGGACTGGAAAAAAGAGGAGGGAGGGAGGAGGAAACTCAGTGCCTTGTTCCACCGCTGTGTCTATTTATGTGAATAATGGAAGCAGAAAGATTGTTTCATGATGAAATCAGTACCTTTTTTTTTATTGAAAGTTTTCATATGTGTACAGGATATTATGATGAGAAAGTACAAATCATAGGAAAAAAATGTTATAATGGAAAATATTTTTGATTATGGACAATGCGTGAATAATTATTTTGTTCACTATATTTTTTTTCAGGTTTTATGTAGTAGTGGTAGTAGTAGTAGTAGTAGTAGTGGTAGTAGTTGTATCAGCAGCAGCAATAGTTGTAGTACTGGTGGTAGTAATAGTAGTCGTAGTAGTGGTAAGTAGTGGTAGTTGTAGTAGTAGTAGTAGCTGTAGTAGTGGTAGTTGTAGTAGTAACAGTAGTAGTAGTATTTGTAGTAGTTGATGTAATACCTAGACTTCTGGTGGCACAGCCGTGCTAGAATCGAGCGACAGTGCAAGCCAAACATACGTCTCCATGTGTGTGTGTGTGTGTGTGTGTGTGTGTGTGTGTGTGTGTGTGTGTGTGTGTGTGTGTGTGTGTGTGTGTGTGTGTGTGTGTGTGTGTGTGTGTGTGTGTGTGTGTGTGTGTGTGTGTGTGTGTGTGTGTGTAAGGTGGTGGTAGTGAAGTGACGATGAGGCGAGGACGCGCATGTGCCTGTACCTGAGGCAGCCTGCCTCAAGGCTGTTGCTATGGTTACCAGACTCAGCAGCACTCCAGTCACAATTTTGAAAAACATGCATGGAAATAGTGTTTGTGGTGGATTGTGGTCTTCTGGAAGTGTTATTATTGTGGAGGGCTAGTATAAGCCTTAGTTGTGTCACTGCACATCTGGCATGCATACGGACATGGAAAAAAAAATAAAAACTGACCCACTTCCCCACTCACTCTCTCTGACTACCGCCCTTCACGGACAATTTGGAGCCATCAGCTTAAAGTCGAAGGATTGTTGAGTATTATGACACTTAGTTTTTTATATTTTTGGTTAAGTATTAGCTGAGACGATTTTCTCAGGAATGCCCAGCTGGTAGAAGGGTTGGCGGAAATATAATGCTGGACGTGATGGGTTAATGTAAAAATAATGCTAAACTGACCTTCTGAATATTTTTTTATTCATATCTATCTAGCTAGTTATCTAAATTTATCTGTCCATCTATCCATCTATCTATCTATCTTTTTTATATACTTTTTTGCAATGTTATATGGGGCTGTATTTGGGTAGGAAAGGTAGCCATAAACAAGAAATTCATTACCGTGATTTATTGAGTGTGTGTGTGTGGGGGGGGGTTGAAGCTGGTAAAGGGAGTTTGTGAGTCACAGTGCAACTACTGAGACAGACTACAGTACACTGAGTGTGTGGATTGGTATATGGTTTGGTTTGTAGGTGGGTGGTTGAATGTGGGAAATTGGTCCATTGAGGAATAAGTTTATGTAAATTGGACAGCGGCTAGAACATGTCCATATGTAAAAATAGGTACACTGGCAGTCAAAATTTCTGTCCCGACCCTAGGCACAACATGAAGTGTCCAGATCCATGGGATGATAAGTAACCAATATTGCCATGATTTCAGTATGATTCACTGATAAGGTTATGGTAAATTAATAAATACGAACATGATATACACGTAACTATACAGTATACTCCGCAAGACATAAGTTTTTATAAGGTGATTTAGAGAATCATCGTTAATACTATGATGTTTCTCAGTCCTCGCAGCGTAGAAGCAATCAGTTTCTGTTTCATTGTTTAAATCATCGTTGTGATTCGTTAGTTTCTTTGTAGAGGGGCCAGTCGTCGTTACCATTGGATATTAAAGTTTTCAGTGTATATAATGGCCATACTTTTCTGTCTTCAACAAGGTTATAATTCATACCGCACTTACAGGTATACCATCGTTGAGTCGCCTCAGCTAAGGAAGGACTTTATGGCATTTCAATCAGTTTCGGAAGAAGGTGCTATGGATGAAATTAGAAAATATATCAGCAAATTTTATTTTAGAGGAAACTGAAACACATGAGTTAAACCAATGCTTGTATATCAATCAAACATTATTAATGACAATAAAGTTGTTAATGTATTTAAGATATAGATTTGGAGCATTACTACTTACAGTTAAGAAAAACTCATAATAATTACACTCATTTATGGTAACTCTATGACACATAAGGGAGATACTGACATAAACATAATACCAGGCTTTTGGTAAATTTTTGCCTACAGTATATACATGTAGAATACATACGGTATTCCTTTCATTATGAAAGCTATCTCTCACGGAATTGAAGAAAATTACATCATCAAGCATTCAAATGATGCAAACACATCAATACAAGGTCCAATCACCTTGAGCTTGAACAAGTTCAGGAACTCTCCTGGGTAGTGATGCCACTAAATTATGACAATTATTTGGACGGTTCCTCACAGACTCCCAAACCTAAAGGGCTTTACGTTCTACAGCTTGAACACTTTTTTCTTCTCGCACGTCCCAGTCCTTGCACATAATGGCCTATAAATTATCGATTGGGTTTAGATCACAACCCTTTGAGGACCAATCGGGGACTTCCACTTCCGGATGCTGATTTAACCAATCCTTTAACACTGTGCACATATGCACAGGACTCCTGTCGTGAACAGGTCTAATAGGATGAGGAAGTGGGATTGCCGTATTTCGCAAGGATGGCAATAAAACGTTTTCTGACACGTCAATGTATATATGCCCTGTATATATTCCTTCTATTTTCGTCAATTCTCCCTGTCCATTGGGCCACATCCATCCCCCAAATGATAGGTTCACCCGTTCACTTTTGCTCTTCTGTTTAATTTTCATCTCATACTGTGTTTACTGGTCTCAGGCACGTTGGAACCCTTGCTTCCACCGACTTGAACCATTTCTCATCAGTAAATATTACTGTTAAAAAAAAATCTAGATCTGCTCCTTAATACTGTAAAGCAAAGCCTAGTCAACACTTATTTTTGGCTTGAGGGAGTTTTTATTTCTTGGCCGTCCTGTATCAGTGAATGCCCATCTCGTGAATGGGTCTTCTCGTCGTCCGTTGATCTCAAGGAAGCTGTAAAGTCCGCGTAACTTGAACTGCTGAACACTTTGCTCATTTACCACGTACGCTGTTTGGGCGACATCTTGACGAGTGAGAACTCGAGATCTTTCACTGTAAGATTTTGTCTTCACTGAGCCCTCCATTTGCCACCGACGAATCCATCGATTCACAGTCCTGACAGAGACACCTGTGAGAAGGGCATTTTCTCTTGATTTTCCCACTTCCCACATCACGATGATACGGCCACACAGGGTAGTGCTCACCATCGTTTGCACTCTACCTTTCACCCATCGCATTGCCTCGCCTCTCTGCTATTTCTGCAGTGAATACAAAATAATGCAATAGCTGGTACTGTAGTCTTAGACTATTCATAGTTCATTCTTGATTATATTGCACGATAACAATGGTAAAACCATCTTGCATTGCCGCTCTCCTTTACGTTCAAAACAACCTCCCCCCCCCTCTCTCTGTTTCGAACGACCACTTATGTCATTTTACTATATAATTATGGGGTTTTACCCTTCTGCCATTGCCACATTCGTCACATTGATGATAACTTGCAATGCTTAGTAAACAACTCGCATTGTGTCAGACTCTCTCTGTCTCTGTCTGTCTGTCTGTCTGTCTGTCTCTCTCTCTCTCTCTCTCTCTCTCTGTATATATATATATATATATATATATATATATATATATATATATATAAATATATATATATATATATATATATATATATATATATATATATATATATATGTAATATCCATCCATCCATCATCCAATCCTACATTGCCCCATGAGGAGTGTAGGAGCCCGGGGCTAAGCAGTTGTTCCCGACATTTGAGATGAGAGTGACCAGCCTCACTCATCCCTGAGTGACATTACATGAGCAATCAACCCCAACCACCGCTTGGATATAAACCTTCACCGGCTCAATCCGATTGGGGCTCAATAATTACTCACTAAACCACCAGGCGCCAAAATTTAGTTATATGGTTACCACCCAGCGTAGTAAATGGTTTCCTGGTGTACAGGAAACCATTTGGCTTGTCACTCAGTGTAGAGTCACCCACATGCAGAAGGAAGAGGAAAGAATGAAGGAAAGAAAGGCAGAAGAGGAAGTGTAAAGTTATCCATAGGCAGAAGGACAAGAAAAGAATGAAGTAAAGGAAGACAGAAGAGGATGGAAGGAATGGAGAGAGGAGAGGAAAGGGCAGACACCTGACAGCAGCACTAAATTGAGTGGATGATGAGCGCCCCGACCTACCACAATATATATATATATATATATATATATATATATATATATATATATATATATATATATATATATATATATATATATATATATATATATATATATATATATATATATATATATAGCCTTTAATAAATCAGATATTTGGGGGAGCTCACCGTCCACTCACTCAATGTAGTGCTGCTCTCAGGTGCCTGCCCTGTCCTCTCCTCCATCCTTCAGTCCTTCCATCATCTTGTTACCTTCCTTCATTCTTTCCACTTCTTTCTGCCTACGTGTGACTTTACACTCCCTCTTCTGTCTTTCATTCCTTCATTCTTTCCTCTTCCTTCTGCCTTTGGGTGACTCTACACTGAGTGACAAGCCAAATGATTTCCTGTACACCAGGAAACCATTTCCTACGCGCGGTGGTAACCATATAACCAAGTTTTGGCGCCTGGTGGTTGAGTGGGTAATTATTGTGCTCCAATCGGATTGAGCCGGTGAAGGTTTATATCCAAGGGAGGGTTGGGGTTTATTGCTCACGTAATGCCACTCAGGGATGAGTGAGGTTGGTCACTCTCATCTTAAATGTCAGGACCGACTGCCTAGGCCCGGGCTCCTACGCTCCTCATGGAGCAACGTTGGATTGGATGATGGATTGATGGATATATATATATATATATATATATATATATATATATTTATATATATATATATATATATATATATATATATAGTAAGTGGTTTCCTGGTGTACAGGAAACTATTTGGCCTGTCACTCGGTGTAGAGTCACCCACAGGCACGAGGAAGAGGAAAGAATGAAGGAAAGATAGACAGAAGAGAGATGACTTTACACTCCCTCTTCTGTCTATCTTTCCTTCATTCTTTCCTCTTCCTTCTGCCTGTGGGTGACTCTACACCGATTGACAGGCCAAATGGTTTTCAGTACACCAGGAAACCATTTACTACACTGGGTGGTAACCATATAACCAAATTTTAGCGCCTGGTGATTTAGTTGGTAATTGAGGTGCTCCAATCGGATTGAGCCGGTGAAGGTCTACATCCAAGAGATGGTTGGGGTTTATTGCTCACATAATGCCACTCAGGGATGAGTGAGGCTGGTCACTCTCATCTTAAATGTCAGGACCTACTTGCCTAGCCCCGGGCTCCTACGCCTCTCATGGGGCAATATAGAATTGGATGATGGATATATATATATATATATATATATATATATATATATATATATATACCTAGGCTGCTTCCCCCAAGGAAAGGTAGGTAGCCGAGACAGGACGACACACTCCCCATTTACTCATCCATTCAAACACGTTCATTCGCATCTTAGCCCCAAAGGGGAGAACGGACAGATCCTCACTGCACCACACCGCACAAGGGTCAACTGCGCAATGCAATCAGTGACATCCACAGCAAGGCCCGACAGCAGAACTGGTTTACCCCTGCCACATCATAACAGACCCATCCCCTTACCCGCACCTGACCTGACTAGCTGATCAGATCAAATGCGGGAGAATATCCCCTCAGGGCTGCGTCATCACTTATTCATTCACAATTTCTCTTCATTTATTTCTGTCACGCACAGCCACTCTTCCTTGCTCAACAGACATCCCTCTCGCATCCAACGCTCTCTTCACACTGTCCATCCATCCTATTCGTGGTCTTCCTCTCAGCCTTACACCTCTCACATCAGATCTAGTTATCTTTTTCACCAATCGCTCATTATCCATTCTCTCCATATGCCCAAACCATCGCAACACCTCTGCTCAACTCTACCAGCCATCTCCCGAACAACTCCAGTTCTCCTTCGCACTTCATCATTTCGCACCCGATCCATACGCGTCACTCCACACATACTCCTCAGACACCTCATCTCCATTACATTCAAACTTTTCCTCTCTGCTACACCCATATTCCATGTTTCAGCCCCATATAACGCAGTCAGTACCACAACACCCTCATACAGCCTTCTCTTTACATCCATTCTAAGCGAACGACATTTAAACACTTTTTTCATTCCTCCCAGCACCTTTCCTACTTCATTTATTCTAAACTTCACTTCTGCATCTATTCTTCCATCCACAGCAACATGTGACCCTAGATACTTAAAACAATCTACCTCCTCAAGCAACTCACCATTCAAAACTATATTCATCCCCCTACCATCTATCAACCTCGTACACTTCATCACTTTACTCTTATTCTCATTTACTTTCAATTTCCTCCTTTCACACACCCTTCCAAACTCCTCTACCAACTGTCTCAATCTCTCCTCTGAATCAATCATCAGTGCAGTATCATCTGCAAACAGCAGCTGCTTCAGATTCTACTCTCCACCATCAACATTCACCAGACTCAGACCTCCACCTAAAACTCTTGCAGTCACCTCCCTTACAACACCATCCATATAAATATTAAACAACCAAAGCGACATCACACATCCCTGTCGCAGCCCCACTCTCACGGGAAACCAATCACTCACAGCATTTCCCACTCTTACACACGCTCTACTATTTACATAAAAACTTTTCACCCCTTTTAGTAACCTACCATCAAGTCCATACAATCTTAAAACAGCCCACAAAGCCTCCCTATCAATTCTATCATACGGTTTCTCTAAATCTATAAATGCCCATAACACATCCTTGCCTTTCGCTAAATACTTTTCACACACTTGTCTCACAGCAAACACCTGATCAACGCATCCCCTCCCTCTCCTAAAGCCACACTGCTCATCACCAATCACTCCCTCTGTACCCTCTCTAACTCTCATAATTAACACTCTACCATACACCTTACCTACAACACTCAACAGACTTATATCCCTAAAGCTAGTACATTCATACTTATCACCCTTGCCTTTATACAACGGGACCACACAAGCACTTGCCCAGTCAATTGGCACCATACCTTTCTCAAAGCACACATTCAACAATCTTACTAACCAGTCAACAATAGTCACTCCACCACCCTTCAGGCATTTCACAGCACACCCATCCATACCTGCAGCTTTCCCTGTTTTCATCTCCTTTACTGCCTTCTCCACTTCCTCCTTCGTGATCAAAGAATCATTCAGCTCTCCCAACACATTTATTCCTTGCACCCTTCAATATGTATGTCTGTAACCCTATCGGATACGTTTAAGTCAAGGTACAGAATATGGTGTATGTTTTTGGAGTATCAGGTAGAGCCATGATTGAACGGAAGCGTGGCCAATTGGATTGGGCAGACTTGTGCTGTCTGAACTTTGCTGCTACTCACCCTGTCGTAAGGTGGGAATGGAGGTCCGTAATTTATATAGATAGATAGATAGATAGGTAGATAGATAGAAAGATATAAATTTACTGTATATATCACCCTGCCCTAGGGTGGGAAAGGAGGTCCGGATGATGATACAGAGAGAGAGAGAGAGAGAGAGAGAGAGAGAGAGGGAGAGAGAGAGAGATTCGTGCAATGAATAAGGGAAAGTTTGGAAAATGAGTATTTCTTCTGGTAACTAAGAGGCTATGAATAAAGCTGGTTAGACTGTCTCTAGATAATATTTATGCAATGAATGTCGTGGTATACCTAGTAAAAGGAAACTTTCCGCTTCCAATGGTTTTTACATCACCAGTTGGCTCTCCCTGTATTTTTGATCACATAAAGCACTGGATCAAAACAGGAGGTCTATGGACCCCTAGCGGAGGGAGTAAGTAAGCAGGAAGAGCGGAATGGGCGGAGAGAGAGAAGGAAGAGGGAAGAGAGATGCAGGAGGTTGACAGGAAGGGTGAGAATGGGTGGAATGGAGATCGAGATATAAGAGAAAGAGCTGGATATACAGGGGAATATAAGAAAATAACCAGAGCTATTTACTTTGATCAAAATTCGTAGTAGTCTGGGATAATTCTATAATCTGCTTTACCTCGTCACTTCGTGCTATCCGTTTCCTCCACCACCCAGCTGCAGAGGCTGAAAATCACTACGAGCTTTCAAGGCTGACAATCACGTATTCTCACAGTCTCATGGAATACTTGACCATACTCATATTATTGTATGTCATCAATGTCACAGCCCAGTCTTATCAGTGAATCATACTGGGATCATGGCAATACTGGTTACTTATCATCACATTGATCTGAACACTGAATCCCTCCCTCTGACCCTGTCTCCTGCCACCCCGGCACCTCGCATCCCCCTCCTCCCGAAGCACCGTTGTTCGAACCTCAGTTGGTACAGATTCATGTTGTGCCTAGGATCAGGACAGAACTTTTGACTGTCAGTGTACAAGGTCAATACATCTTTGGAGGAGTGGGTCTAAGTCCATGGGGGAATATATATCCATAGGTCCATTGAGGAACAGGTAAATGGGGAAAATTAGTTTCATGGGTAAGATAGCTCAAAGTGGAAAATTGGTCCATGGAGAAAAAATAGCTCCATAGGGAAAAATAGGTGTGTGGAGGATGACCCTAAGGTTGTGTAGACGGTGATGGTTTATGTGCAAGCAGTGTTGATATAAGAGATATAGTGGCACACATACCTATGTAAGATCGCAGCTGAAGCTTGTCTGAGGACACTTTTATACACCTTGTCTAAGGCAAACCTGGTTTCTCGATATAGGACCCTCAGTATCTTGATTTTTTTGGTGGCTGTTTAGCTTATCGTCCTTGCAGAAGCTGAGCCGATCCTTATCATCACTATACTTAAAGCACATATGGCGCAATCATCCCAGGAATAAACACAGGGGTAAATTAAAAGGTTAACATATTTTACAAAAAGAAAAAAAGTTTTACTTGTAATAAGTGCTTGCACCCAAGAGCTAAACTCAGTCTAAAATAGCCACCAAATTTAGACACTAACTCGCCGTGCCCCTTTAACGTATGGGTACCTCACAATTTTTTTTTCACACTGAGACCTGTCGATGTACCTGTACATTCTAGAATTGCGAGGTCCATCGTTTGCACATTTCTCAAGTTTCGCAGGTGATTTTTGGTAGGTATATGTGGAAGATCTTCCTCTACCCGCTGCCAGGCGGCGACACTGCCTGACCTCACATGACCCCTACATGCCATTGTCTTGGCAGCTCATCTGTTAGCAGTAAAGACATGTCGCGTTGTGGTCTCTCCAATGATGAAACTCAAGGTGAGAGTGATTCCCCAGTCGATGACACTGTGGAGGAGAAAGATTACATGGCGCTGGAGGAAGAAAGAAGCAGAAGTGACTAGGAGGTAACGTCACCAAGGAAGATGCAGTATGTTGATGTGTTCGGTGAGTGAAACAATGCTTATATTGCCTATATTATCGTGTGAAAAGCAATATATTTTTGTACTACATATAAATTTGAACCAAATGAACAAATATCTGCTTATTGTGAGTGGTTTGGAATAGTTACCCCTACCATAGAAAACGTGACGGCAGCAGCACGGCTCCAAAGAAGATGGTACCACGTGTTCAGAGAGACACCTGTATAATGCACTCATAAGCTAAGGTGAGCACTTTTTTGGTATTTTCCAATGTTTATCATAAAAAGCGAAGGTTTGAGCCAAAAAAAGAAAAAAAAAACGAAAATCTGCCAGGATTGGGGAGGGGGGGTCATTGGTGAAAAATCTACCGGGAGGCACTGGGTTAAAATTTCTGGCATCACTAGCCTCAGTACTACCAAGGCATATTGGCCTGATGGGGTCTTTCCAGTTGTCCTCAAGAGCTATTCTTTCGTACTTACACCCTGCCTAGGCGGTGGCTCAATCGGTAGAGAGATGGCCTGCAGTTCTACCGGACCCAGGTTCAAATCCCCGCTGGGACAGGGAACAGTTTAAGGATTTGAATTTCATGAAAGCAGACTTTACTGATATACCAGACGACCCGCCGACATGTTGTAAAAATACCCCTGCTAATACTAGTACACCAGTCCTGTATGAGACAGCCCTAGCATGTATTCAATATGGACAGTGGGTGTTAGCGCCGAAGTGGTGACATGTAGAGATGTATGGTATGTAGGAGGACTGCTGGGCCTTGAGTGCTGGCTGTGAAGCCTATGCCCAGAGTCGGACACATAAAAAAAAAAAAATACGTTTGTCTGTCAACTTTTATCTCTCCTAATTGCTATTTGTTTACTCTCATTCAGCCTGTCCCAAAGAAGGGTGACCATTCCTGACCCTGGAACTATCGCCCAGTTGTTTTAACGATCTGAATTTCAAAAATTGTTGAATCAATTCTTACCTCTCCCCCTAAAAAATTTAAGCACTTTTCCTATCACAAGCTTCTATCTGATTGTCAGTAGCCTATGTGTTGCGCCAAGGACACTCCATTAGCAATTTCCTCACATACATTTCAGACTCCTGATCATCCTCCTTTTTAGACTTTGGTGAAAGCTTTATCACTGCGCATAACATCTCATATGCATTCCATGAAGACTGGCATAAATCTTAATTTTTCAAACTGCCCTCTTACAGTTTCTATCCATCGATCTGTGCCTTCATCTCTAGCTTCGTTTCTATTCTTCCTATAGTTGCCGTAATAGACGCCCAGTGTTTTTCCCCTATGGCTATCAATAACGGCATTCCTCAGGGTTCTTTCGTATCATGAACTCTCTTCCTTCTATTCATCAATAATCTTCTCAGCTATACATTTACTATGGGTTTCAGAGGCATTGGAACACTGGTTTTCGGCAATAACTTGTTATCAAAGCGTTGGATTACAATGATATTTTACTAGGATATGTTTCAGACCCCGACCTAACTGGCGTTAGTATGGATTATTACCAACTGTGGAGACTTAAGGCACTTACAAGAGTAAAATAAGCATGCGAGGTGACAGAATGAGCCATCGCTCTTGCGAGGCTAGCGTGGCGTATAGTTATGACGTTATGTAGGCACCGCCCACCCGGATACTCCAAGTAAGACAGGACTCTGTCCGAAAATGTCAATTCATGGCCTTGGTTATAAGTTACACTGACTCGACCAGAAAATGAATCAAGGTATGGAAATAATGCATTGCTTCGGAGTGAGAATGAAACGCCACATCAGCGCCAAAAACATAAGGATACGAACATACATTCATAAAATGCAACCATTGTGAATTTTTGAGTATCCAGCCCCTGGGCGAGGTAACCACTTAAACAATGACTTTTCTTGACAATTCATATTCATATAACCTTATTAAACAGATGTTTCCTTACTCTCCGCTGAACTATATACTCCACTGTGATGATAACAGGGAACATGTCATGTGTGCAATGTAAGGCTATCATGTTTCGTCACACATTTGTAATTTTGGAAGTGTACCTCAATCAGGGGATACAGGGAGTTGTACACCTCATGTGGATGGTATTGCCATATATGATGATAACATTACAATAATTCACATCCCTGCATTAAAAATGGATAACTTCCTTATAGGCCTATACGAAAATACCAGGCTTATTTTTCAAATATAGGCAACATTTCCCGTCTATCGAAGCAGACCCCCTCCCTTTCCAATATTTCACCCATATGATGATTAGGGGGCGGTGTCTATATGGACAACGTCAAAGTGGCGTAACGATACGAGTGAGGGGGTGGAGCATTTCCCCGCTAGCCTTGCTCCAGCAATGGGTAAAACAGTCACCTTGCTTGCTTATTTTCATCTTATACGTGCCTTAAGTCTCCACATTTGGTAATAAACCATACAGACACCAGTTATGTCGGGGTCTGAGACATACCCTGATAAAATTTCATCGTAATCCAACGCTTTTGTAAAAAGTTATTGCCGAAAAACACTGTTCCGCGGCCTCTGAAATCCATAGTAACCCAATCTGCTTGTACACTAATGAGTCCACCCTTCACCCTTCAATTTGCTTCTCGCAGCATCCATCTCAGCAGTT
>NC_137011.1:17933535-18101035 GCF_032717465.1 Coenobita brevimanus
AAACTTTTCCCTCCTTTTAATGAATCTGATTTAACAAAGTATTTTCAGTTGTTTGAGAGGGTAGCTACAGGTTTTAATTGGCCCAAAAAGTATTGGCCAGTACTCCTTCAGAGTGTTCTCCCCTGTAAAGTTCAAGTAACTTAGGCATCTTTGCCTCAGGATCAATCTGATAATTATGATGTAGTTAAGAGCTTGATTCTTAAGGCCTATGAGCTTGTTCCTGAAGCCTGTAGAGTAAAATTTAGGACAATTTATAAGCAAGATAAGCAATCCCATGTTTAGTACGCAAAAATCAAAGAAGATCTGTTAGAGCAGTGGTTAAATTCTAAGAATGTAAATTCTGATTTTGACAAATTTAAGAAGATGATTTTGCTGGAGGACTTCAAAAGGTGTATTAATAAAGATGTAAGCCTATGTCTTGATGAGAAAAGAATAGATAATTTGTCTGATGCTGCAGTTTTAGCTGATGAATATGTTCTCACTCACAAGAGATATTCTAAAGAAAAAAGGAAAGCTGAGAGTAAGTACGTTGCCCCTACTCAGAGTACAGGTAACAGGAAAGAGAATAAAGATGATGTTTCTCAGGAAGTAAATACCAGCTCCACCTCTAGATTTCAGATAATTAAATGTACTTATTGTAGTAAGCTTGGTCATACTACGGAGAAATGTTTCAGGAGACAGCATGATGTGAACAAAAAGGAGTCTTAAAATATTTAGTCAATTGGTCTAGTATCCACCCTTGAGAGTTCCCAGAATTCTTAACCGAGTTAAGTGAACCTGCTTTGAGGGATAAATTAAATTCTCATGATGAAGCTCCTCTTTTGAGCAGTAACGTGGGTGACACTCTCAAGAGTTCATATGCTAATTTCCTGTCTGATGGTTTTGTCAGTCCTCTGGACAGTAATGACAGGAAATCAGTTAAAATATATCGTAATACAAGTGCTTGCCAATCCCTTATGCTGACCAGTGTTCTAGGCTCTAATGTTAATTCCTCTGATGAAACTGTAATCTTACAAGGTGTAGGGAATAATTACTTCTCTGTCCCTCTGTGCAGAGTGAATTTAGAGTCTGGTTTTGTTAATGGTTCCGTTATGGTTGGGTTGGTTGAGACACTCCCAGTGTCAGGTGTAACTTTCTTGCTTGGAAATGATATTGGTGGAAGTCAAGTGTGTCCAGCTCCTCAGTTGTCTAGTGAACCAGTGACTGCGACCTAGGATTGTGATGTCCCTGATGTGTTCTCTGCATGTGCTGTCACTAGGGCTAAGTCTAAAGTTACTGGTGACTTAGAGGATAATGATGATGATGATGTTATCCTAGCTGACACTTTTCTTGCTAATTTGGACCACTCACCAGATGAGGCAGTACCCAGTAGTGTTGATAATTTGTCTCGTCAAGAGTTGGTTGAGTTGCAGGTTGCTGACCCTGAGTTGAAAGGTCTAGCTAACTCTGCTTGCAGTGAGGAAGAGTTAGCTGGTGCTTCTACTTGTTATCATATAAAGTCAGGAGCCCTTATGAGGAAGTGGAGACCCCCAACAGCATCAGCCGACTGTGAATGGGAGGTTGTACATCAAGATGTCATCCCTCGTGTTTGTAGGCAGGATATCATTAGAGTGGCTCATGATTCCAGTTTGGCAGGACACCTTGGAGTGAGGAAGACTGTGGCACGCATTTTGAAACACTTCTACTGGCCAGGTATCTTCAGAGATGTTTCCTGGTATTGTAAGTCTTGTCACACCTGTCAAGTTGTGGGGAAGTGTAATCAGACCGAAAAGGTTGCACCTCTAGTTCCAATTCCTCCTTTTGAGGCGCCATTCACCCGTGTGTTGGTGGATATTGTGGGCCCTCTTCCTAAGACTTCTTCAGGATTTTTTTTTTTTTTTAAATAACAGAATGGAGGAAGGAAAAACAAATGGGGGGAAAAAAAATCCATACACCAGACTACTGGTGTCCTCCATTCATAAAATATCTGTAACAGTTAGACTTGAACAGTTGTGGGTTGAAATTTGGAGGAAAACAACTCTGGGGAAGCGAGTTCCAGAGATGTGCAGTTCGAGGAATGAAAGAATTCTGATAGGCAGAAGTTCTGCAATATGGTTGAGTGACATTCCAGTCATGAGCGCTACCAGATGCCCGTGTAGCTCGAAGGAAGGCATGGAGAGGCGGCACCATGGACGCAACCTCGTCTGACCACTTGCCAAAAAAATATCTGCAAAATAATGCAAGGGAGGCAACATTCCTTCTTACTTGCAGGGGAGGTAGTTTATATTTAATGGCAGGGTTGTTAATGATTCTAACAGCTTTATTCTGAATTTTGTCCAGTTGTCTCGATGCAACCTCTGATTGACCCTGATTGATATGGCTACTCGTTATCCTGAAGCCATTCCACTTAGAAATATCTCAGCAAAGAACATGGTTAAGGAAATGCTAGGGTTCTTCACCAAGTTTGGACTGCCCAAGGAGGTACAGTCAGACCGGGGAAGTAATTTCATATCAAATGTTTTCAAGCAGTCTCTGAAAGAGTTGGGCATCACCCAGATCACGTCTTCAGCTTACCATCCCCAGACCCAAGGAGCGTTGGAGAGATATCATCAAACACTCAAATCGATGCTCAGGAAATACTGTTTGGAACATCAGAAAGACTGGGATAAAGGTCTTCCATTCATTGTATTTGCCGCAAGAGAATCTCCAAATGAATCACTGGGCTTCTCACCCTTTGAACTACTGTTTGGCCATGAAGTAAGAGGACCCCTTAAGCTACTCAAGGAATGCTTGCTGTCGGAGGAAGATGACGTCAACCTGCTGGAGTATGTGATGATTCAAAGAACGGCTGTCCACTGCTTTACAGCTGGCAAGAGAGAATTTAGGAGCTGCTCAGGAGAAGATGAAGACTTTTTATGATAAGAAGTCCAGGTTACGCCACTTTCAGCTAGAAGATCAGGTTTTGATTCTGCTACCGGTGCATGGGCAACCTCTTCAAGCCAAGTTTAGTGGTCCTTATTTCGTGGAGAAGAAACTCAGTGATGTCAACTATGTCACCGCCACACCAGATCGTAGAAAGAACAAGCAACTTTGTCACATCAACATGCTAAATTTATATCATAGGCGGGACGAAAATAACCCAGTCTGCACTGTAGCTGTTCCACCCGAGTCTGCAAGTGAAGTTCTCCCATGCATTATAAGCCTGAGTGATAGTTTGGAGAAGAATCCTGATATTATGAATGATCTCCAGACTAAGCTTTCTCATCTAGCTCCCGAGGAAAGGCAGGAGTTTTCGGCATTACTGCAGGAGTACCCGCAAGTGTTCCGCGACACTCCAGGAAGAACCACTGTGTTGATGCATGATGTTGATGTTGGAGACGCAAAGCCAATTAAACTGCCTCCTTACCGTGTGAACCCAGTGAAAGTTCCTCTCATCCAGAAGGAGCTTGGCTACCTGTTGGACCACAAGATGATTGAGCCCTGTCAGAGCGAGTGGAGTTCTCCTGTCACTCTAGTTCCTAAGCCAAGTGGGTCACAGCGGCTTTGCATCGACTACAGACGTATTAATCAGATAACCAAAACAGACACTTACCCTCTCCCTCGCGTGGAAGATTGCACAGACAAGATCGGAAAGGTTAGGTACTTAAGTAAGTTTGATTTGTTAAAGGGATACTGGCAAGTACCTATGACTGAACGTGCTAGGGAGATCTCATGTTTTGCAACACTAGGAAAGACTTTTGCATGTTCTGTAATGCCATATGGTATGAAGAATGCACCAGCCACTTTTCAGAAGCTCATGAATGTTGTAACAGAGGGTTTGGCAGGGTGTGTTTTTTATATTGATGATGTATTAATCTTCAGTGACAACTGGAAAGTTCACCTATGCCATGTCAGTAAATTTCTTGAGCGTTTGGTTCAGGCTAATCTTGTAGCTAATTTATCAAAGTGTGAGTTTGGTCAAGCTAAAGTTCAGTACCTTGGGTACGTAATTGGTGATGGACACGTTGCACCACCAGGAGCTAAGGTTCAGGTTATAATTGACCTTCCCAGACCTAAAAGTAGGAAAGAGCTACAAAGATTTTTGGGAATGGTAGGTTATTACAGGAGATTTGTTCTTAACTTTTCAATTCTTGTATCACCACTTACAAACCTACTGAAAAAAGGAGTTAAATTTGTCTGGACCGATAACTGTGAATCCTCTTTCAGTAAACTTAAAGCTATCCTATTAAGTCAGCCAGTGCTCACTACTCCAAATTTTGCTAAACCTTTTACGATGGCTGTTGACGCAAGTGATACAGGAGCTGGGGCTGTTTTGCTGCAAGAGGATGATCAGGGTATTGAACACCCTGTATCTTATTACAGTAAGAAGTTCACTCCACCTCAAAAGAACTACTCAACTATTGAGAAAGAGCTTTTGGCCTTGATTTTGGGTTTACAGCATTTTTCATTTTATTTGTCTTCTGATTTTGACCCAGTAGTCATTTATACCGATCATAACCCACTGAAATTACTTAGTAAATTTAAAGATAAAAATCAGAGATTGACAAGATGGAGTCTACTTCTTCAGGAGTATTCATTAGACATACAACATGTCAAGGGGAAAGAAAATGTTATTGCAGATTGCTTATCTAGACTTTAGACAGATTGTTTTAGAGTAATAAGAAATTTCCTTTGTAAATTTCTTTTTCTTTGTGGGGAGGTGTTACATAGCCTATGATTTCATCATCCCTTGTATAATTCTAACTTATGATACAGTTTTGTTCATGATTGCTTCATCCTTTGTATCATCTTAATGTACAGTATGCTGCATGTTTGTTTACGATTCGCCAAGTGGCTTCTATAGTGACCAGGCTTACCTGTTCTACCTCACTCCCCCCTTCTCCCCCTTATAGTAAAGTAAGTCGTTCTTTCTGTTGTTCAGAGCAGGATTGTCAACTCTTCTTCCCCTATGCCTTCATTTGCGCGTCCTTCTTACAAGTTCAATCAAGCTCTGCCGGCCCACTATATAATGAGCTCAGTCTCTGCATTAGTAGCCAATTAGATCTACTCCTCATTCTCTTCACATCTCTGTCCTTCCCTGTACAGTATATTATTATTTTTGTCAGTGCTCAGGAAGTCTCCAACCATCTACCTGCCGTATAATTTGAGTATAAGTGTTATTACCATTTTTCTTGTACTGTATAGCCTAAGGCATTAATTCGTAAGCCTGGTAAAGTTTTTATGATTCATATTGGTTCCATACTGTCAGCCAGTATTAGTAATATTTTGTATCTGTAATAATATATTTTGCTTTAACTCAGCATTATCCGGTTTTCTCATTTTATCAGGGCCGACTTAGATAAATTTGCTCTTGCTAAATTCGTGTTAATAGAGGCTATTGCAGTTAACCATATATGTAACCTGTTTTGCCATTACATTATCCTTATGAGTCCTGAATGTTTAGTTGTTAGTTTGAGCATTAAAAATTAACTTGTAATTTTACCTAAGTCCTTTGTTTTGAACCTGGAACTTTGCGGGACAGTAGTGATTTTAGTATTCTCACTTGAAGTGTTCATTATCTCTCTCTGTTCCATAACAATATATATATATATATATATATATATATATATATATATATATATATATATATATATATATATATATATATATATATATATATATATTATAATCGGTGAAAAGACTGATGGCCTCCCGAGGATGAAGATTATTCGGGTTTCACAACAATAGATCAGTAATTGCAGTCACAGGGCAAAGTCTACACAGATTTTCAGATCCAATTTGGACCAAATTTAGTGTTCATGATAAATATTTCAAAGGGGAAATTGAATATCATATATTTTTGCAAGGAGTACTTACAATAGCTTAAACTGGTATTGCTGGAACTATGTAACAATGTAAATTCATTTCTAATTATATATTTTTTCCTACATACAAAGTGAAAACGCAGTTCTGAATTACTTTTTGATTATATCTACTTCCAAACGAATTACTGTAGTTCTAACATGGAAGTAAACCTTAATTCAGTTACTGAATATATAACCCCAGTAGCATACGTTAAAAAGGAAGAATCCAACTAGTACAGTCATTCTAGTAACAACCACCACCCTGTTGCCTTGCAGGAATGTTGTCAGGCCACTCAGAATTCTCGTTGGCCCTGTGCTTGGATCAGATGCATCTACGCCTAAAATCTTCTGTGTTGAAAATGGAGTGGCTTTCTTTGTCTTGGGATTAATTGCCTCGTCCACCAGCACGTGCAAGATGATGGTGATGAAGGTAATGACCATGCAAAAGATGAACCACACATCCACCATCTTGAAATATGCAGTCCTGGGTAAAGATGCAGAGACCTGAAAGAAATGTAACTTATCTTTGCTGTGTGAGCATGGAATAGGAGACATATAATTAGCATTAGGAACCTGAAGTTTTATGTAAGTTGTATTTTTTTTTCCTGAAAGATATTTATCATCCAATAGCTTTTTATACCGAATCAGGACTGCAGAAGCCCACGCCTAGAATAATCAGTCCCGACATTTAAGGCAAAGCTGACCAACCTCATTCGCTCATGTATAAAATTAAATGGACAATAAACCCCAACCAACTTTTGGATGGAAATCCTTATCAGCCCCATCAGTTTAGAGCGCTAAACATACCAAGGTTCCAGGCATCTATTTGTCGATATAGTTACAACCCAACATAGTAAATAATTTCCTGGAATCTGGAGGTTGCGTTACATCGAATAAAATGGTAATTAGTGTCCCCACTGACCACTGTTTTTCAGAATGAACACTGGAAATATCAGTTTCCTTCCGGTTACTAGCAAAAAAACACTTGTACGGGACTGCAAGGTTGGGCTTATGTCAGTGTGATTATAATACTGTAATGTGCTTCTTCGCTATTTTTGAATGATTTTTTGCACCTAGTTTGTCCTCAGCCATATTGAACTAACAGTCACAATCAGCCAGCCTTTCATTAGTCAGTCATCTTTTAGTGAGCCTCAGCCTTGATATGTATTACCGTATTTATCAAACTAATGCCGGAATTATTGCTTACTGCTCCTGCAGAAAGTGTTGTTGTGTGAGGTCACAACACTGAAAGAAACATTCAAACTAAATACTTTAGAGAAAATGTTGATGCTCATCAGCACTTCCTTTTAACTCCCAACTCCCTTTGTGAGAGGCAGGTTGATACACCCCATCGGGAATAATAATTTTAACTTTTCTCAAAATTTTAAATAATGACAAATGCAGAGGAAATAATAATGAAAAATACGTACGTTAACCATAACGAATCTTTTCTTGAGCTGTGTGTATAGGAGAATAGTAGTACACGTAAGATAATTAATGTGAAAATGTTGTCCTGAAGCACATAGTAGCCAGTAGTATTATTACATTATCCGGTGCTCATTCTGTTGGAGTAAGCAACATGCAGAAACGAATTTAGCACAAGTGATACTTTTGTTTATGAAACTAGGATTTCCTCCTCCCTGTATCATTCCTCCTCCCTGTATCATTTATCTAATCTCATTTAATAATGGAGAAGAAACAAAATCAAGCACAAGGCGGCCAAGTGAGGGCGAGAAATTTAATAAGTAAGAAAGTGACAAACAAAACCGCATTATGACATAAGCAAAGGAACAAATTTCCACAATGAACGACAGTGCAGTGCAGTACTGACCAAGATGAAAGGTGTCATCCATATTTCCTGCTTTTTGTTGGAGACATTATAGTGACAGCATCACTAAGTGCATCTGCAGGCATTCAGAATATGCTAGAAAAGCATATCAGATCTATAGGGTCATCTAGAGCATGTTGACAGTATGTTCTGGAACATGATAAGAGGTGGTGAGGTTAAATTTCCTTGAGATAATGCTATATGACAGGTAATTTTACTCCAGATCAAACTCATTCAAATGACTAACTTAATTCTACGTCCAGGCTGCCGTCTAACTGACCTGCGAGAACAGTGTGACAATAACCAGCTGGACAGTAAGCGCCGCCATCATCCTGACATCAAATATGACTGGCCTAAAGAATAAGGTGATGTAGTTGACGACGAGAAGAACAAGCGTTGGCAGGTAGATGTTCAGTATAACATACCCGAAGCGTCGTGTCAGCGGCACCACAACACTCATCTCACTGAACCCGTCTGCACTCTCACCAAACTCCAAATATAATGAACCAACCTGAGGATTAATGGTTATATTACTAAAACTGAGAGAGCAAATGGATAGGTAAGCCCACATTCTCTTTTGAAGCTGTGTTATGAGTGATGTGTATCTGATTTCCCATGCATTAGTTAATGCTGATTTTAACTATTCCTCCCTCCTCTAAAAATTAAAACATATGGCGAATAGCGTTCATGAAGTCTTGCCACCAGAACTAATATTCCCTCTGGATACTCGGCACTTGGTGTACTGCACCCGCTGACTCCACGTACAGTATGCAGAGGTCTCACCATCATTCCTTTCTTCAACTTGCCTGCTACAGACCCTTCTATGACTCTAATTCTCTTCTTTACAGCTGGCACGTACCATTCATGAGGCAGCACACTCTCAACTATTCTTTCCATGTCTCAAATGCAATAGTATATCGATACTCTTAGTCCACTAGGGATACAACAGGTCATCACTGGAACCATCTTCTAGGGATGCACCAGAACCAGCCTATTGAGTTTCGGCCGGAACCAGAACCAGCCGGACCTTTCAAAAAGTTCCTGCCGGAACCGGAACTGGAAGAGAAATTGTGGAATAAAGAAACTTCATGACTCTCAAACATACAAGTACTTTGCAATAATTTTAGGCTGAGGATCAGACTGAGATTAATGAAACTGGACCGAATCCTGTAATCACCCTACAAGAGGAAATTCACCGTGACTCTGAACTGCTATAATGAAGTTGAGGAGGAAGAACTACAAGAAAATTGTACAGAATCAGCTGGTCAAAGTCTGAGTGAAATAGCAAATGAAACTGAAAAGTACGCCAATAGTTCAGTAATTGAACGGGACCAGGACCCCATGTAATACTGGATGGGGTTTAGAATAGTTTATCCAATAATTTCCAATGCGGCAAGAAAGTATTTGTCCTGTCCTGTTTCTTCAGTCTACTACGAAAGACTGTTTTCTGAAGCTGGCAATGTATACGAGGAGAAACGTACGCTACCTAGAACTGGAGAACAACTTCTTTTCCTCCACCACAAGCTTTCACTCTTCTCCCTCTTACATGCTGGCAAGTAAATACAAAACCAATGAATAAAAGTATATGTCAATTTTATGTCGAAAAAACAAAGGAAAAAATATTTCTCTTGTGGTTAGTTATATGTCACCCAGTGCATATTGTGATTTTCTATAATAAAGTTTTAATATACCATTAACCAGTAAATACTTTTATGCATTTAGAAGGTGACGGATTAAAACAAAAAAGGGCTGATAAAAAAATGCAGAAGAATAGGAAAAGTTGGTCAAATAACATATATATTAAAAGTTCCGATTCCAGCCGGTTATTATTCCCAAGTTCTGACCGGAACCTGAACTTTATAAAAACTGAAGTTCCCGCCGGAAGTAACAAACCGAAACCAAGTTCCGGTGCATCTCTGCTGTCTTCATCAGTCTATATCTCGCTTTCCCTATGACCTCCAGTCTTTTAAACGTAGCGAATCAAGGCATCTGGATATTGGGACGCTGTTGGAAGGACACAAGTCAAGAGAGAGAATAGTGGAAATGAGTTATTTAAGAGAAGCCTGTGGAGTCACATGGAGAAACAGGCTGACAAAGGAGGATATATAGGAACGTTGTGGTGTGGATGTGGATGCGATAGGAAGCATTAGGAGGAACACACTGAGGTGGTTTGGCCATGTGGAGAGGATGGAGGATGAGAGACTGATGAGGAGAGTGTATGTGAGTGAGGTGGAGGGGGGGAGAGGGAGGGAGAGGCCGAGGATGAGATGGAGGGATGGGGTGGAGAGGTATATGAGAGAGGGAGGTGTGAGTTGGGAGCAGGGCAGTGAAATGGCGGGGGACAGGGCGACGTGGAGGCGATTTGTTGTGGCCACCCCGTACGGGAGTGAGGCGGCTGGCACTAGCGGGGTATATATATCTATATATATATATCTATGTATATATATATATATTATATATATATAGAGTTTATATATATATATATATATATATATATATATATATATATGTGTGTGTGTGTGTGTGTGTGTGTGTGTGTGTGTGTGTGCGTGTGTGTGTGTGTGTGTGTGTGTGTTACAGGGAATTTGTATAACCAGCGATTCCATGAAATCCCTTGGGAATTCGTGAAATGAGTTTAAATTAGGATGGGTTGATTAAGGTCATGTTAATTTAGGTTGAGCTGAGATAATCTAGCTAAAGTTTGGGCTAGGTTTGTTAAGTAAGGTTAAGTTAGGTCAATTTATACGGAAGCTTAACATAACTTGACATTCATATAAATTAACCTAACCTAACCTAGCCTAACCTAACCTTAACCTAGATTATCCCAGGCTAACCTAACCGCCGCCTAAATTAACCTAACCTTAATTACCCCATCTTAATTTAAACTCATTTCACGAATTCCCTAGTGATTTCATGAAATCACTGGTTATACAAATTCCCAGTAACATATATATGCTGATATCCACAAGGAAAAAGGCAACACGAAATATCCCGAGAGTTCTTGTGTAATCACATCTTCAGGGGAGAGCAAAGTGAAGGAGGTGAAGTACACTTGTCATTTTTATACAGAAAGAAGGAGGGGAAAGACCCAAGGGAGCTTACTAAGTCGCTGACAAATACTAGTGTTCTAAACTTACATCTTTATTTCGAGTTACGTGCTCATAGAGATGTCGATGCTAGGAATGGTTGCTGATAAGAGGGCCGTGAGAGGACGATGTGGAGGTCTGTCAGATCATATGATTGTGGTATGCAAGATCAAGCTGAGAGGAGTGAGATGGACCAGGAGAGAGAGGAGCACTCAGGGAGAAAGACTGAAAGTCGAGAGGCTGAGGATCAAAGAAATGACAGATGAATACAGGACCAAAGTAGGGGAAGAGTTAGAATCAGTGAATTGTAATGAAATGTATCTGGGCAGCCTGTGGAATGCGTATAGGGATTGCTTAGGTAGGAATGCTAAAGCGGTGTGTGGTGTGGCAGGAGTAACAACAAAGAAGAAGGTACGGCATGGTGGGATGAAGAGGTTAAAAGAGCAGTGGAGGAAAAGAGGAAGAAGTGGCTAGAGTGTTTACAGGACAGGGGTTAAACTGAAATAAGAACTGAATATATTGAGAGCAAGAAGCACGTAGAAACTAGTGAACAGGAAAAAGAAGGAAGTAAATGATCTAGGAAGAAAAATGGATGCAAACTACTCTGAGAAGAGGAAGTTATTCTGAAAAGAGGTGCGGAGGTGTAGAAGTGAAAGAAAGAAATGTGAAGGTGTGAAGGATGTAGGTGGTAAATTATTAACCCATGGGGATGAAGTAACTACCAGGTGGAAAGGATATTTTGGAAACCTGATGAATGGGAATGGAGAGAGCAGAGCCACTGTAAACATGATTGGTTTTGGGGGTGTACAGAGAAGGAATGCAGTGCCAGGAAACGTGACACTCACACAGGTGATGAGCGCTGTGAAACAGCTAAAAAAAATGGGAAAGCAGCTGGGGGTTGATGAGATGCATACAGAGATTATTAAGAGTAGAAGAGAGAGCGGAATAAAGTGCTTGTTGGAGATATGTGAAAAGGCATGGATGAGTGAAACTGTGCCAGCAGAGTGGAAAAAAGGCTGTGATTGTACCCCTATACAAAAGAAAAAAAAAATGAGCGAAGTGAGTGCAAGAATTATCGTGGCCTAAGTTAACTGAGTGTGGGCGGCATGGTGTATGGAAGAATTTTTTGTTTTTGTTTTGTTTAATAGCAGAACAGAGGAAGGAAAAACAAATTAAAAAAAAAAAGTCCATACACCAGATTGCTGGCGTCCTCCATTCATAAAATATCTATAACAGTTGGACTTGAACAGCTGCTGGTTGAAATTTGGGGGGACACAACTCTGAGGAAGCGAGTTCCAGAGATGCAGTTGGGGAAATAAAAGAATTCTGATAGGCAGAAGTTCTTCAATATGGCTGAGTGACATTCCAGTAATGAGAAAGTAAGAGAGATATCAGAAGTCTTAGTGAGTGATGAAGAAGGTGATTTTAGGAGTGGCAGAAGATATGTGGATCAAATATTTGCAGTGAGACAGATAAAGGTGTTTATGGCATTCATGGATCTGGAAAAAGCATGCAACAAAGTAGACAAAGAAGGACTATGAAAGATTTTGCGCTTGTATTGTGTAGATCGTAAGCTGCTAGGTGACGTTAAGAATTTTTATGATGGTAGTGAAGCATGTGTAAGGGTTAATGGGCATCTAAGAGAATGGTTCACGATCGGTTTGGGCGTGCGACAAGGTTGTGTGATGTCCCCATCGTTGTTCAGTATATATATATATATATATATATATATATATATATATATATATATATATATATATATATATATATATATATATATATATATATATATTGATGGGGTGATGAAAGAAAAAAAAAACACGAGTAATTGAAAAGGGGATGGCGTTGGTAATGAATGGTGATAAATGGATTATCTCAACTTTGTTGTATGCTGATAATGCAGTACTACTTGCAAATACCGGAGAAGAACTTGGTGGACTAGTGCAGAGTTTTACTGATGTTTGTGAGCGTCGTGCCTTAAGAGAAAATGTAGAAAAGAGTAAATTAATGTTTAGTGAGAGAGACGATGACTCCCAGTGTGATGTTACAGTGATTGGAGAGAGACTGGAATTCGAGGGAGAGTTCAGATATCTGGGTACAGTGATAGAAAAGAGAGGAAAATGTGAAAAAAAAAAAAAAAATGGAAAGTAGAGTGATACAAGGAAGAAAAGTATCTGACGCAATGGCCTTGATAAGAAACAGAGGCTTGAGTGTTGCAGCTGCATGAGGCTTATATGAATATTAGTGCCAACTTTAACGTATGGATGTAAGACTATGGTGTGGCATGAAAATGAAAAGTCAAGAGTGACAGCAGTGGAGATGGGACTGCTGAGGAATGTATATGGAGTACGGGGAGTGGATAGGTTATGGAATAATGTGACTCGGAAAGATGTGGAGTGAGGAGGTCTGTGGACACCAGAATCGAAGAGAGTGTACTGAGATGGTATGGTTGTGCAGAGAATTTGAAGGAGGGAGGAGGCGAGGTAGGCCAAGGCGAAGGTGGAGGGATATGGTGGATAAGTGTGTGAGGAAGAGAGGTTTGGAAGCCGTTGAGGCTAGGGAACTGAGAAGAGATCGAGCTGGCTGGATGAATATTGTGAGAAGAAGCGCATGGTCAGGGATTTGGCACCCCTTTTTAACGTGATAGCGTGTGGATTGACTCTATCGGATACGTTTATGTGAAGCTACAGAATGTGGTGAATGTTTTTGACATGTCAGATAGAGTCAGGATTCCGGGGGCTTGAAAGGTGAGCGAATAGAAGCGTGGCCCATCGGACTGGGCAAATTTGGTCTGTCTGGACATTGCTACACCTCACCCTGCCCTAGGTTGGGAAAGGAGGTCCGGATGATGATGATGATGATGAAATATTGAACTTAATAATATTACATACATAAAAAATAATTCTTTAAATATAAATTCATGAAAAAAAAGAATTATATACCGTACGGTAAGCACAACTTCTTAAATGGGATTAATAGGGTGTGAGGAGGGACCTACTGACCAACCCAGATTTCTCTCTCTCTCTCTCTCTCTCTCTCTCTCTCTCTGTATATATATATATATATATATATATATATATATATATATATATATATATATACTATTTGACTGACTGAATGATTAATAGACAGATACAGATATAGACAGAGCGATATAGATATTACATGTGTGTGTATCATTATCATCCGTCATCTTTTTCACACCTGCATGTGGGGTGAGGGAGGATACACAAAGGCAGAAAAAGGAATGCATACGAATGTGGGAGAACTAATCAACAGCGTGCCACGAAATGAGCCACACACCCATTCGTTTAATTTTAAGCCACTGGAATCTCGGATCAATCTGATAAGTACACCTGTCCACACGTTGCTTGACAGTTACTTATCAGAGTCAGTTCAGAGACCGTCAGTTGAAAATAAATAGGGGGGGAGGGGGTACCAAACCCGTAACATACACTCTTTACAAAATTCATCCAGCAGACTGTGTTGTTGAGTGAAGACGAAGGGGAGCTGCAAGGCTTGGTGGATGAGTTTGGGAGAGTGTGTAAGAAACGGAATCTAAAGGTGAATGTAGGGAAGAGTAAAGTGATGGTCTTTAAGAGAGGTGAAGTCAGTGAATGTACACCGAGGTTGGATGGTGAGGAATTGGAAAATGTGAGTACGTTTAAGTACTTGGGTAGTGTGATGAGTAACGATGGAGGTTTGGAGAGTGAAGTGCTCGAAAGGATACAGCAGGGAAAAAAGGTTGCTAGTTCTTTGAAAGCAGTGATAAGAAACAGGGAAGTGAGCATGGAAGTGAAAAAGTTACTACATGACAGTATTGTGATACCAACCCTAACGTACGGAAGTGAAGCCTGGACGTTGTTGGAACGACACAAGTCAAGAGTGAGAGCAGTGGAAATGAGTTATTTAAGAGGAGCCTGTGGAGTCACATGGAGAGACAGGCTGACGAATGAGGATATAAAGGAGCGTTGTAGTGTGGATGTGGATGTGATAGGAAGCATTATGAGGAACACACTGAGGTGGTTTGGCCATGTTGAGAGGATGGAGGGTGAAAGACTGATGAAGAGAGTGTATGTGAGTGAGGTGGAGGGGGGAAGAGGGAGGGGGAGGCCGAGGATGAGATGGAGGGATGGAGTGGAGAGGTATATGAGAAAGGGGTGTGTGAGTTGGGAGCAGGGCAGTGAAATGGTGGGGGACAGGGCGACTTGGAGGCGATTTGTTTGTGGCCACCCCAAACGGGATTGAGGCGTCTGGCAATAGATAGATAGACTGTAGCACCAGTCGAGCAGGGCAGTACTCCCGAGGTGGATGGAAAGCTGATGACAGAGAGTGCAAGAACTCCCGTTTCATCAGTCCTCAGGACTAGTTCCTGACCACCCCCCTTTGCTGAACTTTTTCAGTGTCTCAGTTACACAGAGAGTAGGCCAGCATGCTCTCCAGTACAAATTTCTCTAACTATCTACACCAAACTACATGCACAGTACACACTACACTTCCTTTTCCAAAAGTCAAAAAATTATGGCGTCTCATCACCAAGCCTCGGAGTCCCCAAGGAGGGGAACCATAAATGCCCCCACCATCCACCCCTCTCCCGGTGACGACTCGAGGTACCTGGAACCACTGTCTGACTCTCTTCTTCTTCATTTCTGCAGCATTCGCGGCCTTTCCTCTAACTTTCGCTCTGTTGAACACCACCTCTCCTCCTCTAAACCTCACCTTCTTTTTCTAACTGAGACTCAGCTGTCTGAGGCAACTGACAGCAAACCCTTTTCTGTATCCTCCTACTTTCTCTATACTCATTTCAAAGCCAAAGGTGGCTGTTGTGTATATATACGCAACGACTTATCTTGCTCTCGTGTTCCTGAACTCGATTCTTCTGAATTCTCTACACTCTGGCTTCGGCTTTCCTGTCATTCTCTGACTAAATATATCTGTGCTGTTTACTTATCCCCTACTTCTTCTGACTATCAAAAATTCTTCGACTCTCTTACTTCTACGATGGAACGAATTTTATCCATTTCTCCTTTCTCTGAAATCTCCATTCTAGGAGATTTCAATGTTCACCACCACCTTTGGCTCTCCTCTCCTTTCACTGATCCACCTGGTGAACAAGCCTACATCTTTTCTATCCTTAATGACCTAGAGCAGCTTGTACAGCACACTACCTGAATCCCTGACCGCCCTGGAGAGAGCTCCAACATACTTGACCTCTTCCTCACAACTAATCCTTCTGCTTACTCTATTAATCTTTTCTCTCCGTTGGGCTCCTCCGATCACAACCTTATCACCTTAACCTGTTTTATCACTCCGGTACGGCCTGTGGACCCTCCAGGGAAACGTCGTCTGTGGCATTTTGGAGCTGCAGACTGGGAGGCCCTCAGGCAGTACTTCTTTGATTTCCCTGGAATGATTATTGCTTCCATGGCCATAAGCCATCTGAGTGTGCCTTGCGCATTACGGAGGTTATTCTCTCGGGCATGAAAGCGTACATTCCTTTCTCATATTCTTTGCCTAACGCAAGAAAGCCTTGGTTTAATCACGCTTGTTCTAATGCTGTCAGCAACAAGGAGAGGGCCTACAAAAGGTACCGGAGCCAACCCACCCCTGAATCACATCATCTTTACGTTTCTGCCCGGAATCGTGCTAAGTCTGTTCTTCGCTCTGCTAAAAATAATTTCATCCATACTAAATGCTCTCAACTCTCCAACTCGAATTCTTCCCGCTCCTTCTGGCACCTTGCCAAAAATCTTTCTAACAACTTTACCTCATCATCCTTCCCTCCTCTTTTCTACTCTGATGGTTCTTTAGCTATTTCTTCTACTGATAAAGCAGATCTCTTCGCACAGACTTTCTCCTCCTATTCCACCTTAGACGATTCCGGTGCTGTTCCTCCATCACTTCCCCCCTCTGACTTCCTCATGGCTGATATTAAAATTTCTTCAGCTGATGTATTTTCTGCCATCACTGGCCTCAGTACTAACAAGGCATATGGGCCTGATGGAGTCCCTCCTGTTGTTCTCAAGAACTGTGCTTCAGTGCTTACACCCTGCTTAGGCAAACTCTTTCGCCTTTGTCAACTTGTACCTTTCCTTCTTGCTGGAAGTTTGCTCTCATTCAGCCAGTCTGAAAGAAGGGTGACCACTCCCAACCCTCCAATTATCGTCCAATTGCTTTAACGTCCTGTATTTCAAAAGTTTTCGAGTCAATTCTCAGTAGAAAAATTTAAAGGCATCTTTCCTATCACAACCTTCTTTCCAATCGTCAGTGCGGGTTCCGTCATGGACGCTTCACTGGCGATCTTCTCACCTACCATTCAGACTCCTGGTCATCCTCCTTTCGGGACTTTGGCGAAAGCTTTGCCACTGCACTTGACATCTCAAAGGCTTTCAATCGTGCCTGGCATAAATCTTTAATTTCCAAACTGCCCTCCTACGGTTTCTATCCTTCTATCTGTGCCTTCATCACTAGCTTCCTTTCTGGTCGTTCTATAGCCGCTGTTGTAGACGGCCATGGTTCTTCTCCTAGATCCATCAACAGTGGTGTTCCTCAGGGCTCTGTCCTATCACCAACTCTCTTCCTTTTATTCATCAATGATCTTCTAAGCTGTACATCTAACCCTATCCACTCATACGCTGATGACTCCACCCTTCACCTTTCCATTCGGTTCCCGCAACGCCCATCTCAACAGTTACTTCAACAAAGAAGGGATGAGGCTATGGCACACCTAATGTCTGACTTGGCTCGTATCTTTGGCTGGGGTAAAAATAATATGGTTGTTTTTAATGCATCTATGACTCAGTTTTTACACCTATCAACCCGAGAAAATCTTCTACAGGTATACCCACTAATGTTTAATAATATTCAGCTTAATCCTGCATCATCCTTGAACATGCTTGGGGTTTCATTTACTCGGGACTTATCTTGGAAAGATCATGGTACATCTCTTGTAAAATCTGCTTCCAAGAGATTGGGTGTGTTAAGCCGACTCCGCTCTTTCTTTACCTCTGCACAGTTGTTAACTCTATATAGGGGTTTTATCCGCCTGTGTGTGGAGTACAACTCTCATGTATGGGGAGGCTCCCCACATACAGCTCTTCTCAATAGGGTGGAGTCAAAGGCTTTTTGTCTCATTAACTCTCCTCCTCTTACTGACTCCCTTCAACCTCTGTCTCTTCGCCGCACTGTTGCATCTTTATCTCTTTTCTATCGCTACTTTAATGGTCACTGCTCCTCTGAACTGTCTGCTTGCATTCCTCCACCTCTACGACGGGCGCGTAGCACCCGTCTGGCAGCAAACTCTCATCCCTTTTCTGTCCAACTCTCTAATGCAAGAGTTAACCGTTACTCCCAGTCTTTCATTTATGCAACAGGTCAACTTTGGAACTGTCTCCCTCTGTCTGTATTTCCTCCTGCCTATGATCTCCAGTCTTTCAAACGCAGTGTGTCCAGGCATCTCAAAATGATCAGATCTTGAATTTGGCTCTCTATTGTATTTTGTTTTTCTCTTGGAGGGAACTGTTACTGCGGGCTCATGGCCTCTGGTTCCTTCTTCCTCGCATAAAAAAAAAAAAAAAAAAATCGGCCATTTTGTCAATTCCCTGGCCTTGATGGCTTTCATTTTTTTTTTTTCCACACATACATCAACTATATATGTGCACCTTCTTGGCCTCCAGTTTCTCCTTTCACTTTACAGCTCACTCACATAGACAACTTTTTCATCATTTTTTTGATGCCCAGTCTCAACATATGACCATTGCGACTAAGTTTGCTCTCTTCTACTCTTGTGTACCACCTTCCTTACTCCACATCTTTCACAAATCACAATTTTCCTTATCCTGTTTACTGCTTTCATGCTTCCCATGCTTCTAAGAAATCCCTTCTCCACTGTGGTAACTCCTGACTTTTCGATTGCGTGTCACACCACAATTTCCCATCCATATGTTGGTGCGGTTACTAATACGCCTTCATGGAATCTTCTTGCTGATCCCGCCTCTGGTATTAATGCCTTCAATAGCATCAGTCACTTTCCTTCCTATTGCTACTCTATTTTACACTTTCTTTGCACACTTACTACTCTTTTCTATCACTGCAATCAGGTATGTAAACCCTCTTACCAGTTCAACTATTTTCTGTCTATTTATATGTCACTCCCTGTCTGTCTATATGTCTGTTTGTATAGGTAAGTAGATAAACAGATAGATATATTATGCAAAGAAAAAAGCGCTGCATGCTTGAAGACAGCAAGTTTTTTCACTGTGAGAGAGAGAGAGAAAAACCACAACAACAACAACTATATTCTACATCCACTCACTTTGAGATGTCTGGACACGTTGCGTTTGCCATTGGTTATGGAAACAGGGACATGCTAAGGAATATATTTCCAGAGGTGGTCTGTTGCATACATCAAGGACTGAGAATACTGGCTAAATATAGCATCACACAGGTGGGCTGAGAAAGGGTGAGACTACACTGCCAGACAGTTGCCATATGTCCATCGTAATGGTGGAGAGATACAAACAGACAGTTCAGAAGAGCTATGGCCACATAAGTAGCGATTGTGAAGATACAATTATGGCAGGAGAAGTAACAAATGAGGGAACTGTTGGAGGAGATGCTGGAGGAGTGAGAGAAAAAGGCTGAAGGTTGGACACTTGCTCACAACGGTGCAACAAAAATCACCCTCAAGAAACAAGAGGAGACAAAAACCACAAATACATTCGAAACATTACATGACGAATGTGAAGGGAAGGCAGATAGGGAAGTAGAGAATGAGGACGGTGAAAGTACTTCCCATAGGAATCCTGAGATCAAAATAGGTAAGAAAACTTTTATTGTTAGAGACTCCCAGATAAAATATCTAAATAGAGTATATACTCCACTCAATAAACATGTGTCTTCCAGGGGCCAGGGTGGGTAATGTGTTAGGAAAAATTTCAAATATCGTGAAGGATAGTGGAGACAAACCCACTGTCTGCCATAGTATGGGAGGGAAAGATATTGGTAGGCGTAGAAGTGAGGTACTGTGGCATCAATACAAGGATATGTTGGAGGTAGTCAGGGAGAGGAGAGGGACCCTTGTTGTACTCGGTGTTTTTCCTAGGAGGGGGGTTGAGAGGGAATGGTTGAACAGGGTGACAGGGCAATTGAAAGGTAATGCAGAGTTAATGCAGTACCTTCCATAGACAGCTGGTGCCGGTCTTATGGATGGAGTGCCATGTATAGATGGGACTGGACTCAACTTAGTTGGCAGGGAGATACTGTTTTAGCTGAAATGATAGATAGGGAGTTAGACGATTTTTTTTTTTTTTTTTTTAGGGTGAAAGTTAGATGTATAGGAAGTTGTAATAGCTCCACTCAGAAATCATTATCATAAGGTTTGGATAGATCCATCAAGACTTATAAAAATAAGATGAACAGTTTAAACATTCATATAGATTAGATACATCTACTCAGGCATTTCAAAATGAGCAGGTGATGACAGAAGACGGAACAAATGATGATAGAGGAGCGTTAAGTGATAGTTAAAAAAAACTGTCATATTTGTAAAGAGTTTCCCATTTATTAACAAAAAAAAAGAATGTAAATTCCGAAGTAGAGGTATAACTACTAGCAAATAATCTGAAAGTGTACCACACAAGCAGAGGGAGTTTAAGTAATAAAATGGATGAACTGAGGGCTTTAATTTGTAATGAGAAAATATACATTGCCGTTACTAGTGAGACTTGGATGATTACAAACAATCGAGAACTTATAGCAGAATATCAGATAAAGGGCTATAATATTTTTGTGTCAAACCGTCTGGGAAGAAAGGTGGGAGGGGTAGCTGTTAATATAAATAATTTATTATACTGTTACAATAAGGCCGACATTAAAGTAAATAGGGACACGGAAAGTGTCTGGGTTGAAATTTAGTTAGATCAGGGAGAAATTAGTCTTCCGAGCTACTTACAGATCTCCAAAATTTAGAAGAGCAGATAGTAAATACCTTGGGAGGAAGTTAAGAAAACGTCACAGTTCAGCTTAGCAATAATAGCAGGAGATCTTAACCTGCCAAGGATAGATTAGCAAAATCAGACAGGGGATGCAGAGTCAGAGGAATTTCTAGAGATAGTACAGGATTATTTCTTTTATCAGTAGATCAGGGATCCCACCAGAGGTGATAATATACTAGATTTGGTTTTATCTATTAAAGAAAACGTCACTAGCGATATAGGCTTGGTAATGGTGATCATGAAGAAATTAAGTTCAAATTTATCTGGGATGTCTGCTCTACTGAAAACCTCTCGACCGTTGCTAATTATCGTCTAGGAGATTTGGACAGATTAAGAGCTTATTCTAGAACCGTATTCCATGGGGAGACTAGTCACTTTAGGGAGAGTCAGGTCAATGGGGGTACCCCAGGTCATAGGTGAGGGGCAGGAAATGGGTGAGAATGTGTGCCAGGCCACTGGGGAATATCAGGTCATAGGTGAGGGACAGGATATAGGTGGTAGTGTTGTTCACGTGATGGATATTAACTCAGGCCCAGTACGAAGCAGCCGTTCAGCAAGAAATACAATGAGTTAGTAAATATAATAAACAAAGGCCAAAATAGATACATCCCTTCAAAACCGTTTAGAACAAATAATGCAAAACCAAGATAGTTAAACAACATATTAAAGTCTCTCTTAGGCCAAAAGGACAGGGATATGTGAAAAACAAAATGAGGAGAGGAACACTTTCGTAACCGGTACGCGAATTTGAATAGGGATGAAAAGAGGGAGATACTGAAAACAAAGTGAGGTCATGAAATTAAGGTTGCTAGTGAATTGAAATACTAACCTAAAGGTTTTACCAAATGTACCGTGCAAATAATAAAGATAGGATAGGACTTCTCAGAACAGAATCAGGTAGCATTACCAGAGAAGATAAAGAAATGAGAGTAATCCTAAATAATTATTTCATATCAGCATTTACCAAGGAAAATCTAGACCTGGTTCCTCAAGCAGCAAATACTAACGAATATTAACAATGCTCTTAGTAAAATAATCATCAGTAAGGAAGACGTATTGAATGAATTTAGCAAGCTACAGTAAAACTTTAAAAATTGCCAGGTCTAGACGATAGATATGCAAAAATTATAAATGAAACCAAAGAAGAGTTATGTCAGCCACTTTTAATGTTATTTAATGATGCTTTCAATTCAGGAGAAGTTATAGAGGCATGGAAGATCACCAAAGTAGTGCCCATTATTAACCCTTTAACAGCGGGGCGTCACTTTCGTGATGCTCGGGAGCAATGGATCATACCGCGGGGCGTCACTTTTGCGATTCTGTGTTATTTTGAATTCTCACGGGCTTACAAGTGGTGGCTTGTATCATCTATCAGTACTGCCAATGTCCAACACTAGTTAGCACTCCAAATCTCATCTGTACTCCCATCCATTGTTGACAATTTAGCCAGTTTTCCCCGTTTCTGACTCCCCTCTCTACCCCCCCTCCATTACCCTGTCCTCTCGCCTCCCCGGTTGCGCTGCGCTAAAGCAAATTTCCCCCGGAATTATCCATTGATTTCATCCATTGAAATAAGCCCTATGCCCTATTGTTATACAAAATAATATATACCAAAAAGAAAATAAGATAAGTGATAGTGCTATACACCTTGAATTGGCTAATTATCACCTGACAACACCTCACGTGCACTCGTTCGCTAATTTCCCACGGAAATTTTCCCTTTGAAATATGCCATATAATCAATTCTTGTAATAAAAATATATATAAGAAAGGAAGGGAGGGGCCTAAGTGACATTTACATTCACCTGGAACTACCTACTTTTTTCTGTATTTTTGAGATTTCCTACTAATCATTTTTTAGCATGTACTGCTACTGTCCACCAATAGTCAGCACTCCTAATCTCATCTGTACTCCCATCCATTGTTGACAATTTAGCCATTTTCCCCCGTACTTGACTCACCTCCCTACCTCCCCTCCAGTATCCTCTCACTCCTCCCTACCTGACCTCCTTTACCCTTTCCTATCGCCTGACCTGCCGCGCTGCACTAAAGCAAATCTCCCCCGGATTTTTCCACTGATTTCATCCATTGAAATAAGCCCTATGCCCTATACTTATACAAAATAATATATGCCAAAAAGAAATAAGGTAAGTGATAGTGGTATACACCTGGAATTGGCTAATTATCACCTGACAACACCTCACATGCACTCGTTCGCTAAATTCCCACGGTAATTTCCCCTTTGAATTACGCCTTGTAATCTATTTCCGTAATAAAAATATATATAGGAAAGGAAGGGAGAAGCCTAAGTGACATTTGCATTCACTTGGAACTACCTATTTCTTTATGTATTGCCAAGATTTCCTACCAATAATTTCTTAGCATATAAGTTAGCAGCTGTCAGCCCCATTGTCACTGTCAACCCTTGCCTTCTCAGATAAGCTGCGCCATTCAGTTCCTTGTCCTCCTCTTGTCAAAGCATGTCGCACTCGCGCCCTGTCATTTCTGCCGCTTCTGCGCCCATTGCAAAGGGCCCCGTGACCTCTACCCCCAGAAAAACTTGTGTGAGAAGCAGGAAAGGACTAAGTGACTCTGCAGTGGAACATGTACTAGCTGAATTATCAATGATAATGATGGATAGTGACTATGATCCTTCGGGTGATTCGTGTGATGAGCCGGGTGAGGAAATCGTGCCAGAAACTCCTAGTATGGGTGCTTCAGTGTCCCAAGTTATCCCAAGCTCCAAAGGAAAGGAGCCCTTAGTGCAGCAAGGGAAAGAATTTGGGAAGGGAGTGAAATGGCGGCGGGTTAACCCCGGAACGATGGCCCCGCGTGACCCAGCCCACCATGAGTCCCGAGTTGATTCACCTCCCCGTTCCCCAAGCCCCACTTCACTCATTTCTTCCACATCTTCTGCTGAATTTTCTCCGGAGTCTTTGTCGTCGGAGTTGCCACCAGCATCAACAGTGAAAGCAGGCCATAGAGGAAGAGGTAAATCCCTGACCCATAAAAGTAGAGTTGCCAGTAGAGTAAGGGCTGCTAGTGCTGTACGGCAATCCAGGGTCAGTGCGAGTGACCTTGAAGCAGATAAATCTGCCTCACAGCCACCCTCCACCCTCACCCACCCTACACTGCCACGACAGGGAATCCTGAACGCCTTCACATGGACGGAAGGGTCCGATTTTGTCCCAGAACATCTTGATTTCAACGAGAGTTCCTCAGGGATACAGCCTGCCTTCAATCTTGACGAGGATGCTGAGTGTGTTGACTTCCTTTTGGCCTTCCTCGATGACGAAGTCATGCAGCACATATGTGATGAGACCAACAGGTATGAATCACAACGTGCTGCAAGTGGTACAGGTGCAGCCAAGATGCAACAGTGGTCCATGCTGGGAGTGCAGGAGCTGTATGTGTTCTTCGCCCTCATGCTTCTCATGCCACACTCAAAGAAGCATGAGTTGGAAGAATACTGGTCCATGGACCCCTTACTACCCTCACCCACCTTCAATAAGTACATGGCCAGAGATCGCTTCCAGAACATCATGGGAAACCTGCACTTTGCCAACAACGTTGTACCTTCCCAAACTGACCCACTCTGGAAGATCCGGGAGATTCTGAGCAGAATGAAGGATAAGTTTATGACATTCTTCCACCCCTTTCAGAAGGTTGTCATTGACGAATCCTTGGTTTTGTTCAGAGGACGTCTTAGGTTTGTGCAGTACATTCCAAGCAAACGCCATCACTTTGGAATCAAGTTCTTTGTACTGTGCGACTGTAAGACAGGGTACATCCTTGACTTCGTCATTTATTCAGCCAGCACTGTCGATCTTGATAAAACTCACCCCTTTGGCTTCTCAGGCTGTGTAGTGAAAGTGCTCCTTGAAAGGTATTTTGTGGAAATCATGTGCTGTATACAGACAACTATTATACAGCACCGAAACTTACCAAATACCTTTCAGAGCACGGCATCGGCTCCTGCGGCACTGTCAAGAGTAATCGTGCCCACTTCCCTAAATTCCCAGAGGCAGGAACCTTGCAGTGAGGAGACGTGCACCTACACAAGTCTGAGAAGATGCTGGCAATACGGTGACATGACAAGAGGGTCATGCACATGCTCACCACCGTACACAAGGGGGAACTGAAAGACAGTGGGAAGGTCGACTGTAGGACAGGCGAACCTGTGAAGAAACCTGATGCTGTCATAGACTACAATATCAACATGTGGCTGGTGGACAAATCCAACATGATGATTGGAGAGATCGACCGCCTCAGGAAGAATACTAGGTGGTACAGGAAAGTTTTTCTACATCTCATAGACATGACGATGCTGAACGCCTTCATCCTGTACAAGATGAAGGTCAAGCCACCCAAGTCCTTCTCTCTGAGGTTGTTCGCCAGGACTTGTGATCAGCAGCAGCTTGAAAGATATGGTAAGGTGACAGCAGCAGCTCCAAGGCGTTGTGCAGTAAGACTTCCCGACAGATTTGAGCAGAGGGCGTACATGGATCAGCACAGACTGGTGCAAATGCCTGCCACAACCAAGAGGAAGGCTGGGATCCGCAGGTGCCAGGTGTGTGCGCACACCACCCGACGCACACCTGAGCACAAATGCACCTCTTGGCAGTGCACTGAGTGCCAGGTTCCCCTCTGCGTTACCTGCTTCTTTGATTACCACAGCCAGAAGCAGTTCTGAAAGTGCAAGTGGGAGATGAAAATAATGTGTAAATAATGTGTAAATAGCAAGTGAAAGCAATGGATGTACATATCATTGAACAGTGTAATATAGTTTTATGTTACTGCAAGTGACAACGAATAACATAGTGTAAGTAAAATAGAAGTGTAAATATTGAAAATACAATAGAAAATGTAAACAGAAATCTAAATAATTAGTAATATAAAAATATGAGTACAAATACTTGAGGTTATAACAGTGAATGTGAATCCGTGGCTCTCTATGTATTTTACTGAATGAACAATTGAATGACTTCAGTGACAATAAACTAATACTACTGAAGGAAACTTATGGATAAAGACTGCAGATATATATAAGTGTTATATAATAATAGGAATATAAAGGGTGAGTGTTTGTTTGAATAATAAATGACAGAATACCAGCGGTGAACTAGCGCAAGTGGGAAGGTCATACGCGCTCATAATTTTCTTTGCTTTCACAGTGTTTTTTTTTTTTGAGTATGGATTCCAAACTACTTGATAATCATAGAATAGTGTTTCTAGTTATAATATCTGGCTGTGGTAATAATATTACGGGTTGTTGGGAAGTGTAAAGTGGAGAATTCGTTACCCAACTTCAGAGGTCTCCACAAGTCCTACGGTACTCGACGAAGGCTCAACAAACTTCCCAGGAGAAAGCTGAAGGTATGTGCCATAAGCATATTTAATTTTAATATTCTAGGACTAATAACTGATTTTTGTCAAATATTTTTTGAGAGTCTGTTGAAGCCCGAATATGCCCGCAGGACACGCAAGACAGAGCAAAACAAGCCCACGGTTAAGGGGTTAAAAAGGCGATAATGCAGCTGCATCGAATTGTCATCGGATAAGTCTAATGTCTATAGTAGGGCAAATGCTAGAATTAATTTTGGCAAATAAAATTAGGGAGCACTTAGATTTAATCTTGATTACCCCTTAACCGCGGGGTGTCACTTTCATGATGCTTGGGAGCAAGGGATCATACTGCGGGGCATCACTTTTGTGATTCTGTGTTATTTTGAACTCGCCCGGGCTTTCAAATGGTGGCTTGTATCATCTATCAGTACTGCCAATGTCCAACACTAGTCAGCACTCCTAATCTCATCTATACTCCCATCCATTGTTGACAATTTAGCCATTTCTCCCCGTTTTTGACTCTCCTCCCTACCTCCCCTCCATTACCCTCTCCTCTTGCCTGCCCAACCGTGCTATGCTAATTAAATCTTCCCTGGAATTTTCCACTGATTTCATCCATTGAAATAAGCCCTATGCCCTATTCTTATACCAAATAATATATACCAAAAAGAAATAAGGTAAGTGAGAGTGCCATACACCTGGAATTGGCTAATTATCACCTGACAACATCTCACTTGCACTCGTTCGCTAATTTTCGCTGTTTATTTCCCCTTTGAAATATGCCGTATAATCTTTTCTCATAACGAAAATATATATAAGAAAGGAAGGGAGAAGCCTAAGTGATATTTACATTCACCTGGAACTACCTAATTATTGCAGGCCACCACACTGTATACTTCGCTAAGTAAATCTTCCCTGGAATTTTCCACTGATTTCATCCATTGAACTAAGCCCTATGCCCTATTCTTATACCAAATAATATATACAAAAAGAAATAAGGTAAGTGAGAGTGTCATACACCTGGAATTGGCTAATTATCACCTGATAACACCTCACGTGCACTCATTTGCTAATTTTTGCTGTTTATTTCCCCTTCAAATATGCCGTCTAATCTATTCTCGTAATAAAAATATATATATAAGGAGGGAAGGGAGAAGCCTATAAGATATTTACATTCACCTGGAACTACCTAATTTATAATGTATTGTCTAGATTCCCCGCCAATCATTTCATAGCTATATATTAGCAGCTCTCATGAGGCTGACGTTGGCAGTAATGCACTCTCCCTAGGTAGGCCACCCCAGCCCATCAGTATCAGTTTACTGTCGTCTTTTAAGGTGAAAGTATGTCGGATTCGTGCCTGCTAGATTCCGCCGCTTTTTAGCCCCATGCAAAGGGCCCTGTGACCTCTACCCCCTACTAAACCTCGCGTGGGAAAAGATAAAGGGCTTACAAATGACAGACAGTGACTACGATTTTTCTGGTGAGTAAAACAGTCCAAATGGAATTGTAAATAATGTTTAAATAATGTGTAAACAGCAAGTGGAAGCAATGAATGTAAATATAAGTGAACAGTGGAAAAAAGTTTTATAAGTTACTGCAAGTGACAGTGCCTAACACAGTGTAAATAAAATAGAAATGTAAATAATGTAAATAAAATAGAGAACGTAAATAGAAATGTAAATGAGTAGTATTATAAGAATACGAGTATATATACTAGGAGTAATAAAAGTGAAAGTTTCACTCTAGCATGTATGAATACTATGAGTTATGAGAGTGAAGGTGAAAGTGACATTCACTCTCAATGCTAGTATACAGGACGAGAAAGTGAATGCTACGTATTTTACTGAAAAAGAAATTGAATGGCTACAGTGACAATAAACTACTATTACTGAAGGAAACTTATGGATAAAGACTGTAGATATATATGAGTGTTATATAATAATAGAAATATAAACTGTGAGTGTTTTTATGAATATTAAATGACAGAACACCAGCTGCGAACGATGTCAAGTGGGAAGGTCATACGCCCTCGTAATTTTCATTGCTTTCACAGTGTTTTTTTTTCTGGAGTATGGATTCCAAACTATTTGAGAATCATAGAATAGTGTTTCAATGATAATATCAGGCTGTGGTAATCATATTATGGGTTATCGGGAAGTGTAAAGTGGAGACTTCGTTACCCAACTTCAGAGGTCTCCACAAGTCCTATGGTACTCGACGAAGGCTCAACAAACACCCCAGGAGAAAGCTGAAGGTATGTGCCATAAGCATATTTGATTTTAATATTCTAGGACTAATAACTGATTTTTGGCAAATATTTTTAGAGAGTCTGTCGGAGCGTGAATATGCCCGCGGGAGCCGCAAGTCAAAGCAAAACAAGCCCGCAATTAAGGGGTTGATGAAAGTCAGCACGGATTCTGGCAAGGACGATCCTGCATCACATATTTGTCATTCATCTCGGAAGTCTGTGAGGACTTAGATCGAGATATAAATCTGGACTTTGGTAAAACCTTTGATAGCATCCCACACGAAAGGCTAGTTAGAAAGGTTCGAGGACACTTTATAAATGGCAATATCTTAAATGGATAGAATGCTGGATGATGGGATGAAAGCAGAGAGTTTTAATAAATGGAACTAGGTTGGATTGGGGATTAGTAACCAGCGGTGTACCACAGCGATCAGTACTCAGTTCCTTATTATATATATATATATATATATATATCTATGATCTAGACTTAGGAATCACTAGTAGTATTTAGCAAATTTGCCATTGACACAAAAATAGGGCGTATCATTAACTCGACTGACGATTGTCATAACTTACAAAAGGACCTCGATATACTGTCCAAATGGTCTAAAAATTGTCAAATGGAATTTAACTTTGAAAAACGTAAAGTACTTAATGTAGGCAAGACTACTGGAGATACTAAATACTGCTTAGATAATAAAGAAATTAGTAAAATGAAATGCGAGACAGATCTAGGAGCTATGGTTAGTTAGGACCTCAAACCTAGGCAACAGTATATTAATGCAAGGAATGTGAATATGGTCCTAGGATTCATATCACAAAGGTGGGCAATAGGACATCTAAAGTAATTTTGCAAGTTTATGTAGCATTAGTAAGGCCACATTTAGACTAAGCCGTGGAATTTTTATATCCGTACTATAAAATGGATATAAATTCGTTAAAAATGTACAAAGAAGAATGACAAAATGGTACATGATGTTCGGGACCTTTCATGTGAAGACAGACTAAAAAGACTAAATCTACACTCACCAGCGAGGCGTAGAGTGAGGGGAGACTTAACTGAGGATTTTAAGTGGATGAAGGGATTAAATAAGGGAGGTATTAGCAAGGTACTTGAAGTGAGCATACAGGATAGAACTCGAAGTAATGGTTTCACACTAGATAAATTCCGGTTTAATAAGGAAGTAGGTAGAAACTCACTTGTTAGCACAGTAGTAGACGAATGGAATAAGCTGGCTAGTAATGTAGTTGCTGCCTCTTCCATAGAGAACTTCAAGCATAGGCTTTAGACAAATAATGGGTGGGTATAAAAGAAAATTATTATAATCAGTACTAATTCATTCTTTTTACTTTTCAGATTACACTACGATAGTCTCTTTTTCTCCTTTCACATTTTCCTATTAAATGTCCACGTCAGTTTTTCTACGAAGCAGGAGAAAACGGATCCACTTGAAAACGGCACTCACCAAAACGGCCCCACTCAAACCAAAACGGCCCCACCCTATGACCAAAACGGCCTCACCCTATGACCAAAACGGCCTCACCCTATGACCAAAACGGCCCCACTCAAACCAAAACGGCCTCACCCTATGACCAAAACGGCCCCACCCTATGACCTAAATTTACACTAGCATACTGTACAATATTGTGAGGAAAAATCAAGTTTGATCTCATGGATATGATCTGCTATTTTTTTTAGTCATAACATTATTGCCAACATATTAGGTTAGGTTAGGTTAGGTTAGGATAGGTTTTAGTGACAACACTGCAGTATCTACAAAATACGAATAAAGGAGAGGTCATAGGGTGGGGCTTTTTTGGTTTAAGTGGGGCCGTTTTGGTGAACGCCGTTTTCAACTGAGGCCGTTTTCTCTCGAAACCGTTTTTCTATACTGTGTGGTGTTCTTGTTGACTTTTTCCTGTCGGCTTGCTGAAGAGTTTGGAGGGCTGGGGAGAGTGGGGGGTCTTTCTTCTTTGCTATCCTTATTTCATTCTAGTACTTCAGTTACCCTTTTAGGAGCTGCCTAGCATTGGCCACTGGCCTACAGCAGTTATCGTCTCTTCTTATAGTGTTCAACAGTGCCGTAAAAAGAAAAAGGTTGCAGGAAGTCAGTAAGAGGCGAAGAGTTGATGGAACCAAAAGCCTTTGACTCCCCTCCCCCCTTGTTTTTCTTAGAGCTATGTGTGGGTAGCGCCTCCCCCCTCCCACACACACACATGATAGCTGTAGCCTATTCCACACAGGGCAGAATAAGACTCCTGAACAAAGTCAGCACCTGCGCATGATGAAGAAAGCACACCCAGTATTTTAGTAGAGAAAATTGCAGGAGAGGTAATGTTATCTCTCCTTGACTGGTTCTTGATTTAAAAAAAGAAAAAAGAAAAAGAAAAGAAAAGAAAGAAAAGCGGGTATTGCGAGAAGACGAAAGACTAATCTGTATATTATTAAATATTAAAAGGGTACTTCCGTGGAAGACTTTGTTGTGTGAAAAATTTAGGAATTGAACTTTCAATGAATTAAAAGCAAGAAGGCTCGTTTTATAACAATCAGTAACAGGAACGAAATAACAAACCAAGAATGTCATAGTCTTATCGTCTAATTTCTGAAGTAAATGTTGTGGTGGGCGCTGTGAAAAGTGGGTGAATATGTGAGTGGTGGAGTCATCATAAACTAAAAGAATCGGTGACAGGACAAACCCCTGAGGAACGTCACTGTTGACAGCACTGGAAGGACAGTAGAGATCAACAACAGCAGCTATAAATTAACAAAAAAGGAAGTTACAGATAAGGACAGTGAGGATCTACAACAGCAGGTGTACGTTAATTAATTGGAAGCAAGAGATAAAGACACATAATGATGGAAACCGTAAAAGAGGGCAATATGGAAATTAAGACTTGTGTGAGCCTTGTTCGGCAGCCGACTGGATGACAAAGGTTTCCTCAAAGACTGGAAAGGATAAAGGCCAAGAGACATATAGGAAAATGAGAAGAGAGTCGATGAAGCGTCTCTGACGGAACCCACAATGACGTTCTGAGAGAAGGTAAATGAATGGAATCGTGTTTCATTTTTTGTGGTAAAAACAGATGAAATACTTGAAAGGGTACAGCGGGGAAGAAAGGTTGCTCGTTCTTTGAAATTCAGAGATAAGGAACAGGGAAGTGAGCATGGAAGTAAAAAAATCGCTGCATGATAGTTTTGTGTACCAACTCTAACGTATGGAAGCGCAGCTTGGACCTTGTTTGAAAGACACAGGTTAAGAGTGAGAGCAGTGGAAACTAGAAAGCACTCAGTAGGCACATACCTCCGCCAATGCCATTAAAGAGGATCCCGATCAGGATCCGTGGATATAGGATCCGCATTCGGATCCGGATCAGCCCCCAAATTTATTCATATCTTTATTGGTCCATGGCCCACCTTTCCAGGAAATTTTATTGAAATTCATCGAAAACATTTGGAGATATTGTGCGAGATACTCCGGATCCGGATCCGCCCCCAAATTTAATCATTTCTTCATTGGCCCATGGCCCACCTTTCTACAAAATCTCATCAAAATCCGTTCATAGCTATTATTGAACTTGCTAACAGACAAACAAACAATCAAACAGGCAAACAAACAAACAAACAGGCAAACAAACAAACAAACAGCCAAACAAACAAGCAAACGCCGGTGTCATATAGAAATCTGACTCCATGGAAATCTGACCCCCGGGTCACTTTTCTATTACAGAAAACTGACCCACCCTATAGAAAATAGACCCCTTATGTGAAATTTAGGTTAGGTTAGGTTAGGTTAGGCTAGGTAAGGGTAGGTTAGGTTAGGTTAGGTTGTTAGGTTAGGCTGTGGGTCACTTTTCCATGAGGGGGGTCAGAATTCTATAATAGAAAAGTGACCCGTGGGTCAGTTTTCCATGAGGGTCAATATTCTATGTGACACCGGCAAAAAAAATAACCTCCTTGGTTGGGGTAATGAGTTATCTGAGAGGAGCATGTGGAGTTACGTGGAGAGACAGTGACAAAACAGAAAGTGAAGGAGTTTTGTGGTGTGGATATGAACTAAGAGAAAGCGTTGGGAAAAATACACTGAAGTGGTTTGGCCATGTGAAGAGGGTGGAGAGAGAGAGAGAGAGAGATTAACAAGGAGATTGTATGCGAGTGAGGTGGAGGAGGAAAAAGGAGGGGAAGACCAAAGAGTAGATAGAGGGATGGGGGAGACAGGTATATGGGAAGGGGGTGTATGAATTTGGGTGAGTGAAGCATAACAGCAGAGGACAGGGCAACATGGAGGCCATTTGTTCGTAGCCACCCCATACGGAACTGAGGCATCTGGCTATAGACAGACAGAGAGGTAAAAAAACAGACTGGAAACTTTACAGATATAAGATATAAAAGCAATAGGAGGGTAATCTGAGGGGGGGGAACAGTCACTTTTCTTCCGGATACACCGAATTAGAGCAACTTTGAGCAAGAATTAAAGGCTCAAAATGGCAGACAAAGACGAAAGGGTATACTTCGACAAGGTGTCATTAAAGAACTACTGTTCTGAGAACTAGAAGACGGAGTCCATTAGGCCCACACGCCTCATTAATGCTGAGAATAGTGAGAGAAGAAAATGCATCTTATAAAGATTTTTTAATATCAGGAATCAGCATGCCAGATGTGAAAGGAGTAGCACTAGTAACGTCCAGTGTGGAACCCGAGGAAAACATCTGGGCATAGAGTTCTGCCTTATCAGTAGAGAAAGCGGCTACAGAACTTTTAGGACGAAATAAAGCATATGAAAAGGAAGAAGTAAAGATATTAGAAATATTTTGGCAAGGTGCCTGAAGGAGTGGGAAGTGATTGAGTCACACAGTTGAGGGCATGCACAGGAGTGGATTAAATTACCCATAGAACAATGATAAGAGCACGATTATGAGCAGATATCAAGAAGGCAAAAGATTCAGAAGTGAATTTGCGCAATGATATGTAGATCTCTTCCTAGATGCCGATACCATCAGAATTAGTGTAATTACTGTACACCACATTTTCTTCATTAGTGTTACAGCAAGAGAAAGGAATGTCTGCACTCATGCCAGCGCAAATAGCTTTCATGAGAAGCAAAGTCATATTGTTCATAGCCATGAAAGTAATATTCATTACTGGTACGGAGAAAATCAAAGTACTGCCTGAGGGGCCTTCCAACTCGCAGCTCCAAAGTGCCACAGACTCCATTTCTTGGGAGGGTTCACATGCTTTCATGGAGTGGTAGGACAGTTTAAGGTGATATGATTGTTGTTAGAGGAGCCAAGATGAGAAAAGACTGACAGAGAAAGTATTATGGATAGTTTTAAGAAAAAGTAAGAGATATTAGAATTTTCCCCATGAGGTCAGAAAAATGAATGTGGTGCAATACAATACACTCAAAATCATAAAGAACAGAAAAGAGTTAAGACTGTTCACCAGGTGGTTCAATGAATGGAAAGAAAAGCCAAGGATGGAGACTGCACACAAAGAAATGGGAAGAATATTTCAACTTGAAAAATAAAGAATTGTTTTAGACAGCAGTATTAGAAGTTAATTAAAACAACACTGTCATGTTTAGTGTGAGAATGACAGAATAACCAAACTCACAGTCTAGAGAATTCGGAGAATTCTAGGTCTGGAACACAAGAGGACGATATGTTGCGTATATATACGCAACATCCACAATTACCTCTAAAATTAAACAAAAACATTTGGGGGCTGAATGCTAATCGTTCACCAAAATATGTTGTTGGCCAAGGTACAAGTTACCTACAAACCAAATTTGGAAAGAAAGCAAAACTACGGCATTCAATCATCACGTTTCACAGATAGCCAGTCCATATTAAATAATATGTGGCGGCAGACACTCGGTCGTCTTTCATCAAATCTTTATCAAAAGTAATAGACTTGTTGCTATTTCCACAATGTTTGGTGAAAATTCGTCCACAACTTTTCGATATACTTTGGCAACAAATACACGTGCACACACACACACACACACACACACACACACACACACACACACACACACACACACACACACACACACACACACACACACACAAATTATATTGCCTTGCCTTGCTAAAGGAGGGCGATAATATATAAAAAGAAAGTAGGGGGGAATAAGATATGATTAATTTGCTGTAAGTCACCTCATCCAGATGAGTCTTAGTGAGGAAAAGATGAGATCTAGAGGAAGCTAGGTGGTGTTCAACATAGGGGAAATTAAAAGAATGGACAGAAATAGTCCAGAAATTAACAGGCATGGTACCAGACGTACTCGTATTTCAGGCCATTTTCATTTATATCGGCGTATGCTTTACAGCCTGGTTTGGATAGTGTAGAAAAAAAAAATAGGTTCTGGGATGAATTAATATGTGTGGTAAGTGGTAGAGGGGATGATGAATTAGTAGTTTTGGAAGGGAACTTAAATGGTCATGTAGGTGAGGCAGCACAAGGATGTGTAGGGAAACAAGTGGGAAGCGCACATGGTACAAAAAATGAGGAAGAGGAAAGGAGGCAATGATAACGATTGTGCGCAAGACGCATTTTAGGAAAGGGGAGAGTAGACTGATTATATACGAGTCTAGGGGAAATGTTAGCCAGACTATTTCCTTGTGATAGAAGGGTGATGAGGGATGTTAATGTTTTAGGGAGCAGGAAGCATGTGCAGCAACACAAGTTAGTGATATGTGACAATGTGCTTTAGGAGGGGCACAGAGCTCTCAAGAATAATCTCCTGAGAGTTACTGATTCAAAGAGTGAATGGAGAAGCCCTCCCCCCCCCAGACATAAAGTATCTTGGTGGTGGGATGAGGGTGTAAAAGTGTAAATAAGGAGAAAGGAAGGCTTTTCCGGGAATAGAAAAGGGGAGGTAACAAAGAAGATTACTTGGCTGCAAAGCATAGGCTAGAAAAGAGTATTACATGGAAAAATCTGAGTCTCAAAGATGTTTACTGGATAACGTAAATAGCGTGGAAAGAAAGAATATGATAATTAAGGTGTCAAATGAGATGAAGAGGGAGAACGAGGATATCATCGGTGAGCAGTGTGGGAAGAACAATGAAGGAAATGTAGTGGTGAACATTGTGGATATTATAGACGCTTGGAGAGAGCATTATAATATGTTGGTGAATTAGGAGTTCGACGGGAACAGGGAAAATTAGAGGTCAGCAGATCTAGTGTTTGGCTTTTGGCCATTGATTCATGCTGTTACTCTGAGCGGGGCAACAGACAGGATGCAGGTGGGGAAGGCAGCAGGTATGTGTGGGTTGATTGCTAAGATGCTCAAGGTCTCAAGAGATACAGGAGTAAAATTAGTTATTGGCTTAATAAATACGATTATATACGAGTGTTTTGTTCCACATTTGCTGAAGGCTGTGACTGTAAATGTGTACAAGGGGAACGATGATGTCCAGGAAAGAGGAAATTAGAGAGGCATAAAACTTTTCAACCAGATAGTGAATGTAAGAGAGAGAGATCTAGAGGGTATGCGTAGAGAAAGAGTGAATGCTCATGAGATGCAATTTGGGTTTATTCTAGGCAAAAGGGCCACTAATGCCATACTCATTGTTTGACAGCTTCAGGAAAAACATATAGGAAAGAGAAGGGGTCTGTACTTTGTTTTTGTTGATTTAGGGAAGGCCTTTGACAGAGTCCCAAGGGAAGTGGTGAAGTGGGCAACGAGAAATCTTGGGATCAAGAAGTGGCTGGTTAAGGTGGTTATGGTCACGTATGCAGGTGCTTGCACCCAGGTGACATGTAGAGGTGTATGGTATGTAGGAGGACTGCTGGGCCTTGATAGCAGGCTGTGAAGCCTATGCCCAGAGTCGGACACATAAAAAAAAAAAAAAAAAAAAAAAAAAGGTAAGTGTGAACAGAGATTTTGAGTGAAGAGTTTTCTGTGAATGTTGGTGTGCACCAGAGATCAGTTTTAAGCCTCTTGTTGTTTATCATGTTACTTGAAGTCCTCTCACGTGACTTCAGAAATGGACTTCAGTGGCAGATGTATGTCGATGATTTGGTGCTGATTGCAGAGAATGAAAGTAAGGTGGAGGAAAGATTTAGGGAGTTGAGAGGTGGTGTGGGGCACAAGGGCTTGAACATAAATGCGGATAAAACAAAGATGATGGTATCTAGGGTTGGCTGTGGTATTGTCAAAGAAGAGGGAAAGTGGTTATGTGTGGTTTGCCACAAGAGTTTGGAAAGTAACTTCATCTTGTGCACTGCCCGTGATAAATGGGTGCATATGAGATGTAGTGGCATTAGAGACAGATTGCGAGATAATGCTGATTTCATGGAGTAGATTGTCAGGTGTGATAGGACTGATTGTGTTGGTGAGTCTCTCAAGTGTGTGGAAGAGTTTTGTTATTTGGGAGACATGTTGTGTGGTGAAGGTGAGGCTGGAGCTAGTTTTGTGGTTAGAGTGAGGAGTGGTTGGAAGAAGTTTAGGGAGCTGTTGCTCTCCTGACGTTGAGAGGGCTCTCCTTCTGTGCTAAGGGATCTTTGTATGTGGCATGTGTTAGGAGTGTAATGCTGTATGGTGGTGAGACCAGGGCAGTAAAGGAAGAGGAGAGTGGTAAGCATAAACGCACAAAAATGACAATAATTAGGTGGATATGCAGTACGTTGAATGCAAGGCGTGGGGGGGGGGGGGGCTAGGTTTATGATGGCAGCGTTAAAAGGTAGAGATGGGACTGGAGTGTATTGGAGCTGTAATGAGAAGAGGTAAATTGAGATGGTTTGGGCATATGGACAGGATGGGGGATGACAGCTGGGTACAGAAAGTGAAAAATGTAAACGACAGGGGTAGCGTTGCGACAGGTAGACCTAAAAAGATACGAGGTCATTAAGTGTGATCACAAGGACACGGGACCGAGTAGGGAGGCTGCCAGCGATCGAACAGTATGGAGAGCCGCCATTAGGCGACCAAGGCCAATGCAAGCTTTATAAAAGAAACGAAACGAAACGAAACGATTTCATTTTGTCGATACTGGGAGACTAGATGATGGCTGGAGCACATATCCCTCCCCCCTTCTCAGAACTCCCAGGTTAGGTGATCAGACACCTTTATTGCAAGTTTGGAACAGACACTGTAATGTGTAGGATATGTACGAATATCGAACATTCAGGAAGCATGTGTATGAATAGCACACACATAACGAATTATAATGAACATGACCTTCTACTCATATAGTTTTCTCAAAGTCATCCTTCTGTACAGTTGGATAATTTTGTTTAAGTCCATTCATGGCAAATAAAAACACTTCGATCAGGAGAGAATGAGCTTGTTTGGGAACATTAATTTGCAGTTGAACTAGTTAATCTGTTAAAATGAAATTTGATGGTTCTGGTGGAGTCCTTAATATAGCAAATTGAAATAAAAAGAAATCTCAGGTTGATGGTGTGGTATATGTAGGAGTGATAACGATATACCGATGAAACTGAGGAAAATGCGCAACTTAAAGGCAAAGTTATGATGTTCTTGATGATCTAACATTTAGATTGATAATACTTAATATCTGAGCTATTGAAGAACACGTTTGTCAGATATGTTTGTTTTCAAGGTGTTGTACCTCATTGTTTCTGTTTTAAGATTCATAATCAGTGAGTACTGAGGGAGGATAATAATCAGTTATGTTCACTGTCAGTAATAAAGGTTATTGTTCATGACACTTACCTCATATTCCGCCAGAAGAGTGTTGGCAGAGTTGAAGACCACGGACTCTACCTGGTCAAACACCAGTAGTGATTTGGCGGCGGAGGTTACCCTGAAGCGCATGAAGCATTCTTGATCATCAAAAGGGTACAAACTAAGGTCAAGGTTGCAGGTGAACACTGTCCCATATTTCCTTTCGTTATTCAGCGCGTTCTCTCCTCCTTCATAAATGTCCACTGTTCAATGGTTAAACAAGGTGGTGAGGATACTGAGAAGAAAATAATTAAATATTTAGTGCTTCTTGATACTCAGTTAATTTTTTAGATCATGTGGTGAAGGGAAGGTAGCAGTATACACGTGATGGAAAAATGTAAAAAAAATAATAAATGCAATAAAAATGCAATAAAAATAGGCAAGTATTTAATATTTTAATACAATATTATACAGTATGCTTCAGATATTGTGGTAGGTGGGGGCGCTCACTATCCACTCACTCGATGTAGTGCTGCTGTCGGGTGTCTGCCCTTTCCTCTCCATCCTTCTTTCCTTCCATGCTCCTGTCTTCCTTTCCTTCATTCTTTCCTTGTCCTTCTGCCGACGGGTATCTTTACACTCCCTCTTCTGTCTTTCTTTCTTTAATTCTTTCCTCTTCCTTCTACCTGTGGGTGACTCTACACTGAGTGACAAGCCAAATGGTTTCCTGTACACCAGGAAACCATTTACTACGCTGGGTGGTAACCATATAACCAAGTTTTGGCACCCGGTGGTTTACTGGGTAATTCCTGTGCTCCAATCAGATTGAGCCGGTGAAGGTTTATGTCCAAGGGATGATTGGGTTTGACTGCTCATGTATTGCCACTCAGGGATGAGTGAGGCTGGTCACTCTCATCTTAAATGTCGAGACCAACTGCCTAGCCCCGGCCTCCTACCCTCCTCATGGGGCAATGTAGGATTGGGTGATGGATGGATGGATGTTTCAGATATCTAGACTGTTGATTAATAATTGATAACACATTTTTAGACAGTCACTATTTGGAATAAACATCAGTATTGCTGCTGCTGTTACTCAACGCTGGTCAAGCTTAGCCCGGCAGACCCGTCGACCGCCCCTATGAGGTCATCCCACATGTTGTCAACACTGCTGATGTATATGCGTCTTATTATGACATAGGTTGTGCACTGTTCCATGATGAGGGTTATGTTGCTTGGGCCAGTTTACAAGAGAAAAACCTGGATCTGTGTGATTCCACCCACCCTAAAATAAGGAGAGCTGAGTGATTTCCCGATCTAACCATAGCTTGTGGACTCGATAAGCTGTATATAAGGATGACACTGATAGGTGGAAGCTGGGTGAGGGTGGGGCTTGTTCTGATCGAAGTTTTATATTACACTGCAGGTGATTCTTCATTGCTAGAGCCGAAATGTCTGCGAGTGGGATACTTTAGATGACGGTTTGGTAATGTTTATGACTGTTTTATTTGTCTGGCTGTGCTGTATGGCTTTGTCATATAACGACAGGTGTGTGGTGTGTTAGCACAGGCTGCCACGTGGAACCGTGTGCCTCTCTTGTCAAGCCATTGTCTTACAGAGAGGACTTTTCTTGGAAAGTCAAAGCGAGATGTGGGAATTGTGTTGAAAAAGTCAATAATAATGCATGGAATTTTGCTGTTTTATATGAAAGATTTTGTGGTGTGCTAAACAGGATGGGACCATATGCCGAGGAAGCATAGGACATTATTTATTACAAGTATTGTTTGTTACCCTGCCCAAAGTCTACCCTGTAATTACCTTGAATACGTTGAGTCTGGGAATGCATCACCTCTTGATGTATGTGAAACTTAAAGGAAAATTCAGAGTTATATGATGCTCCAAGGACCTTAGTGGAGTGATTTAAGGGGTGTAGTTTGTGCTCATGATTGCCATTGGTGCTGAGCAGATCGTCTGCTTGTTGTCTTCAACCTATGCCTGAAGGGTGTTGAAGCAGTGTGTAAGCTGTACAGTATGGTGTCAGGTAGCTGTGGTAATGTCACATGCATATTAGCGATGTTTGTCGATGGTTGGGTTGTACGAATGTCATGCATGTATAGAATGAAAAGTGTGGGTGAAAGAACAGAACATTGTGGAAAGAACGAAACCCAATAGGCCGCTAAGCGCTTGTCCCTGAGACATGCATTGACATCAAACTTGGCCTGGACCTGCTCTGACATACCAGGTATGCCCATGCGAAATTTCAGCTGATTTCACCCAGCAGGATGACCTGTAGAAGGCTCCCAGAGTATGTCAAAAAATCGAAAGGTGCGTGGCTTGTGCGCAACTGACCACACACAATTATAATTTACACCACTGTTGTCCACTGGGCATTCCGCGTCTTTTGATATGTGGCACGTCGAAATCCGAGGGCGTTAAGTGTAGCTACACACACACACACACACACACACACACACACACACACACACACACACACACACACACACACACAATGCTTATTTGAATAGTACTGTAGATTGATCTGTCTTTCCAAAAGTGTGAAATGCTACAGAGTGAGGATCAGTAGGTGCTGATGTTTGTGAGAATCTGAATCCCGCAAAACTCTAATGTTTCAAGTCTTTTCTAGCGGATGTCGTACAGTCCTGTCTTTGTTGGTTCCTTTGTATTGTCAATAATGTTACCTGTCTGTGCTGGAGCGAAGGTGGTTATGCTAGGGTCATGTGGAAAGGACTTCTTTTGCAGGTAATTTTTTTTTTTTTATTTTTTTTTTATGTTTTCAGTGAGTGTTGATGTACGGTGACTTAGGTTTGCTCAATGGTTCATGAGTGAACCTGCTTGTTCTTTTTAACAAGCGATGTGTTTGGAGTTAAAATGATAGTGGCGTGGGTGGTGGAGGTGCTTTTTAAAAATTCCTATCTATCTATCTATTGCCAGGCGCCTCAATCCTAATAGGGGTGGCTACAAACATATCACATCCATGTCGCCCTATCCAGTGTCATTTCACTGCCTTGCTCCCTGCTGCGCTGAGCTGAGTGGGGTCTATGAAATGAATGAGTGTGGCAACAAAGGCATGTAGCTTCTTTGTTCTTTGTGCTAATTATGTTGCAAATATTGTTTATTTCTGGAACCAGGACATGATGTCTTTTGGTTGTGGTAGATGGGAATTTAGTTTGAGTGAGTTGTGTTGTTTCATGAGGATTGATTGATCGATTACTTTAAGAAGATCATGGCAGCGTAACAACAAAGGTCATGGACGCCATACAGCAATAGAAAAAGCAAAACAAGGAGCTAATATACTGTGTGTGTGTATATATATATATATATATATATATATATATATATATATATATATATATATATATATATATATATATATATATTTATATATATATATATATATATATATATATATATATATATATATATATATATATATATATGGTAGGTGGGGGCGCTCACCATCCACTCACTCGATGTAGTTCTGCTCTCGGGTGTCTGCCCTTTCCTCTCCTCTCTCCATTCCTTCCTTCCTCTTCTGTCTTTCTATACTTCATTCTTTCCTCGTCCTTCTGCCTACGGGTGACTTTACACTCTCTCTTTTGTCTTTCTTCCATTCTTCTCTCTTCCTTCTGCCTATGGGTGACTCTACACTGAGTGACAAGCCTAATGGTTTCCTATACACCAGGAAACCATTTACTATGCTGGGTGGTAGCCATATAGCCAAATTATGGCACCTGGTGGTTTAGTGGGTAATTACAGCACTCCAATCAGATTGAGCCGGTGAAGGTTTATGTCTAAGGGATGGTTGGGGTTATTGCTCATGTAATGCCACTCAGGGATGAGTGAGACAGGTCACTTTCATCTTAAATGTCAGGACCAAATTGCCTAGCCCCGGGCATCTACGCTTCTCATGGGGCAACGTAGAATTGGATGATAGATGGATATATATATATATATATATATATATATATATATATATATATATATATATATATATATATATATATACATGTGTGTGTGTGTGTGTGTGTGTGTGTGTGTGTGTAGGTATTGATAAACAGATAGATATCGATATAAATATTTATCTGTATATAACAATTTAATAAAATAATAACAGAAATTAAACTATAAAGCAAATGAATATAGAAATCTAATATTAAAATCCATTAAAAAAAAAAATAACAGAACGGAGGCAGGAAAAACAAATGAATAAAAAAACAAAACAAATCCATGCACCAGATTACTGGTGTCCCCTGTTCATAAAATATCTGCAACAGTTAGACTTGAACAGCAGTAGGTTGAAGTCTGGAGGGAAACAACTCTGGGGAAGCGAGTTCCAGAGAGATGCAGTTCGGGGAATGAAAGAATTCTGATAGGCAGAAGTTCTGTAGTATGGCTGAGTGACATTCCAGTCATGAGCGCTGCCAGCTGCCCGTGTAGCACGAGGGAAGGCATGGAGAGGTGGCACCATGGACGCAACTTCATCTGAGCATTTGCTGTAGAAATATCTGTAAAATAATGCAAGGGAGGCAATATTCCTTCTTACTTGTAGGGGAGGTAGTTTATTAGTAATAGCAGGGTTATTAATAATTCTAACAGCTTTGCTCTAAATTTTGTCTACTTGTTTTAATGCAACCTCTCCACATCTGCTCCACAAGGGTGAGCAGTATTCAAGCTGAGAGCGCACATGACTCTTATAAATTATAACTAACTGCTCGTCAGTGAAGAAGTTACGGACTCTGTACAATAATCCAAGTTTCTTTGAGGCGGTTTTAGCAAGTGATTTGACATGAGAGGTCCAGCTGAGGGCATTGTTAAGCGAGACGCCGGGAATTTCAATACTTTTGGAAATGGGAATATTTGTAGAATTGACAATACCTGCCTATTAGTAAATTGTATATATTTAGTTTTACTAACATTAAATGAGACAAGGTTGTTTTGTCCCCATTCACTGATCGTGGATAAGTCTTGATTTAAAGAGATGGCTGTACTGAAGTGAGAGATAGAAATATCGGACTTTGCAAATGGATGTCTGAGTGTGAATCAACTATGAAGTGTTGAGGCATCTGCATATGAATGGATGGCATTGTGGGTGACAGATAAGAGATCATTAATAAGAACGAGGAACAGGGTTGGTGCCAGAACTGATCCCTGTGGCATGCCGGCGTTAATTGAGTGGAAAGTGGAATATACATCAACTACTTTTACTCTTCTTTATCTATTGCTGAGATATGAGGAAATCAAAGGAACAAAAGAGTTTAGTCCATAGCAAGGGAGTTTGGACAACAGGGAATGGTGCCACACTCTGTCGGAAGCTTTAGAAATATCCAGGGCTACTGCATGAGTTTCACCATGTAGGTCAACTGATTGATGGATTGTATGAGTTAGGAGATTATGTTAATGGTGGATCTTTCTTGGCGAAAACCATATTGTCTATCACTAATTAAGTTGTTGGATTCAAGATGTTTAACGATGTGCTTATTAATTACAGTTTCAAAAACCTTACCAAGAGAAGATGTGACAGCTATTGGTCTGTAATCAGAGGGGTCAGAGGAATTTCCTTTCTTTGGGATTGGGTGGATATTGGCTTCTTTCCATGAATTAGGGAACGAAGAAGTACATATGCATAGTCTGAATAATTTTGCAAGAACAGAAGCATGTTCTGGGGAACACTATTTCAAAACAATTGGCAGAATTCCATCTGGGCCTGGAGCTTTGTTGGTAGGTAAAGGCCGCACAGTAAAACAAAATATATTATAACCACATTTAAAACTCCATAAATACTAAAGCTGGTTGAAGATGTGCCTTCTCATATCATACACGCATTCTCTCCAAAGACCAAAGAGACAAGGAAAGTCCTATCTCCCGGTCTAAATCTGGAGAGGTATGGATAGTGAATATTCCCTAGATTAAGACATGTAAAAAGCGCTGCACAATCATTGGGACCAGACTGTCATACCAATAAGGAATGACTATGTGTCAGGTATGTATGTCCGATCTGTATGCGGGTCATGGCAATTTCCCAGTGATTGGGCATGGCTATATAATCCATGGACAAACTACCACCTTTACCTCCCACAGCTTGCTTGGAATAGGCATTATATTCCAAGCACGGTGCTAGTGGGCCCGGACAGCAGCCTCAGTCGCATCCAGAGCAGGGAAGATCAGCTAAAACTTCCACCTGGAAGCAAAAGCCTTGCCAACCTTCTCTACATCCTGTAAGGAGGATCATGGTCAGCCTGACAGGGCGGCTTCTCCCGCATGGGGTTTATATATATATATATATATATATATATATATATATATATATATATATATATATATATATATATATATATTTATATATATATATATATATATATATATATATATATATATATATATATATATTTATATTTATATTTATATATATATATATATATATATATATATATATATATATATATATATATATATATATATTTATATATATATACTGTATATATATATTCTTACATAGCCTATGATTTCATCATCCTTTGTATAATTCTAATGTACAGTATACTGCATGTTTGATCACGATTCGCCACGTGGCTTCCATAGTGACCAGGCTTGCTTGTTCTACCTCACTTCCCCCTTCTCCCCATTATAGTAGAGTAAGTAGTTCTTTCTGTTGTTCAGAGAAGGATTGTCAACTCTTTGTCACCTATGACTTCATTTGCGCGTCCTTCTTAAAAGTTGAATCAAGCCCTGCCGGCCCCTATATAATGAGCTCAGTCTCTGCATTAATTGCCACTTAGATCTACTCCTCATTTTGTTCACATCTCTGTCCTCCCCTGTATAGTGTATTATTATTTTTGTGACTGCTCAGGAAGTCTCCAGCCATCTAGCTGCTGTATAATTTGAGTATAAGTGTTATTACCATTTTTCTTGTACTATAAAGCATGGGGCGTTGGTTCGTGAGCCTGGTGAGGTTTTTGCTGTCAGCCAGTATTAGTAAAATTTTGTATCTGTAATAATTATATCTTGCTTTAACTGAGCATTATCCGGATTTCTCATTTTATCAGGGCTGACTTAGATAAATTTGCTCTTGCTAAATTCGTGTTAATAGAGGCTATTGCGGTTAACCATGTATGTAACCTGTTTTGCCATTACATTATCCTTATGAGTCCTGAATGTTTAGTTCTTCGTTTGAGCATTAATTCGTGTTAATAGAGGCTATTGCAGTTAAACCATGTATGTAACCTGTTTTGCCATTACATTATCCTTATGAGTCCTGAATGTTTAGTTCTTAGTTTGAGCATTAAACTTTAACTTGTAATTTTACCTTAGTCTTTTGTTTAGAACCTGGAATGTTGCGCGACAGTAGTGATTTTAGTATTCTCACTTGAAGTGTTCATTATCTCTCTCTGTTCCGTAACATAAATTTAGCGACCTGTTATCAGGATATTCAGGATATTATCATAAGGATATTGCTTGATATTTTGTGACTGTGATTTATTCATGATGTCTACTATTACTACTCTTGAAGCCAAAGATTTTTTGTCAAATGTGCAAACAGTGTGTGATGTAGAAAACAGAACAAAGAATGAACTTAGGCTTGTTGCTCAACAATTGGGAATTGCTGTTCGCTCTCATCATTCTAAAGATCAAATTGTTGGCATGATTAATAAAAGCTTGTTTAATGTAGCTTCTCCAGATGAGCAAACGCAGATTGAAATAGCTAAGTTACAGCTAGCCCTGCAGGAGGCTCGTGCTAAGGAGGCTGAGTTTCAGGCTCGTATTCAGGAGGCACAGGCACAGGCACAGGCTCAGACACAAATTGAACTTGCTAGGATTCAGGCAGACCATGAGTATCGGATGAAACAAGTTGGAACTGGATCATCTAGCTCTGATGATTTTGATGTGGCTAAAAATGTTAAACTTGTCCCTCCTTTTAATGAATCTGATTTAACAAAGTATTTTCAGTTGTTTGAGAGGGTAGCTACAGGTTTTAATTGGCCCAAAAAGTATTGGCCAGTACTCCTTCAGACTGTTCTCACCGATAAAGCTCAAGTAACTTATGCATCTTTGCCTCAGGATCAATCTGATAATTATGATGTAGTTAAGAACTAGATTCTTAAGGCCTATGAGCTTGTTCCTGAAGCCTATAGAGTAAAATTTAGGACAACTTATAAGCAAGATAAGCAATCCCATGTTGAGTATCCAAAAATCAAAGAAGATCTGTTAGAGCAGTGGTTAAATTCTAAGAATGTAAATTCTGAATTTGATAAATTTAAGCAGATGATTTTGCTGGAGGACTTCAAAAGGTGTATTAATAAAGATGTAAGCCTATATCTTGATGAGAAAAGAATTGATAATTCGTCAGATGCTGCAGTTTTAGCTGATGAATATGTTCTTACTCACAACAGATATTCTAAAGAAAAAAAGGAAAGCTGACAGTAAGTACGTTGCCTCTACTCAGAGTACAGGTAACAGGAAAGAGAATAAAGATGATGTTTCTCAGGAAGTAAGTACCAGCTCCACCTCTAGATTTCAGATAAGTAAATGTACTTATTGCAGTAAGCTTGGTCATACTATGGAGAAATGTTTCAGGAGACAGCATGATGTGAACAAAAAGGAGTCTTTAAATATTCAGTCAATTGGTCTAGTGTCCACCCTTGAGAGTTCCCAGAATTCGTTAACCGAGTTAACTGAACCTGCTTTGAGGGGTAAATTAAATTCTCATGATGAAGCTCCTCTTTTGAGCAGTAACGTGGGTGACACTCTCAAGAGTTCATGTGCTAATTTCCTGTCTGATGGTTTCGTCAGTCCTCTGGACAGTAATGACAGGAAATCAGTTAAAATATATCGTGATACAGGTGCTTGCCAATCCCTTATGCTGACCAGTGTTCTAGGCTCTAATGTTAATTCCTCTGATGAAACTGTAATCTTACAAGGTGTAGGGAATAATTACTTCTCTGTCCCTCTGTGCAGAGTGAATTTAGAGTCTGGTTTTGTTAATGGTTCCGTTATGGTTGGGTTGGGTGAGACACTCCCAATGTCAGGTGTAACTTTATTAGCTGGAAATGATATTCGTGGAAGTCAAGTGTGTCCAGCTCCTCAGTTGTCTAGTGAACCAGAGACTGCAACTCAGGATTGTGATGTCCCTGATGTGTTCTCTGCATGTGCTGTCACTAGGGCTAAGTCTAAAGTTACTGGTGACTTAGAGGATAATGATGATGATGATGTTATCCTAGCTGACACTTTTCTTGCTAATTTGGACCACTCACCAGATGAGGCAGTACCCCGTAGTGTTGATAATTTGTCTCGTCAAGAGTTGGTTGAGTTGCAGGTTGCTGACCCTGAGTTGAAAAGTCTAGCTAACTCTGCTTGCAGTGAGGAAGAGTCAGCTGGTGCTTCTACTTGTTATTATAGAAAGTCAGGAGTACATATGAGGAAGTGGAGACCCCCAACAGCATCAGCCGACTGTGAATGGGAGGTTGTACATCATGTTGTTATCCCTCGTGTTTGTAGGCGGGATATCATTAGAGTGGCTCATGATTCCAGTTTGGCAGGACACCTGGAGTGAGGAAGAATGTGGCACGCATTTTGAAACACTTCTACTGTCAGGTATCTTCAGAGATGTTTCCTGGTATTGTAAGTCTTGTCACATCTGTCAAGTTGTGGGGATGTGTAATCAGACCGAAAAGGTTGCACCCCTAGTTCCCATTCCTCTTTTTGAGGCGCCATTCACCCGTGTGTTGGTGGATATTGTGGGTCCTCTTCCTAAGACTTCTTCAGGATTTTCTTATGTGTTGACCCTGACTGATATGGCTACTCCTTATCCTGAAGCTATTCCACTTAGAAATATCTCAGCAAAGAACGTGGTTAAGGAAATGCTAGGGTTCTTCACAAAGTTTGGTCTGCCCAAGGAGGTACAGTCAGACCGGGGAAGTAATTTCATGTCAAATGTTTTCAAGCAGTCTCTGAAAGGGTTTGGCATCACCCAGATCACGTCTTCAGCGTACCATCCCCAGACCCAAGGAGCGTTGGAGAGATATCATCAAACACTCAAATTGATGCTCAGGAAATACTGTTTGGAACATCAGAAAGACTGGGATAAAGGTCTTCCATTCGTTGTATTTGCCGCAAGAGAATCTCCAAATGAATCACTGGGCTTCTCACCCTTTGAACTACTGTTTGGCCATGAAGTAAGAGGACCCCTTAAGCTACTCAAGGAATACTGGCTGTCGGAGGAAGATGACGTCAACCTGCTGGAGTATGTGATGAAGTTCAAAGAACGGCTGCCCACTGCTTTACAGCTGGCGAGAGAGAATTTAGGAGCTGCTCAGGAGAAGATGAAGACTTGGTATGATAAGAAGTCCAGGTTATGCCACTTTCAGCCAGGAGATCAGGTTTTGATTCTGCTACCAGTGCATGGGCAACCTCTTCAAGCCAAGTTTAGTGGTCCTTATTTCGTGGACAAGAAACTCAGTGATGTCAACTATGTCATCGCCACACCAGATCGTAGAAAGAACAAGCAACTTTGTCACATCAACATGCTAAAGTTATATCACAGGCAGGACGAAAATAACCCAGTCTGCACTGTAGCTGTTCCACCCGAGTCTGCAAGTGAAGTTCTCCCATGCAGTATGAGCCTGAGTGATAGTTTGGGGAAGAATCCTGATATCATGAATGATCTCCAGACTAAGCTTTCTCATCTAGCTCCCGAGGAAAGGCAGGAGTGTTTGGCATTACTGCAGGAGTACCCACAGGTGTTCCGTGACCCTCCAGGAAGAACCACGTGTTGATGCATTATGTCGATGTTGGAGACGCAAAGTCAGTTAAACTGCATCCTTACCGTGTGAACCCAGTGAAAGTTCCTGTCATCGAGAAGGAGCTTGGCTACCTGTTGGACCAGAAGATGATTGAGCCCTGTCAGAGCGAGTGGAGTTCTCCTGTCACTCTAGTCCCTAATTCAAGTGGGTCACAGCGGCTTTGCATCGACTACAGACGTATTAATCAGATAACCAAAACAGACACTTACCCTCTCCTTCGCGTGGAAGATTGCATAGACAAGATCGGAAAGGCTAGGTACATAAGTAAGTTTGATTTGTTAAAGGGATACTGGCAAATACCTATGACTGAACGTGCTAGGGAGATCTCATGTTTTGTAACACTAGGAAAGACCTTTGCATGTTCTGTAATGCCATATGGTATGAAAAATGCACCAGCCACTTTTCAGAAGCTCATGAATGTTGTAACAGAGGGTTTGGCAGGGTGTGTTGTTTATATTGATTATTTATTAATCTTCAGTGACAACTGGAAAGATCACCTATGCCATGTTAGTAAATTTCTTGAGCGTTTGGTTCAGGCTAATCTTGTAGCTAATTTATCAAAGTGTGAGTTTGGTCAAGCTAAAGTTCAGTACCTTGAATACGTAATTGGTGATGGACACGTTGCACCACCAGGAGCTAAGGTTCAGGTTATAAGTGATCTTCCCAGACCTAAAAGTAGGAAAGAGCTACAAAGATTTTTGGGAATGGTAGGTTATTACAGGAGATTTGTTCCTAACTTTTCAATTCTTGTATCACCACTTACAGACCTACTGAAAAAGGGAGTTAAATTTGTCTGGACCGATAACTGTGAATCCTCTTTCAGTAAACTTAAAGCTATCCTATTAAGTCAGCCAGTGCTCGCTACTCCAAATTTTGCTAAGTCTTTTGAGATGGCTGTTGATGCAAGTGATACAGGAGCTGGGGCTTTTTTGCTGTAAGAGGATGATCAGGGTATTGAACACCCTCTATCTTATTACAGTAAGAAGTTCACTCCACCTCAAAAGAACTACTCAGCTATTGAGAAAGAGCTTTTGGCCTTGATTTTGGGTTTACAGCATTTTTCATTTTATTTGTGCTCTGGTTTTGACCCCATAGTCATTTATACCGATCATAACCCACTGAAATTCCTTAGTAAGTTTAAAGATAAAAATCAGAGATTGACAAGATGGAGTCTACTTCTTCAGGAGTATTCATTAGACATACAACATGTCAATGGGAAAGAAAATATTATTGCAGATTGCTTATCTAGACTTTAGACAGATTGTTTTAGAGTAATAAGAAATTTCCTTTGTAAATTTCGTTTTCTTTGTGGGGAGGTGTTACATAGCCTATGATTTCATCATCCTTTGTATAATTCTAATGTACAGTATGCTGCATGTTTGATCACGATTCGCCACGTGGCTTCCATAGTGACCAGGCTTGCGTGTTCTACCTCATTGCCCCCTTCTCCCCATTATAGTAGAGTAAGTCGTTCTTTCTGTTGTTCAGAGCAGGATTGTCAACTCTTTGTTCCCTATGGCTTTATTTGTGCGTCCTTCTTAAAAGTTGAATCAAGCTCTGTCGCCCCTATATAATGAGCTCAGTCTCTACATTAATTGCCACTTAGATCTACTCCTCATTTTGTTCACATCTCTGTCCTCCCCTGTATAGTGTATTATTATTTTTGTGAGTGCTCAGGAAGTCTCCAGTCATCTAGCTGCTGTATAATTTGACTATAAGTGTTATTACCATTTTTCTTGTACTGTATAGCATGGGGCGTTGGTTCGTGAGCCTGGTGGGGTTTTGCTGTCAGCCAGTATTAGTAATATTTTGTATCTGTAATAATTATATCTTACTTTAACTGAGCTTACCCGGTTTTCTCATTTTATCAGGGCTGACTTAGATAAATTTGCTCTTGCTAAATTCGTGTTAATAGAGGCTACTGCAGTTAACCATATATGTAACCTTTTTTGCCATTACATTATCCTTATGAGTCCTGAATGTTTAGTTGTTAGTTTGAGCATTGAATTTTAACTTGTAATTTTACCTAAGTCTTTTGTTTTGAACCTGGAACGTTGCGGGACAGTAGTGATTTTAGTATTCTCACTTGAAGTGTTCATTATCTCTTCCGTAACAATATATATATATTTATATGTGTGTGTGTGTGTGTGTGTGTGTGTGTGTGTGTGTGTGTGTGTGTGTGAGAAAGACTAACGAAGAGAGTGTATGTGAGTGAGGTGGAGGGGGGAAGAGGGAGGGGGAGGCCGAGGATGAGATGGAGGGATGGGGTGGAGAGGTATATGAGAGAGCGGTGTGTGGGTTGGGAGCGGGGCAGTGAAATGGCGGGGGACAGGGTGACAGGGAGGCGATTTGTTTGTGGCCACCTCAAACGGGATTGAGGCGTCTGGCAATATATATATATATATATATATATATATATATATATATATATATATATATATATACAGTGGGGCACCAACTTTCGCTACAGCAGGATTCGCGGAATCCACTTTCGCGGCATGTACCAAATATTCCCTAACTTCCACTTTCGCTTGAAAAAAATCGATTTTCGCGCACAAATATTGGGTTTGGGACAATATTTTGAACTTTGAATTTCCTGCACCGCCCGCCTGCAACCCACCGCCATCTTGAATGACGTCATGTCAACACTCTGACCACCCATTCCCTCCATTGTGTACGAGCGTGCTAGCTCCATTGTGTTGGATTCTCATGGTTCAATGGCCTCTAGTATACCTGGTAGTGTGGGGAAAGGGCCTGGTGGTGTGGGGGGAGAGCCTGGTGGTGTGGGGGGAGGGCCGGGAGGCAGTGGTGGTGATAAAAAGTGGCCGGGACATTCAAAGTCGGGAGGAAAGGCCAAGGCTAAAAGAGAGTATCGTGTTGGAGTGAAGAAACGGCAGTATAATAATGAAATGAAAAGGAAGATAGTTGAGTTTTTATTGTTTGTATCTCACAATGCAATGTACAATAGTGATTTGATGTACTGTATTGCAAGTGAAAATGAAAATCTGATGTTACTTTAGGATAACCGGGAACCAATTAGCCTTTTTGCCATAAAGACAATGCCCCAACTTTCGCTAATTCCACTTTCGCGCATTATTTTTGGACCCAATTAGGCGCGAAAATTGGTGCCCCACTGTATATATATATATATATATATATATATATATATATATATATATATATATATATATATATATATGTATATATATATATATATATATATATATATATATATATATATATATATATATATATATATATATATATATATATATATATATATTTGCATATCTGTAATTTTAGATCATGAATGCTTTCAAGGAAAACTTTTTTTTTTTTTTTTACAGTTGTATTGCAATGGAATTTGCTGTTATTTCTCTATCTTTCTATAGCCAGATCCCTTACTCATAAGGGTGGCCACAAAAAATCACTTCCAAGTCGACACTCTCCTCTGCCACCACGCTGCCCTCACCCCAATTCACATACCCCTCTCTCATATACTTCTGCACTCCAACTCCCTATCTTATCCCTGGTCTCCCTCTCTGTTCCTCCTTCCACCTCACTCACATACACTTTCCTCGTTAGTGTCTCATTCTCCATCCTCTCCACATGGCCAAACCAACTCAATGTATTTCTCATAACGTTTTCTGTCACATCCACATTCACACTACAAAACTCCTTTACTTTCTCATTTGTCAGTCTGTCTGTCCATGTAACTCCACATGCTCCTCTCAGATAATTAATTTCCATTGTTCTCGCTTGTGTCTCTCCCCGAAAGAGGTACAAACATGCCATGAGGAGGCACTGTCAAAAAACATGAACAAACATTGACAAAATGCATAGCAACCATAATTTCATCATTTACCAATATTAGCGCCCTCTATTTCTTAAGCTGGACTTTGTTATCATTCGTTTGTTTTGGAAAACACCAACATGCTTCCACGCGTCAGTCTTGGTTATCTAATGGCGGCTCTCCATGCTGCTTGATCTTTGGCAGCTTCCCTATTCAGTCCCTTATCCCTGAGGTCTCACTCAATGACCTCGTCCTAGGTCTTTTTCTGTCTACCTCTCGCAGCTCTACCCCTAACATTAACACTTCTCACTTTCTGCACCCATTTATCATCCCCCATCTCCACATGGCCAAACCATCTCAATCTACAGTACCTCTCCTTATCACAACACCAATACACTCTAGTCCCATCCTACCCCTCAACTCTTCCATTGTAAACCTGGCTCCCCCCCCAGGCCTCACCCTCAGGGAAGCATTGCACATCCACCTAATCAATCTCATTTCTGTACGCATGAGCCTGCGAATATCCTCTTCCTTTACTGCCCAAGTCTCACTACCATACAGCATTACAGTCCTAACACATGCTGCATACAAAGATCCCTTAGCATGGAGGGAGAGCCCTCTCAATATCAGGAGAGGCAACAGCTCCCTGAACTTCTTCCAATCACTGCTTTTCCAATCACTCCTCCCTATAGCCACAGAGCTAGCTCCAGCCCCACCTCCAGCACATAACATGTCCCCCAAATAACAAAAAACTCTTCCACACACTCAAGAGACTCGCCAGCAAGTTCAGTCCTTTCATGGCTAACAATCTCTCTCCAACACACTGTGCGCATGAAATCAGCATTATCTCGCAGTCTACCTCTAACACCACTACATCTCTTATGCACCCACTTATCACAGACACTGCATATGATGGAATTACTTCCCACGTCCTTGTGGCAAATCGCACATGGCCACTCTCCCTCTTCTTTGACGGTACCGCCACCAGCCCTGCATACCATCACTTTTGTTTTATCTGCATTTACTCTTAAGCCCTTGTGCCCTATACCACCTCTAAACTTCCTAAATCTTTCCTCATCCTCCCTTTCATTCTCTGCAATCAACATCAAGTCATCAGCATCCAATATATCCCACGGGAGTCCATTTTTGAAGTCACGTGATTGGGCTTCAAGTACCATGATAAACAACAGGGGGCTTAAAACTGATCCCTGGTGCACACGAACATTCACAGAAAACTCATTACTCAAAATCCCTATTCACCCTCAACTGGGTGTGAGCACTTGCATACATGGCCATAACCACCCTAACAAGTCACTCCTCAATCCCGTACTTTCTCATTGCCCACTTCACTACCTCCCTAGGGACTCTGTTAACCCTCCCCATCCCGACCACTTTTCCACCACTGACTTCCCCCAATCCCGACCATTTAGGAAAATTTTTTTTTTGGCTCAAACCTTCGCTTTTGGTGAGAAACATCGAAAATTCATAGAGAAATCGCTCACCTGAGGTTTAAAGTACTCGATACAGGTAGGAGTACCTCCTTACCTTTCTGGGTTTTCTATCAGGCTGGGACCAAAGAAAACGAGTTCTATGGGAGGATAACCATTTCACACCACTCATAAACGGTATTTATTTATTTACTTGGTACGAATTTATATGTAGTACGAGAGTATATTGGTTTTCAAGCAGTAATATAGGCATAATAAGCATTGTTTCACTCACTAATACCTGACCTTTTTTTGTCACATTACCTGATCATCATTTCTAACTGTTTCTTCCTCTAATGCTATGTAAAGTTGGTCCTCCACATTGTCATTGATTGGGGAATCACTCTGGCCCTGAATTTCGTACCGTGGCATGACATGGCTATACTGGCCAGGTCACTGATAACAGGTGAATTGCTGAGACAATGGCATGCAGGGGGGGGCAGGAGGTCATGCTGATTAAGGCATTGTCCCTGCCTGGCATCTTGTAGAGGAAGGTGTCACGTGTATACGTACCAAAAATCACTCGCGAAAATTGAAAATTGTGCAAATTAGGGACCTTGCAATTTTTTTGCGTTTATGTACGTCGACGGGATTGGCAGTGACAAAACGTGTGGACGTTAAAGAACGTCGATGGGACGCCACGGGTTAAAGGCCATTTCCAAATCAACAAAAACAAAGTAAGGTTCCTTCTTCTTTCCTATATATTTTTCATGAAGCCGTCGAACAAAGAATATGGCACCAGTGGTCCCTTTGCCTGACATAAACCCAAACTGCATCTCTTCACTATTCACTCTTTCTCTTACCATAACTTCTAGAACTCTCTCCGTTACCTTTTTGATCAGCATCACCCTTCTCCTTATACACATTTACGGTTATACTCTTCAAACAATCATCTGGGACAACACACTCACATATAATTGTATTTACCAAGTCAGTGACTAACCTCACTCCTATATCTCCTGAGGCTGTTAACTCCGACACACTAGATGCCTTCCCCCCACCTGCACCCTGTCTATTGCCCCGCTCACAGTAGCAGCGCCAATCAAAGGCCAAGGGCCAAATACTGGATCTGCAGGCTCCAAACCTTCCCTGTCCCTGTCAAACTCCTCATTCAACAACCGGCTGTATTGCTCTCTCCATGTGTCTTTAATATCCCCACTGTTCACAACCCTCCTTCATAATTTTTCACACACTGCTCACCTATTCTCCCTTTACATCTGATCTGCCACCTTAAATATCACATTCTTCCTTTCCACACGATTTAGGTTATCAAGTAAAAGTCTCTGTGACCCAGACTTCGCCCTGTAAACCTTGGCAGACAAGTATTCGCCTCTGTTACCACCCGTCCTCCATTCCCGAAAAGGCCTTCTTTACTCCTTAACTGCAGCTTCCACACTCTCATCCCACCACCATGTTACTTTAGGTCTTGGTGGGCCTCTTGTTTATCCATATACTGAACCAGTAACTCTCAAAAGGTTGCTCTTGAGGTCTCTGTCCTGTTCATTTACACTTCTGTCAGCCACCACTCTCCTTATCTCCCTAGAGAAGTCATCTCTTACTGCTTGGTTCTTCAGCTTCCATATTTTCTTTTTAAGTGCACAGGGCCTCTTTTTCATCACCCACCGCTTCAGCACCATGTCACATATCAATAACTTGTGTTGCTGCACACACTTCTCACTCCCCAATAGCTTTACTATCCCTCACTAACCTCCTATCAGCCCACCTGACCAGAAATTAGGCTGTCTGGCTGGTATTTCCCCCAGACTCGTATGTAATAAACCTTCTCTCTCTCTCTCTCTCTCTCCCTAAAATGTGTGTTGCACACAGCTTTGTTCATTACCTCTCGACTCGAGTATCCATTCCCCTTCCTCATTTCTTGCACCATATGCACATTTATGTATTTAATAAGTCATTAGTGGTCAGGATTTGAAGTTGCCAAGATGTTTTTACCTCTTTATGCTTTCTGCTACATTTTCCAAGCTTTGAATGTAATTATATTATATTTATCTATCTGTCTATCTATCTATCTATCTATCTATCTATCTATCTATCTAGATATGCTTTAAGTCTATTTATCTATCTATCTATCTATTGCCAGACACCATAATTCCTAAGGGGTGGCCATTTGACTCTGAGTAATTTGTTTTACGGGAAGGGGCATTAACCCTCTACCAACCCACTTGTTGACATGTAGGGAGCACGTATAGTTTGGTTATATGGTTACCACCCAGCGCTGTAAATGGTTTCTTGTCTTACGGGAAACCATTTGTCTTGTCACTCAGTGTAAAGCCACCTGTGAAGGAAAGAAAAGCAATAAGAAGTGACAAGAAAGATGAGAGAAATAGGAAGAGAGGAGGGCATGCACAGAAAAAGAACAATAAAGGCTAAGAAAGAAGTAGGCAGCATTACTTCAAGTGAGTGGATGATGGTCGCCACCACCTGCCACCAGGCACCATAATCAAAGTCAGTATGGTAGTAGTTCATACGGTAACTGTTAAAATCATTGGCTACTTAAGCAGATGGACATGGGTACCATCCACTGAAGAACCTATCCCCTTTGCATCAGGGCAGCAGGCGAACGTGGTAAAGAAAAATAAGACGACAATGACTGTTGATTTTTGCTGTCATCCCAATGGAGCTAAAAAGGTTTTATTTGATTTTCTTTTAATGATGAAGTACAACTTCGGAAAATGTTTTGTCAGATATCTTCCATTGTGAAACTTTACACCAAGTCACAGGGGCAACAGTCAAGAAAGACCGAAGAACACATTTTTAAACGTCCTTCAGTCATGCTTTCAGTGACAGAAAGGCTTCTCATACTAATGTAAATAAAAGATGATAAATTTAAGTCATGTTTTCTATTTTTAAAAAATTCATTCTATAAAATATGATTTGTGTTCCCTTCTAGCTTGGAATTCCTCAAATGCTAGATTACAACAGTTTTAATCCAGATCTTTCTGAAACATTCTGTACTGAATAATTATGTCTGAATGTTGGATACAAATTTTATAGCAATGATTTAATGGCTTTGATCCAGAATATATATATTTTTAAGAATATACTTATATCTTTGAAAGCAGTGATAAGAAACAGGAAAGTGAGCATGGAAGTGAAAAAGTTACTACATGACAGTATTGTGATACCAACTCTAACGTATGGAAGTGAAGCTTGGATGTTGCTGGAAAGACAAAAGTCAAGAGTGAGAGCAGTGGAAATTAGTTTTTTAAGAAGAGCCTGTGAAGTCACATGGAGAGACAGGCTGATGAATGAGGATATAAAGGAATGTTGTGGTGTGGATGTGGATGTGATAGGAGGCGTTATGAGGAACACACTGAGGTGGTTTGGCCATGTGGAGAGGATGGAGGGTGAAAGACTGATGAAGAGAGTGTATGTGAGTGAGGTGGAGGGTGGAAGAGGAAGGGGGAGGCCGAGGATGAGCTGGAGGGATGGGGTGGAGAGGTATATGAGAGAGGGGGGGTGTGAGTTGGGAGCAGGGCAGTGAAATGGTGGGGGACAGGGCGACATGGAGGTGTTTTGTTTGTGGCCACCCCAAACGGGATTGAGGTATCTGGCAATAGATAGATAGATAGATAGACTTATATCTGAAATTAGATTGCACGAGATATTGAAAACATTTTCTACAACATTGTGTATTTAGAATTTGTTGTTTGTTAAAAATAATAAAAAGTCCCTCCCTACATGTGTAACATAGACCTATAAATAATTGTTTCACCATATATCAAAATTTCACGAAAACATATTTTTGTTTAGTGTTTCCTGAGCAAAAATATCAGTAAGAGTAAGCAGTCATCATGAAAAATAAAGAGTTCTGTTGTTTAGGTAGCAGCAGTTTTTTAGAGCAGCTTTGTTAAGCCATGAAGTCGTCAGTGAAATCGGTTATAGTAAGTATGAAGAAAGTCAACTCCCCGAGGCGTCCCGTCGACGTATGGGTACGCCGCAACGTTTTGTCACAGTTAGACCCGTCGACGTACTGGTAGGTCACGCAATTGCAAGGTTCATAATTTGCACAATTTTCAAATCTCGCGCTTGATTTTTGGGTACGTAGGGTCGGAAGACCTTCCCCTACCTGCCACCAGGCAGGGACACTCAGCGACCCAGCGCAACCTGCGCTCACCCTTGGCTCAGTCAATCACCTGTTAGCTGTGACCCAGGTCAGTCATGGCGCACAGTGGTCTCTCAGAGGAGCAAATTCAAGCTGCCCTGGATGCCTTCACAGGCGACAGTGATTCGCCCCTCGATGACGAGGTGGCAGACAAGGATTATGTCCAACCAGAGGAGGAGGAAAGAAGCAGCAGTGATGAGGAGGTCCTGTCCCCAAGGAAGCGGCATTACATCACATATTGTGCCACTGGAGAGGGCCAGCCTGCACCAAAACATCATGCAATCACCTCTCTGCAGTCCCTACATAATGTGGACCCCAAAACCAAGGATGAGGACGAGGATGAGGACGGAGCCGTGGGACGTGCTGCCATGTGGTACGTCCATGAGATCATCACTCATCGCAGCCCCGAGTGCAAAGCTCGTTCTATCAGGTATGGGCCTAGTGTTTTATTTAGGTTGGGCAGAAGTGGCATGCAGGGAGTGGGGAATGAAATTGAAAGTGTAGGGGCGGTCACTGAAAGTTAGAGTGGTGGGAGTGAGTCATCGCTCTTACGTGGTGGTGCTAGGCAGCGCAGCATATCATGAGGGGCAGTGAGGGTGTGTGGTGAATCACGTGGTGTGGTGATGGAGTGGGGAGGTAAGGAGGAGCCACTCCCCAGCACATCTTATGCTCCCCAGTATTCCCAGACTTCCTCCCCACAGCCCCCTGATGTTCCCTAAGGCCGTAAGGGTAATGGAAAGAGGAATGGTAAAGGCCAAGGGAAGTGGAGTGCGAGTGGGGAAGCCCTCCACACTCCTCCTCCCCAACCTCCCCCACCAGCATCTCCTCCCCACCCCGATGAAGGCGATGATGGGGACGATGGGGACGAGGGTAATGTGAGCTGGAATTGGAAAGATGGCAGTGATTTCTTTCCCATCATTCATCCCTTCACTGAGCAGGGGCGCACTGGCTGCATGGCATCCTGGGATTCACTGTGGCTCCATCAGGCTGGATTTTTTCCACCGGTTCTTTGGTGAGGGTTTTGTGGAGCAGATTGTGGAACAAACCAACCGTTTTGCTAGAAGCCAGCGCAGTGAGAGTGAACGACAAGGCACAAGGAGGAGGCATTCGATCATTTACGATTACCCTGTCTCCCTCACAGAGATGTTTTCATTCCTTGCCCTGGTACTTTTGATGGGTATTTTACGTAAAAACAGAATTCCGTCATACTGGACAACGGACCCTCTCATGCAGACACTTATATTTGTCAAGATCATGAGCCGTAATCAATTTCAGCAAATTCTAGGCCAGCTCCACTTTTACAATGCTGATGATCCTGCCATTGCAAATGACACTGAATTAGGTTGGTTTTTGATTACCTAGGGCAAACATTCCGTTCCTCATTTTATCCCTATAGAGACCTTGTCATAGACGAGAGTCTTATGTTGTGGAGAGGCAATATTTCTTTTCACCAGTATATACCCAGGAAAAGGCACCATTTTGGGTTCAAGATCTTTGTTATGTGTGACTCTTGGACAGGTTATGTGCAAGACATAGTCTTGTACACCAGTGTACAGACAGACACAATAGAAGATTGGAGTACGAGTATTAGACTGTCTGGAGCAGTGGTAAAGACAATGCTTAAAGAGTACCTTCATCGTGGTCATGTCCTCTACCTGGAAAATTGGTACACTAGCCCTCTTCTCAATCATTATCTACACCTGCATCACACGGGACTCTGTGGTACCGTCAAAGTGAACCGGCGTCACATTGTCAAGGTGGGGCAGAAACTAGAAAAAAAATGAGGTGGTCTTTCAAGGCTAACAACATCCCAGCTACAGTGTGGAACCACAACAGAGAAGTCTGCCTCTTGTCCACGGTTCACTGTCCATTGATGCACCATACAGAGTCCGTGGATTACCGCAGTGAAAGGAGGCACCACATCTGGAAACCTAAGTGTGTGCTGGATTACAACATCAACATGCGGCTGGTGAACCAGTCTAACTCCATGATATCCACTGTCGAGTGTGCCAGGACCACGATGATGTGGTACAAGAAGCTCTTCTTTCACCTGCTCAATATAACTGCCCCCAATTGCCACCACCTGCATGCCATGACAACAGGAGTGTAGGAAACCTTTGAAGGGTTTGTGAGGGAGCTTGGCCGTGAGATTATAGCCCAGTATGCGGTCAAGAGGACCCAACAACGCACACGCACTGCCCCTACTGCTCAAACTCCCGAGAATTTCCGCCTGCCTTTTTCCCACTCCTATACCTCCCCAACCAAATAGACCTAGGCCCCAGTGCAGGTGTCATGTGTGTGGTAATTCCCGTGTGAGACCCACCACTCAGAGAAAAGACACCCATTATGAGTGTGTTGAGTGTAACGTGGGACTCAGCATTCACCCTTGTTTCAGTGAATATCACACCTTGATGCAATACTAATATGGTGTGAATGTGATATGGTGCTCATACTCAGGAAAAAATGCGACATACAGACGCTCAGTGTAACTATAAGGTCCTTAAATATGTAAATTGTAGTATAAAGTGGAAACGAGTGTAATGTAAGTGGAAAATTATTATCTAAGTGCATAAATATAATCTAAGTTGAAACATTCCTAGCGAGTGTATATAGATGCGATATTCTGATGCTCAGTGTAATAAATAAGGCTCGTAAATATGTAAATAGTAGTATAAAGTGGAAACGGGTGTAATGTAAGTGGAAAATTATTAAGTAAGTGCATAAATATATTAGAAGTCGAAACATTCCTAGCAAGTGTATATAGATGCGACATTCTGACGCTCAGTGTAATAAATAAGGCCCGTAAATATGTAAATAGTATTACAAAGTGGAAACGGGTGTAATGTAAGTGGGGAAGTATATTGGAAGTGAAGAAATAAAATATAAGTTGAAACACGAGTGGTAGCGAGTGTGCTTGCTACGTGATTATGCTCTAGCATTTCGCTAAATATCCTCATAAGGAAAGTAAATAAGTGAAAACATTTACATTGGTTGAAAAATGATATAATGTCATGGAAACAATAATATGAAAGTAAAAAAAAATTAATGTATGTTGAGAGAAGAGTCATAGCGAGTGCGCTGAGTAGGCAAATATGTGCAATAATTATGCTAAATATCATCGTAATGAATGTAAACAGCTGAAAACATTTACATAAAGTCGAAACGGGTAAAATGTCATAGAAACAGTATTATGCAAGTAGAAAAAATTTTTATGTTTCCTGAAAAGAGAAACTTAGCAACTAGAGTGTAACCAATGTGACCAAACTCGCTATGCTCGCACAATGGAACAATGCTTATTTTTCCTATATATCTCAATGAAAACCATTATATTGTTGTTGTGATTGTTTATTAGTTCCAAATCAATAAATGTAGACATGTTCGTTACTGTTTCTCCCAAAATTACCAGCGATAGAAAATGTGAGAGCCTGACACGTCAGTGACAGAACATGATACCTGACGCGGGGAGGCTCACCTGTTCTGACCACTTATGGACCCTGGTAAGCCCGTTCTTGGTGATTTTCCTTTGTTTCTCAACAAAAGTGGAGGTTTTAGCCCCCCAAAAAAAATCCAAAATAGCTCAGGATTAGGGGGTATCGGAGGAGGGAAATCGGTCGGGACGTGATGGGTTAAGAACAAAAAAGATGAATCAGCCATCAGAGTCAAGCTTCCATTATCATAGTTGTTTCAGCCGTGAATGTTCTTGTATGTCAGGAAACTACTTACACCCTAGACACCACACCTTTTACACCAAGAGCAATAGTGATGACACATACAAGGTAGGAACATCTTGTAAGTATTCATCCACAAAGCTGTACGCAAACAGAATTTTTGGATCAGATAAATTTGCATAATTACTGATGACAAGGGAAAGAAATATTTCCTCATAAACAAAATAAATAATATAAAAAAGCAAAACAACATAATATGCTCACTACAAAAAAAAAAAAAAAAAGTCTTATAGTGTCAATAGGCTGTAGCACCATTTTATGACAGTGTAAAAGAGTGACGTTAACCGCACAGTGACATCAGTCACACATGTTATGTAAATTTCAGACAATACAAGAACATGAACACAATGATGACATAAAAACCCACTGACAGAAAAGGCTTTACCTTCAGCAGGAACTGCGTTGTCCCTGCCAGTGGGTTCCCCCTGGCGGATGACCAACATTTTGGTGTCCTCATCAGTGATTGTGTGTCTGTTGTCCATGGTATTTGTGAAGCTTACTTGTGGTGTCCAAATTTGACGTACAGTATCCATTGGGAATATGTTAAGTGTGTCGTTCACCTTTATGTTTAGGTAGCTTAATCGGTAATCCACCCATGTCATTTCCAGCTTATATGACACTTCCATGATCATTTCAAGAGTCTGAACTCTCATTGCTTCAACGGTAACTTTTGCTGCAAGACCCAAACTAGCCTTGAGGTTAGCTTGATTGCGTGGTGGCAGGTGTTTTTGGTAACCAATTGGAAATTCAACCAGCTGACAGTCTACCTCGTCACTGTTATCACGACAGTCATACTTTTGGTCACAGCGGTAATCCAGAGGAATGCAAGAGGCATCATTGCACGTGAACTGATCTTCCAGGCAAGGAGTCAGCAGCAACCTCCTCAGCCCGTCCGGTTGCTGACCACACACAGGCTGGTGGAGACGCCACCAAAAGCGTCCCATTGGGTATTTTGTTGTTTTGTCATCTAAGTGGGCAATTGTTATGTTCTTACTCGTATCGATCCAAACCCAGCTACCATCTTTCACTTGAATGCGATAAGCTCCATAGCCCACAAACAGAATTTCATCAACTTTCTCTTGAAAAAGCATAAAATAAACATTACGAAGTTCCGTTTCACATGTCCCCAGTAATGAGAATCTTCGCTGTTCTGTAAACATACAAGCAATACATTGTAAGTTTGTATTGCAGTTAACATCCCATGGGCCTCGGTCACCGTAAGACACACACTGCTCATAATGTAAGCCATTTGGCTCTAAGGGAGCCCATGTGACGTTATCTATTATTATATTGTCTATTCTCCAGACTCCTTCATCTTTGAAATCGTTTAAAGCTGACCAGTGGTCTCTGTAGCAGTTATCTTCAGGAGTAAACAATGATGTGGCACTTATCAACAGATCTTCCAGTTCATGTATATAGTGAGGTCTTGGCATTACTGTCCCCAGTGCCTGGCAGAGATAAAATGCAGTCTTAGCACTTTTACTGGGGAACCAGTAGTATGTGGGACCTTCCTTAAGCTTGCATATGTCTAAGAGAGGCATTTCATAACTTGTAACGTTGTAAAGGGTCCATCCCACATCCCAAGAGATATAGCTGCCTTGCGTGTCCTTCTTGCAATCGGCTAAAAGTTTTATTTCCTCCACAGTCAAGACTTTGTCCCAAACATTCACCTGTACATCATTTTAAAATGCTATTTTAGAATAAGTATATATGTATCACATTACTGTTCTATTTATATTATATGGAGGCACATAATTCCTGGATCATGTTTCGTAGTGTTTTAAAAATTTCCCTTCTACATGAATACTGCAAGACGACAATGTTTCCAGACTGATATTGATTCATAATCAAATATTCCTTCTTAGCTTTCCATTTTTGCCACAATACAGGAATCGTGCACCGCACTATATGCGTGAAACATTTCTTAACATTTCATGTTTTCTTATAACTGTTTAATACCTTAAAAACAGATATTAGTCCGGCATTACCAGTGTTGTTAAAACGGGTCTTAATTATAACAATAACATACAAGTGTAATATTAAACCATTCAATGCTTCCCTGAAGCCAAGAAAATATCAAAATGTAAGAAAAATGTCCATGGAAACATTCATTAATTAATATATAAACATAATCTGGTGTTGTAATCAGAAGGAAAGTTAATCACATGTACTAAGAGGAAGTATTGACAAAATAGACATGGTGACACCCAAACCTGTGTAAGATCACCGCTGAAGCTTCTCTGAGGATATCTGTATTCACCTTGTCCAAGACGCACTTGGTTTGCCGATATAGGACCCCCAATATCTAGATTTTCCTGATGGTTGTTGAGCTTGCCGTCCACATATAGGCTGAGCCGGTTTTTCTGATCATCGTATGTAAAGCACATATGGTGCCATCTTGCCAGGGATTAGCACATTATTAGTACAAATAAATGGTCAGTATATTCTACATCAGTGTTATTTAGAACATTGCACTACATACAGAACGGGATTAGTAAGGATTTAGTAACCCAGTATTAGAGTGCTCCTATCCCATGAGAGTAATATGAAATTTTCACTGGACATATACAGCATCCAGCTATTTATACTCATTAACTTTTCCAGTATCACGTAAGCCAACAAAGTTAGACATATTTAATAAAAAATCTCAGGTTGTTATGGTGATAATCACCTCAGAAGCCCTGTGTTGGAAACACTTCCATTTTTCCTTAATTTATAATGAAACAGTTACGGAAATGCAATTACTTTGGAAAAAAAAAAATAGATTGATGGATACATAGGCAGGTGGAGATAGAGGCGGAGTGGATTTCTACTTGCAGACTATAGACTATTTCCCTAAACTAAAAAGTCTATTGAGAACCAACCTGTAGGTCCACAGTTTCTGTTTTAAGAGCTGGAAGTTGTAGTTGTTTAATAACACCGGTCGTATGTGGTTAATCCACAGATCTGTGAGCAGAAAACTGGATTACACTCTTCATTATATGCTTCGTCGCACTGATGTCTGAAGCGAATATGTATCGATGTACAACAGTGTTTTGTAGGAAAGCAACAGTGTGAGTGCCTTGGCAGTGATGGGTAAAACTGGAAGCTTAGAGGATGAAGTGCTGGTTCAATGACACCAGCGATAAGGAATAAGGAAATGAGCATGAAACTAGAAACGTAGCTGCACAACATGATCCTCACTTAAATAGACAGAAGTGACCAAAGGACCTTGGTAGGACACAGGAGTGGAAACAGTAAAAATGAAGTTATGTGAGAGAAGCATGTGGAATTCAGTGAGACATATACAAATGAACAAGTGTAGGAGTGCTGTCCTGATTACAGTATATATATATATATATATATATATATATATATATATATATATATATATATGCACACACACAAAATGATCCACAGGTATACGTGGTGAGTGATGAGAAACATGGGTGGTGAACTGGATCAATGGAAGGCAATGATTGATTACATGTGTGTGGATGATAGAATGAGGTGTGTAATGGATGCAAGAGCATATAGAATATAGGGGAGTGGATTTTCTGACCACTACCTGGTGGTGATGAAAGTCAAGGTTGAAATGAAGTGGAGGAATAGAAGGGAAGGACAGGAGGAAGTAGTTCTTACAAGAAGGGTGGAAAGGTTAAAAGAGGATAGAAAAAATGCAGAATATAAGAGAGAAGTGGAGGAGCGATTGGGTAAATATGATTTGGAGCAGATGATGGACGAGGAAGGTGTGTGCACGATACTCACATATGAAATCTGAAGCATGTGAGGAGGTGTGTGGAGTTAAGAGCAGACGAAAGTGGGTGCAAGAAACAGGACTGTGGAATGAAGACATGAGACAGGCTGTGGCAAAAAAAAATGAAAACATAATTTATAGTGAGTGGATGAGAAACAAGGGTGTGGAGGAAGTTGAGAGACATAAGAAAGAGTTATATGTAGAGAGATAACGAGAGATGAAAAGACTAGTAAGAGAGAGTAAGAAGAGAGTTGATCAGGAATTTGAAAGAAACTTGAAAGTAATGTGGAAGGACTGTAAGAAAATGTTCTGGAATCAGGTAAAGAGAGTTAGACGGGGTATTAAAGAGGTTTGTAAGAATGTGAAAGATAAAAATGGCAGATTACTAATGGAGAGGAGAGAAAAAGTGAGTAGATGGAGAGAACACTTTAAGGAACTGTTGAACATAGAGAATGAAAGTGATGTGAATATACGTGGCTGGGGAATGGTTGGGAGAAGGAGTGATGTGAGAAGAGAGGAAGAAATCAGTAGGATGGAAGTTGTGGAAGCAATGAAGAAAGTAAAAATGGGGAAAGCCCCAGGAATTGATGGAGTGCGTGGTGAAATCCTGAAGCATGGGAGATAGATAGTAGTAGAACAGAACTGGAATATGCGCAGATTGCCAATGAGGAAGGTAGAGTCCCAGAGGATTTGAAGTCAGGTATAATTATTCCCCTATAGAAAGGAAAACGAGAAGTGTGTAGTAATCATAAGGGCATTTTTTTTTTTAATAAATAACAGAACGGAGGAAGGAAAAACAAATGAGTAAAAAAAAATAATCCATACACCTGATTACTGGTGTCCTCTGTTCATAAACTATCTGTAACTGTTGGACTTGAACAGTTGTGGGTTGAAATTTGGAGGGAAACAACTCTGGGGAAGCGAGTTCCAGAGAGATGCAGTTCGGGGAATGAAAGAATTCTGATAGGCAGAAGTTCTCCAATATGGCTGAGTGACATTCCAGTCATGAGCACTACCAGTTGCACGTGTAGCACGAGGGAAGGCATGGAGAGGTGGCACCATGGACGCAACTTCGTCTGAGCATTTGCCAAAAAGATATCTGTAAAATAATGCAAGGGAGGCAACATTCCTTCTTACTTGCAAGGGAAGTAGTTTATATATAATGACAGGGTTGTTAATGATTCTAACAGCTTTGTTCTGAATTTTGTCTAGTTGTCTTAATGCAACCTCTCTACAACCATTCCACAAGGGTGAGCAATATTCAAGCTGAGAGCGCACATGACTCTAATAAATTATAGCTAACTGCTCATCAGTGAAGAAGTTACGGACTCTGTACAATGATCCAAGTTTCTTTGAGGCAGTTTTAGCAGGTGATCTGACATGAGAGGTCCAGCTGAGGGCACTGTTAAGTGAGATGCCAAGAATGTCAATACTTTTGGAGATGGGAATATTAGTAGCACTGAAGGTAATGTACGAATCTGGCAATACCTGTCTATTAGTAAACTGTATATATTTAGTTTTACTAGCATTAAAAGGGACATAATTGTTTTGTCCCCATTCACTGACTGTAGATAGATCTTGATTTATGGAGATGGCTGTACTGAGTTGAGAGGTTGAGATATTAGACTTTGTAAATGGATGTCTTAGTGTGAATGAACTATGTAGTGTTGAGTCATCTGCATATGAGTGAATGGGATTGTGGGTGACAGATAAGAGATTATTAATATGAACCAGAAATAGGGTTGGTGCCAGAACTGATCCCTGCGGCACGCCGGCGTTAATTGAGTGGAAATTCGAATATACATCATCTACTTATACTCTTATTTTCCTGTCACTAAGATATGAAGAAATCAAAGGAACAAAAGACGTTAGTCCATAGCAAGGGAGTTTGGACAGCAGGGAACGGTGCCTTACTCTGTTGAAAGCTTTGGAGATATCAAGAGCTACTGCATAAGTTTCTCCAAAAAGATCAATTGATTGACGGATGGTATGAGTTAAGAGATTGAGTATATCAACGGTAGATCTTTCGTGGCGAAAGCCATATTGTCTATCACTAATTAAGTTGTTGGATTCATGATGTTTAACAATGTGCTTATTAATTAAAGTTTCAAATACCTTACCAAGAGAAGATGTGACAGCTTTTGGTCTGTAATTGGAGGGGTCAGACGAACTTCCTTTCTTCGGAACTGGGTGGATATTGGCTTCTTTCCATGAATTTGGGAATAAAGAAGTACGTATACATAGTCCGAATAATTTAGCTAGGACAGAGGCAAGTTCAGGAGAACACTTTTTCAAAACAATTGGCGGAATTCCATCTGGGCCTGGAGCTTTGTTGGTAGGTAAATTGTCTAGGATGGATTTTACGTATCTTGTCTGTATTTTAAGTGGGGCAGTTTTGGGAGAATCAAGTTCCAGTACTGGGACATTCTGGCTGGTATCGTCTATGGTAGAGTTTCTGGCAAAGGTACTGGCAAAGATATCTGCTTTCCCATGTGGGTCATTTGTAATGTTGTCATCTGAAGATTTTAGTGGGGGAATGGAAGATGACTTGTTAAAGTTATTGTTGAAAGAATTAAGAGTTGACCAGAATATTCTATTGTCATTAGGGTTGTTAAGTAGTTTTGATGCTTGCTTTTGAAGAAAGTTTGATTTAGATAGATTTAATACAGCTTTTCCATGATTTCTAGCAATTTTAAATTGGAAGAGTGATTCAGATGTTTTTGATTTTAAGTAAGAGTTATATGCTGATGACTTTTGAGCTGCTGCTCTGGCACAGTTGCCATCAAACCATTTTGGAGAGTTCGATCTTTTAGTGAACTGTTGACTTGGTATGAATAAATCCATACTAGCTAGTATTAAGTCATAAATGTGGGACTGGGTAGAATTTGGATCACTAGAGAAGAAAGATTCGCATGGAACATCAGCAAGATAATTTCTAAATCCATCCCAGTCTGCCCTATCAAAGTGCCATCGGGTTACCCTGACAGGTTCAGAACGGGGAGGTGTGGGAGGTTTAACTGATGAGGCTTTGATGAGATTGTTGTCAGAGGATCCAAGTGGTGACAGTACCTCTATCCTGTATTGATCTGGATTATTTGTCAAGAATAAATCCAAGAGATGGGCATTATGGTCAGGATTATCATGTATTCTGGTTGGTTGCTTTACCAACTGGGTGAGATTAAACGATTCTGCAAACAGCTCGCACTCTAGACCAGCGTCGTTAGTCCGGGCAGAATGCAATAACCATTCAACATTGTGTATGTTAAAATCACCCAAAATGGTAATTTTGGTGCCAAGGGCAAGGTCAAGGTTACTCAAGTGAGTGGACATGGAATCAAATACACTGGGTTCCGAAGAAGCACTGGGAGAACGATAAACTACACAAATATATTTGGTAATGTTTTGACAATTTAATTGATATAATGAGTAATCAAAACTGGATGAAGTGAAGTTTAAAATAGTGTCAACTGCATATTGGGATTTGATATAACAACAGGTGCCGCCCTTGATACAAATGTTTTAAGGAGATGGTAACCGGGAAAACAAAATGGAAATATATCGGTAGTGGGTGAGATTTGTGGTTCTGTGAGGAAAAGGGCCAAAGGGGATATGGACTGAAGGAAAAAATGAACTGAGTTTAAATTTGTGGTAAGGCCGCGGATGTTGGTAAAGAATAAGGCCGCACTGTTACTTCTTTGCTGACGAACATTCCCGGAAATAGCAAGAGTCGCTGCCGGCACAGTCGCTTGATGGCGACCGGGAGGACCCTGTGCCGCCAGCCCTACCCTGCCGGTGGTGGCAATCCGAGGTACGACCTCATTTGATAGTAAGATTGCAGCGGCCATTACTAAAGACGTGAATAGAAGGTGTGATATGTTATGTGGATATAGTGTGGTGTAGACAGTTGAAGGTAGAGGTATTACAAGGGCATGCTGGCCTACTCTCTGAGTAAATGAATGCACTGAAAATGTTCAGCAAAGGGAGATGGTCAGGATCAAGTCCTGAGGGCTGGTGAAACAGGAGCTCCAGCTTTCCCTATCACCAAGCTTGCCATCAACCTTGGCAGTACTGCCCTGTTCGACTGGTGCTACAGTCTTCTCAGTGTAAGAAGAAAGGTATATGGCAGGATACTTACTGACAGAGTTAGGGAAATAACCGAGGAAATAGTTGGAGAAGAACAGGGAGGTTTTATGAAGGGAAGAGGTTGTGTAGGTCAGATATTAATTCTTAGATCTTTAATGGAAAACTTTCTAGAGAAGGGAAAGAAGTTGTATGCGGCCTTCATGGATTTGGAGAAAGCATATGACAGGGTGGATAGACAAGGATTGTGGAAAGTATTAAGAATATAATTATGGAATAAACGGGAAGTTGTTGAAGGCCTTGAAGAGTATGTATGAGGTTTCTAAGGCTACAGTGTGTGTGGACAGTGAAATGAGCGAAGTTTCCTATTCGAAGGCTGGATTACAAAAGAGATGTGTCATGTCTCTATGGTTGTTCAGTCTGTTTATGTATGGGGTTATAAAGGAGATACAAGGTAGGGTAGTGGATGTTGGAGCGACCCTAATGGGAGAAGGCAGTGCGTGAAAACTCCCTGTACTGTTGTTTGCAGATGATACTGTGTTGTTCAGTGAAGACGAAGGGGAGCTGGAAGGCTTATTGAATGTTTGGGAGAGTGTGTAAGAAACGGAATCTGAAGGTGAATGTAGTGAAGAGTAAAGTTATGGTCTTCGAGAGAAGTGAAGTCACTGACAATACGATGAGGTTGGATGGGGAGGAAATGGAAAATTTGAGTGCAGTTAAGTACTTGGGTAGGGTGATGAATAAGCATGTAATTTTAGAGGGGGGAAGTGCTTGAAAGGGTACAACAATAAGGAAATTCTTTGAATGCAGTGATAAAAAACAGGGAAATGAGTATGGAAGTGAAAAAGTTACTGCATGACAGTATTAAAATTGAACCTTGTTGAAGGGACACAAGTCAAAACAAAGAAGAATGGAAATGAGTTATTTAGGAGGAGCATGTGGAGTTACATGGAGAGACAGACTGATGAATGAGGAAGTGAAAGAGCGCTGCGGTGTGGATGTGGATGTGATAGGCAGCGTTAGGAGAAACACATTGAGGTGGTTTGGCCATGTGGAGAGGATGGCGAGTGTGAGACTGACGAGGAGAGTGTATGTGAATGAGTTGGAGGCAGGGAGAGGGAGGGGGAGGCCAAGGATGAGACAGAGGGATGGAGTGGAGAGGTATATGAGAGAGGAGGGTGTGAGCTGGGAGCAGGGCAGTGAAATGGCGGGGTACAGGGCGACATGGAGGCTATTTGTTTGTGGCCACCCATTACGGGATTAAGTTGTCTGGCTATATATATATATATATATATATATATATATATAGGTAGAGAGGTGGCCTGCAGTCCTACAGGACCCAGGTTCAAATCCCCACAGGGGCAGGAAACAGTTTAACGATTTGAATTTCATTAAAAAAAACAGACTTCACTGATCTACCAGAAGACACGCCGACATGTCGTAAAAATACCACCGCTAATACCAGGACACCAGCCATGTATGAGACAACCCTAACATGTATTCAATATGGACAGTGGGTGTTAGCGCCAAAGTGGTGACATGTAGAGGTGTATGGTATGTAGTAGAACTACTGGGCTTTGGGAGCAGGCTGCGAAGCCTATGCTCAGTTTCGGACACAAATATCTATCTATCTATCTATGTGTGTGTATCTATCTATCTATCTACCTATCTATCTATACATATTTAGATAGATAAATTGATACACACACACACACACACACACACACACACACACACACACACACACATATATATATATATATATATATATATATATATATATATATATATATATATATATATATATATATATATATATATATATATATATATGTATGTGTGTGTGTGTGTGTGTGTGTGTGTGTGTGTGTGTCTCCCTAAAATATATGGATGATTATAATAAGCCGAAATTGAAGGACACCGCATTACATAAAGCCATGTTGTAAGCATTCATTTCTTGTGCCACCTACATTAACTCCTGCAGTGAAAATGTCATGTCCGTAACGTGTCTCAGTAAAACAGGGTTGTTCTTTCAGCTTTTCCCCCTGACTTACATGACTAAACAATTTGCATCAGATTATGTCCGAGTTTGATTTCAGTATGACAAAACCCTGAAGGTTCTTCCTTGCCCCCGCTAACAAAGACTTGCCTTTGGTCACTCAAAAGCTCTGTCTGTCTATCTATTGCCAGACGCCTTAATCGCGTACAGGGTGGCCACAGACAAATCGCCTCCATGTCGCCCTGTCCCTCGCCATTTCACTGACTTCCCACCAGCTCACACACTCCTGTCTCATATACCTCTCCAGTCCATCCCTCCGTCTCATCCTCGGCCTGCCCCTACCACTAACCCCCTTCACCTCACATAAGTACTGTACACTCTCCTTGTAAGACTCTCGCTCTCCATTCTCTGAACATGGCCAAACAACCTCGGTGTATTTCTCCGAACGCTTTCTATCACATCCACACCACATCGCTCCTTCACTTCCTCATTTGCAGTCTGTCTCTCCATCTCACGATCCAGATAAAGTATCCGGGCTTTGTTGATGTCGAGGCCAGGAAACCAAGAATGGTCCTGTGTTCGGACACAGCTCTAAACCCCCTCCCCTCCTCCTCCCTCCATTCATTCCCGACTACAACCACCTTCCCAAAACTCTTGATCGAGAGGGCTCACTCCCTTGGTTGGCAACTTGAAGCGAGCGCGCGCCTACATACACACACACACACACACACACACACACACACTAGAGATGAATGATTATGTCAGAGAAAATGAACCACAAATAATATGCCTAACTGAAAAAAAATTAACACCAAAAGTATCCAATGACATACTAAACTTAGAGGAATACAATACATGAAGAGACAGATATTTAAAAAAAGGAGGAGGAATTATAATATTAACTAAGAAAATCTAAAAGTCAAGGAAATAAAACTAGATATAGCATCACAAGTAGAACTGATTGCAGTAGAGATCGACACATCTGAAGGTAAAGTAATTGTAGCCAATTTGTACATGCCACCTAGATCAACCACATGGGAAAGAGACGAATATGAGGACCTGGCAGAGAGTACAATTCAGAGTATAAGATCCTTGCTACATAAAATGGAAGAGAAATCGGAAAGAATTATACTAACTGGGGACTTCAATACAAATATAAATTGGAATACTCTAGATATAAATAGCCAAGAAAGCTGTTGGGACCAAAAGCTCCTGGATCTCGTACAAGAGTTTTTCTTAACGCAACATGTGAGGGAAACCACTAGAAAAAGAGAACTTGATGTACCTTCAGTGCTAGATCTAATATTTACTAGGCAAGAAAATGATATTGACAGTTTAATATATCACCCTCCACTCGGCAAAAGCGATCATGCAGTACTAAATTATAACTTCAGGATAGCATATGACATAGTACACAGCAATGACAGTTACAAAAAGAGACTAAACTATAAAAACGGAAATTATCAAGACCTAAAGAAGTATTTCTTAGAAGTTGATTGGGAAAGTGAGCTTAGAGGACAAGATTTAAATGCTGTATATAAAAATTTTTGTGAATTTTATGAAATAGGAGTCCAGAAGTACATCCCACAGCACAAAGAAGCAGATAAGAAAATACAGAAATGGTTCAATACAGAATGTAAAAAATCAAAAGAAAGAAGAGATATGATGTGGAATAGATACAGAAGACACAATAGTGAAAGGGCGTATAATAATTACAAACAGGCAAGAAACGACTATACAAGAATAAGGAGGGAAGCCCAAAAACAGTTTGAGGAGGATATAATAAATAAAAGTAGTGATCAACCAAAGCTGTTTTACAGCTATATCAGAAGCAAAACCAATGTAAAAGATATAATACAATCCATTACAGACGAGGGAATCACTTATACACAAGAGAAAGATATTTGTGAAGCACTAAATAAGAATTTCCAACTAGTTTTTACAGAAGAAAAAAAAAATTGAGAGGGACTATGTGGAACACGCATGTCCACACATACTACCAGATATACAAGTAGCAGAAAAAGTAATACGGGAGGAGTTAAGTAGATTAGACAGAGGAAAAGCAAGTGGTCCTGATGAAATTTCATGTTGGGTATTACGAGAATGTGCAAAGGAGTTAAGTAAACCATTATTTTTAATTTTCAAGAAATCCTTGAGTCAAGGTAAACTACCTGATATTTGGAAAAAAGCAAATATTGTCCCCTTACTCAAGAAAGGAAATAGACAAAATCCACTCAACTACCGACCAGTATCACTGACCAGTGTTGTAAGCAAGGTATTAGAAAAACTTATAAGAAAAGCTTGGGTAAATCATCTAGAAGAACACAGTATGATAACAGAAAGACAGTTTGGTTTCAGAAAAGGAAAATCATGTGTTACTAATCCGTTGAGCTACTATGACAGAGTAACAAACACAATACAGGAAAGGGAAGGGTGGGTGGACAGTATCTATTTAGCTTTCAAGAAAGCTTTTGACACAGTACCACACCAAAGACTTTTATGGAAACTGTACCATCAAGGAGGAATTCGAGGCAAACTGTTTTGTTGGATGCAAGACTTTCTCATAAAAAGAGAAATGAGGACAGTACTAAGAGGAAACTACTCATCATGGAAAGAAGTGACCAGTGGAGTACAACAGGGTTCAGTGCTGGCACCAATCATGTTTTTAGTGTATATAAATGATATAAACAGTAACACTGGAAATGAGAGCTATCTGAATATGTTTGCAGATGATGCTAAAATACAAAGGAGAATTATTAACACAAACTCTTGTAAAGAGCTACAAGAAGAATTAAATAAACTTCATGAATGGAGCAGTACATGGCAAATGGAACTCAATGTGGACAAGTGTCATGTAATCAAGTTTGGTAAAAGTGGAAAAAGACCTGATTGGGATTATAAGTTAGGAAATAAAACCCTATACACATCAGAAAGAGAGAAAGACCTAGGTGTGATTATCAATAACACACTATCTCTGGCTGACCACATCAGCGAGAAGGTACAGAACATGTATACACTGCTTGCAAATATGAGAATAGCATTCACATACATAAATGAAGACATGCTAAGAAGGATAATAACATCATTCATTAGACCAACCCTGGAATATGCATCAGTAGTCTGCAGTCATCTCAAAAAGCATATAGACAAGATTGAAAAAGTTCAAAGGGCCGCTACAAGATGGATACCAAGCTTATGGGACCTAAGCTACGAAGAAAGGCTAAATAAACTGAATCTACCAACACTACAGGAGAGAAGGAAAAGAGGTGACATGATAATGCTACATAAGGAGAAAATAGACATAAATGATTACTTAACATATGGAGAAGCATCAGCAAGAGGACACTGCAAAAAACTGCATAAGAAGAGAGGTGATAAAGACGTAAAAAAATTCAGTTTCCCAAACAGAGCAATTGATCAATGGAATGCACTACCGAATGAAATAGTGTGTGCCAAAACAATTCACAAATTTAAGGATATGTACAATAAATATGGTTTAAGACACGGGACAGTACGAGCTTGACTCATTCCTGTAAAGATACAATTAGGTAATTAGGTAAGAACACACACACACACACACACACACACACACACACACACACACACACACACACACACACACACACACACACACGCGCGCACGCAGAAATGTGAGAAAACATAAGGAGAGAAGGCAGATCAATAAGAGCTTGACTCATTCCTGTTAAAAAATAGCACCCGCTTTATCTTCGAGCCCGTCGATGTAATGAAATTAATTTACTAAAAGTATCTGTGTAACGAGTGAGGCGTGTTCTACCCTAAGCTTATTAAAATTATCAGCCAGTAGCAGGAAAAAAATAGAAGTTTACATCATGAAAGAACTATGTGGAGAATGTTTGTTTGTTAGTCAGTATGTCTTCATTTACTTTACGTCTTCCTGTCGGGGAAAGTGTTTTCACATCAACTGGAAAATCATCTGGCAGTAACAGTATTGCAATGCCAATTAATGTGAACTGATAATTCCAGAGAATGTGGACTGATAATTCGGAAACTGTCTCTCTCACTTTCGTTCTGTTTATTTTACCAGCTTCTCTGTCTTTCACGTCTTCATTTAGATAAAGAGTCTATTCTGTCTTATGCTGAATGAAATCGCCTGCTTTTAACAGCAGTGAAATAGCAATCAATGTGAAATAATGACAGAGGGACTGTTTGTTTGTCTTTCCCTGTGTCCGTCTGCCCATTCGGCTTTCATGTTTTCCTTTACAAGAAGGGTCTGTTATCACTTAATCTGAACAATGACTTCGGATCAAATCAAGAATCTGTGTCCAGAATCTGTGTCTGTTTGCCTTCCTGCTTGTCTTATTTAGGAGGCAATTATATTCCGAAGATGCAGGTAATCGTTTGTCTTTAGCAAAAATAAAATAACAGTTATTCCCATTCTCACATGGCGCGTGCCTGTGTCTTTCCTTTCCTTGCGGGAGTAGTTTATAATCAACCTGGCTTGCTATGTGTTTTTGTATATATTAGGGGAAAAATGACAACACTGACGAATCTCTCTTAGGCAGTTGAGTCTCTTTCCGTCAGTATTTCTGCCTACTTCTCTTTGGATTACTTCTATTCAGCAACATGATTCTCTGTCAGACAGAATTTCAAGAAAGCTTGAATGTTAAGAAAAATATTGTAATAGTATACATTTGAAGCCAATACCAATATAACGATCATTCCGTTTTGCATCACGTTCTGTTACTATATTACTGTGTAGTCAGATTTTTTCATACGTCTTTCCGTTATATAGATGTTCCCTCCCTCCCTCTCTCCATCCATCCCAAACTACCACCACCCAGCTTGATCGGAGGATAGTTGACTCCTTTACTTCACTGTCTGAAGCAGCTTAGGATGCTAAGAATGTGTTGTAGCACCTACAGAGTATAACGCAAATCGTGTAAGAAAATTCTGACTGTACAATAACATAATAGAAGTGAGTGATGGAAAACGGAATGAGCGTTGTTCTAGTATTGACTTCGAATGTAAATTATTGTAATATTATTCTGAACATTTAAGTTTGCTTGGAAATCTTCCTGACAGAGAATCATGTTGCTGAATAGAAGTCATCCTCAGATAAATAGAAAAACCGATGGAAAGACGGGCATAGGCCTATGACTTAGAGCGATTCGTCAGTGTTGTTATTTTATTTATAAAATCAACAAACACATTTGGTAAGCCAGATTGAATGTAAACATTTCCCGCAAGGAAGAGGAAAGATGCAAAAGCACTCACTTTGAGATTAAAAACAATTGTTATTTTATTCTTGCTAAAGACAAACGATTACGTGCATCTTCGGAAAGAAACTGCCTCCTACATAAGACAGACAGACAGAGACAGACAAACAGACAGACACAGATTCTCCATTATTGATTCACGTTGATTTATTATAATATGTTCTTGAGTTTACGAGATGCCATTACTTAGATTAAATGATATAAGATCCTTCTTGTAGAGGAAAACGTGATAGGCAATTGTGCAGACGGACAAGTAAGAAGACAAAATTACAGTCTCTCAACCATTATTTCACATTGACTGCTATTTCACTTCTGCTTAAAACAAGCGATTTCATTCAGCATAAGTGAGAACAAACTCTTTCATAGATGAAGACGTGAAAGACAGAGAAACATTTTATAACAAAACGAGAGTGATGCAGACAGTTTCCAAATTATCAGTTCACATTAACTGGAATTATCAGTTCATGTTAATCGGAGGTGCAATATTAGTACTGCCAGAATATATATATTTTTTTTAAACAACAGATCAGAGGAAGGAAAAACAAATGAATAAATAAAAAAAACTAATCCATACACCAGATTACTGGTGTCCTCTGTTCATAAAATATCCGTAACAGTTAGACTTAAACAGCTGTACAGTAGGTTGTAGTTTTGAGGGAAACATCTCTGGGGAAGCGAGTTCCAGAGAGTTGCAGTTCGGGGAATGAAAAAATTTTGATAGAAGTTCTGCAATATGGCTGAGTAACATTCCAGTCATGAGCGTTACCAGTTGCCCGAGTAGCAAGAGGGATGGCATGGATAGGTGGCACAATGGATACAACTTCGTCTGAGCATTTGCCATAAAAATATCTGTAAAATAATGCAAGGGAGGCAACATTCCTTCTTACTTGTAGGGGAGGTAGTTTATTAGTAATAGCAGGGTTATTAATAATTCTAACAGCTTTGTTCTGAATTTTGTCTACTTGTTTTAATGCAACCTTTCCACATCTGCTCCACAAGGATGAGCAGTATTCAAGCTGAAAGCACACATGACTCTTATAAATTATAGCTAACTGCTCGTCATTGAAGAAGTTACGGACTCTGTACAATAATCCAAGTTTCTTTGAGGCGGTTTTAGCAAGTGATCTGACATGAGAGGTCCGGTTGAGGGCATTGTTAAGTGAGACACCGAGAATTTCAGAACTTTTGGAGATGGGAATATTTGTAGCATTGAAAGTAATATACGAATCTGACAATACCTGTCTATTAGTAAATTTAATTTAACTGAAGAGAAAATACGACTCTCCCGGACATGAAGACGAAAAAACATATGAAAATATATAGACTAACAGACAAACACTCCAAAGTGTTCATTCGTGAAGTAAACTGCCATTTTATTCCTGTTACTGGCTAAAAGTTTTATTAAGTTTAGGGTAGAACACGCCTCACTCATTACACAGACATAATTACTTATTGATTTACATTAAGTACATCAACGCTGTCGATGATACAGTGGGTATTATTTTTAACAGGACTGAGTCAAGCTCATAGTGACCTGTCTTATTTCCTTATTACATCACCCATTTCTGTGTGTGTGTGTGTGTGTGTGTGTGTGTGTGTGTGTGTGTGTGTGTGTGTGTGTGTGTGTGTGTGTGCGCGCGCGCGCGCGCTTCATGCCGCAAATTAAAACTTTGTTTGCTTTTATGTTAATTACTCTGTATGGGCCCTCAAATTTTGGGGATAATTTATTGTCTCTTGTATAAATGATATCATAAACAATGTCTCCTAAGCTGATAGGTGAATCTCTTGCCTTCTTGTTAAATGCCTCCGTCATTTCTTCCTTGGACATCGTTAATTGTTTTTTGACTCTTTTGTGTATGTCCTGGAATTCACGTACACGGAGTGTAGAGTAATCATCGTAATTGTATATGGGTAGACTGTCACCTTCTAGGAGCTCATATGGGAGTTTTTTATCTGTCCCATATATAATGAAATGTGGTGTGTCACCTATGGATTTATTTATAGATCTATTAATTGAGGCTTCTACTCTGGGAATCCAATCATCCCAGCTTGCATAATTTTCACTGAGAATGTGTCGTAGCACATCTAATACTTTTTTGTTTTGTCTCTCTACCAACCCATTCGATGCTGGGTGATAGGCTAAAACGTTAACCTTTTTGATGTATTGTTTACATATTTCTTGTAAGATCTCAAAATTAAATTCTCCTCCATTATCACTTATTAGTACCTTTGGGGTAGTAAAGCGACATATTACATTACCTGCTATTGCCTTTGCTACTGTCTCTGCTGTCTTATCTTTAATTGGAGCTAAAATGACATAACGGGAAAAATGATCCGTTGCTACGAATAGGTATACGTTATTATTGTATGATAATGGCATCTTGAGTAAATCAACAGCGACAACGTCCCATGGTTGATGTGGTACAGGGTAATTACCCATCGGTGCAGGTGTGATTGGGTATCCTTTGTGTTTCGCACATGATTCGCATCTGTCTATATGAGTGTTTATATCTTTTCGTAATGAAGGCCAGTAATATAACAGCTGGGCTTGTTTGAATGTCTTATCTTTTCCAGGATGTCCTGCATGTGGGTTATCGTTTATCGTTCGTAATACTTGGGGTATCATGTCATTAGGTACTACCAACTGGTTAGTATTTCTTTGGCGTTTTGGTTGTTTAGAGTTAATCTTGTATAATGTATTATTGACCATTGTGAATTGTTCGAGTGGGACATGCAGTTTGGGTAATTGTATGTCATCTCCACTTTCTAACTTGTATATAACTTTAGACCATATTGGGTCAAGTCTTTGTGCCTTTGCGATATCATCATGGTTTGGAATATTTCCTTTGAGATCTAATGCCGCGACCTGAATTGTGTTCGGGTTCCTAGATAATGCGTCAGCTACTATGTTCATTTTACCTTGTATATAATGAATTTGTACATTGTAGTTTTCAACTGTACATTTCCATCTTGCTCTCCTCCCAGAAAGGAGTTTTTCTTTAAACATACCCACTAGTGGTTTATGGTCGGTGAATAAGTGGATTTCGTAACCATATACCAAATCTCGAAACTTTTGTAATGCAAAAACCACTGCAAGTGCCTCTAAGTCTGTAGTGCAATAATTTTTCTCTGCACCTCTTGTTTGTCTGCTGGCAAATGCAATTGGTTGATTTTTTCCTCTTTTATCTTCCTGCATCAGTACAGCCCCTAATCCTTTAACTGATGCGTCTGTACAAAATAAGAAATGATCTTGCAAGTTAACTGAGGAAATGTTGATGACAGATAGGAAGTAGCGAAGTCAGGGGATGATGTAGGTAGTGTGTCAGCGAGATAGCAGGGGAACAAAGCCTAGTGACGTACACACATACTCACACACAGGTTTCTGGAACTTTCCAACCACAGTGTAACACACGTTACACGACCCCTGTTTCACCAGAATTTAGGAAGGAGAGCTCAGAAGGAGGCTAGCATTTGAACCGACAGGTTATGGAGAGAGTGAACAAGAAAGGGGGGCTCAACTAGACTTACTTATTATATTGTCTCTGTAAGACATACCCTGCTCAACTTAGATTTCTCTGAAGATAATAAATTAAGATCCACTCACTGTATTCATATTTAATTCCTACTACAAGAAATCGAGAGTGACAACTAAACAACAAACCTTCTCTACAAGTAACTACAAAGTCTTTTATGACAATAGCAGGGTTATTAATAATTCTAACAGCTTTGTTCTGAATTTTGTCTACTTGTTTTAATGCAACCTCTCCATATCTGCTCCACAAGGGTGAGCAGTATTCAAGCTGAAAGCACACATGACTCTTATAAATTATAGCTAACTGCTCGTCAGTGAAGAAGTTACGGACTCTGTACAATAATCCAAGTTTCTTTGAGGCGGTTTTAGCAAGTGATCTGACATGAGAGGTCCGGTTGAGGGCATTGTTAAGTGAGACACCAAGAATTTCAGAACTTTTGGAGATGGGAATATTTGTAGCATTGAAAGTAATATACGAATCTGACAATACCTGTCTATTAGTAAATTTAATTTAACTGAAGAGAAAATACGACTCTCCCGGACATGAAGACGAAAAAACATATGAAAATATATAGACTAACAGACAAACACTCCAAAGTGTTCATTCGTGAAGTAAACTGCCATTTTATTCCTGTTACTGGCTAAAAGTTTTATTAAGTTTAGGGTAGAACACGCCTCACTCATTACACAGACATAATTACTTATTGATTTACATTAAGTACATCAACGCTGTCGATGATACAGTGGGTATTATTTTTAACAGGACTGAGTCAAGCTCATAGTGACCTGTCTTATTTCCTTATTACATCACCCATTTCTGTGTGTGTGTGTGTGTGTGTGTGTGTGTGTGTGTGTGTGTGTGCGCGCGCGCGCGCTTCATGCCGCAAATTAAAACTTTGTTTGCTTTTATGTTAATTACTCTGTATGGGCCCTCAAATTTTGGGGATAATTTATTGTCTCTTGTATAAATGATATCATAAACAATGTCTCCTAAGCTGATAGGTGAATCTCTTGCCTTCTTGTTAAATGCCTCCGTCATTTCTTCCTTGGACATCGTTAATTGTTTTTTGACTCTTTTGTGTATGTCCTGGAATTCACGTACACGGAGTGTAGAGTAATCATCGTAATTGTATATGGGTAGACTGTCACCTTCTAGGAGCTCATATGGGAGTTTTTTATCTGTCCCATATATAATGAAATGTGGTGTGTCACCTATGGATTTATTTATAGATCTATTAATTGAGGCTTCTACTCTGGGAATCCAATCATCCCAGCTTGCATAATTTTCACTGAGAATGTGTCGTAGCACATCTAATACTTTTTGTTTTGTCTCTCTACCAACCCATTCGATGCTGGGTGATAGGCTAAAACGTTAACCTTTTTGATGTATTGTTTACATATTTCTTGTAAGATCTCAAAATTAAATTCTCCTCCATTATCACTTATTAGTACCTTTGGGGTAGTAAAGCGACATATTACATTACCTGCTATTGCCTTTGCTACTGTCTCTGCTGTCTTATCTTTAATTGGAGCTAAAATGACATAACGGGAAAAATGATCCGTTGCTACGAATAGGTATACGTTATTATTGTATGATAATGGCATCTTGAGTAAATCAACAGCGACAACGTCCCATGGTTGATGTGGTACAGGGTAATTACCCATCGGTGCAGGTGTGATTGGGTATCCTTTGTGTTTCGCACATGATTCGCATCTGTCTATATGAGTGTTTATATCTTTTCGTAATGAAGGCCAGTAATATAACAGCTGGGCTTGTTTGAATGTCTTATCTTTTCCAGGATGTCCTGCATGTGGGTTATCGTTTATCGTTCGTAATACTTGGGGTATCATGTCATTAGGTACTACCAACTGGTTAGTATTTCTTTGGCGTTTTGGTTGTTTAGAGTTAATCTTGTATAATGTATTATTGACCATTGTGAATTGTTCGAGTGGGACATGCAGTTTGGGTAATTGTATGTCATCTCCACTTTCTAACTTGTATATAACTTTAGACCATATTGGGTCAAGTCTTTGTGCCTTTGCGATATCATCATGGTTTGGAATATTTCCTTTGAGATCTAATGCCGCGACCTGAATTGTGTTCGGGTTCCTAGATAATGCGTCAGCTACTATGTTCATTTTACCTTGTATATAATGAATTTGTACATTGTAGTTTTCAACTGTACATTTCCATCTTGCTCTCCTCCCAGAAAGGAGTTTTTCTTTAAACATACCCACTAGTGGTTTATGGTCGGTGAATAAGTGGATTTCGTAACCATATACCAAATCTCGAAACTTTTGTAATGCAAAAACCACTGCAAGTGCCTCTAAGTCTGTAGTGCAATAATTTTTCTCTGCACCTCTTGTTTGTCTGCTGGCAAATGCAATTGGTTGATTTTTCCTCTTTTATCTTCCTGCATCAGTACAGCCCCTAATCCTTTAACTGATGCGTCTGTACAAAATAAGAAATGATCTTGCAAGTTAACTGAGGAAATGTTGATGACAGATAGGAAGTAGCGAAGTCAGGGGATGATGTAGGTAGTGTGTCAGCGAGATAGCAGGGGAACAAAGCCTAGTGACGTACACACATACTCACACACAGGTTTCTGGAACTTTCCAACCACAGTGTAACACACGTTACACGACCCCTGTTTCACCAGAATTTAGGAAGGAGAGCTCAGAAGGAGGCTAGCATTTGAACCGACAGGTTATGGAGAGAGTGAACAAGAAAGGGGGGCTCAACTAGACTTACTTATTATATTGTCTCTGTAAGACATACCCTGCTCAACTTAGATTTCTCTGAAGATAATAAATTAAGATCCACTCACTGTATTCATATTTAATTCCTACTACAAGAAATCGAGAGTGACAACTAAACAACAAACCTTCTCTACAAGTAACTACAAAGTCTTTTATGACAATAGCAGGGTTATTAATAATTCTAACAGCTTTGTTCTGAATTTTGTCTACTTGTTTTAATGCAACCTCTCCATATCTGCTCCACAAGGGTGAGCAGTATTCAAGCTGAAAGCACACATGACTCTTATAAATTATAGCTAACTGCTCGTCAGTGAAGAAGTTACGGACTCTGTACAATAATCCAAGTTTCTTTGAGGCGGTTTTAGCAAGTGATCTGACATGAGAGGTCCGGTTGAGGGCATTGTTAAGTGAGACACCAAGAATTTCAGAACTTTTGGAGATGGGAATATTTGTAGCATTGAAAGTAATATACGAATCTGACAATACCTGTCTATTAGTAAATTTAATTTAACTGAAGAGAAAATACGACTCTCCCGGACATGAAGACGAAAAAACATATGAAAATATATAGACTAACAGACAAACACTCCAAAGTGTTCATTCGTGAAGTAAACTGCCATTTTATTCCTGTTACTGGCTAAAAGTTTTATTAAGTTTAGGGTAGAACACGCCTCACTCATTACACAGACATAATTACTTATTGATTTACATTAAGTACATCAACGCTGTCGATGATACAGTGGGTATTATTTTTAACAGGACTGAGTCAAGCTCATAGTGACCTGTCTTATTTCCTTATTACATCACCCATTTCTGTGTGTGTGTGTGTGTGTGTGTGTGTGTGTGTGTGTGTGTGTGTGTGTGTGTGTGTGTGTGTGTGTGTGTGTGTGTGTGTGTGTGTGTGTGTGTGTGTGTGTGTGTGTGTGTGTGTGTGTGTGTGTGTGTGTGTGTGTGCGCGCGCGCGCGAGCGCGCTTCATGCCGCAAAGCAAAGGAGTGAGCTACCTCTCGATCAAGAGATCAAGGAAGGTGGTCGTAGTTGGGAATGGATGGAGGGAGGAGGAAGGGAGAGGATTTAGAGCTCTGTCCCAACACAGGACCATTCTTGGTTTCCTGGCCACGACATCGACAAGGCCTGGATACCTTATCTGAATCGCGAGTGTACAGTAACTCCATATGCTCCTCTCAAATAACTCATTACCACAGCTCTCACTCCTGACTTTTGTCATTCCAACAAGGTCCAAGCTTCACTTCCATACGTTGGAGTTGGTATCACAATACTATCATGCAGCGACTTTTTTACTTCCGTGCTCACTTCCCTATTTCTTATCTCTGCTTTCAAATAACCAGCAACCTTCCTTCTTTGTTGTACCCTTTCAAGCACTTCACCCTCCAGACTTCCTTCCTCACTCGTTACACTACCCATTTAGTTAAATGCACTCACATTTTCCATTTCCTCATCATCCAACCTCACTGTGCATTCAGTGACTTTCCCTCGAATACTATAAATTTACTCTTCTCTGCATTTACCTTTAGATTACGATTCATACACACTCTCAGAAAATCATTCACCATGCCTTGCAGTTACCCTTCGTCTTCTCTCTTCAATACAGCATCATCTGCAAACAACAGAACAGGAAGTTTCCAAACCCCGTCCTCTCTTATTAGGGCCGCTCCAACATCCAATGCCGTAACTTGTATCTCTTGTAACTCCATCCTTATACAGACTGAACAACCATGGAGACATGACAAATCCCTGTTTCAATCCAACATTCAGATAGAAAAATTCACTGGGTTCGCTACTCACAAGCACTGCAGCCTTAGCACACACATATATACTCTCAACTGCATCCAGTAGCGTCCCATTTATTCTATAAATTCATATTTTCCACATTCTCTTTCTATCCACTCCGTCATATGCTTTCTTCAAATCCATGAGGGCCATATACAACTTATTTCCCTTCTCTAGAAACTTCTCCACCAAAGACCTGAGGATGGACATCTGACTTACACAACCCCTTCCCTTCCTAAACCTCCCTGTTCTTCTCCAACGAGTTCCTCTGTTATTTCCCCAACTCTGCCAATAAGTATCCTTCCATTCACTTTTCCTATTACACTCAGAGAACAAATGCCCCTGGCATGATTACCAAACACTTTTTTTTCCCTTTTTCCTTTCCTCAAAAGTTGTATTATTTTTTTTTTAAGTATGTTTTTGCCATTCCTTTTTTTTACTGTCCTACATTTTGCAAGTTGGCTAGAAATAACTGTCTTAATCTTAAAACATATCGTTGGCTTAGAAATAACTACTTTTGCCATAAAGCATTTGATTTCAGTCACAGCTCACTGTAGTCCCATACCTGCTTCCATCACGGCGTCAGCCATCAGACTGCTGTTGAGTCTGATAAAAGTTGATCTGTCATGGATCGTAAAGAGAAAGAATCTGGCACATAATGTTAGAGAATATAACTTCCGTCTTTCATCCAGTTCACCTTTGTACCACGCTTCTGTGTCGGTGCGGGCTTTTCGGTCCTCTTGAAAACGCAGCACCAATATGCAATTACCTGAATCTGAAATGCAATAATAATCGATTTTGAAATATAAGTATGATAACAAGCAGTATACAGCAATACATTTCACATTTCTCTAAATTATTCCCTAGCCTAAAAATATCCTTATCATTCACATCAATTAGATGATCTATGAAAGTTACTTGTAAACCACTGGCACAAAGAGTTCATAGAATGTACCAGTTAATTATGATCACATATAATGCATGGCCCACATCAGATCAGGCATACTAAGTGCATGAAATCTAGAGCCATATTATTATAATTGCGTGTAGCAAAGGTGTCCGAAAGGCCCTGTTCTTTAACGGTCATTTATGGAATACCAATACGTGGTAGATGTGATAGGTCTCGTCCAGTATTACAAAGCAACGGCACAGAAAAGCCAGGAATGCTTCAATTTTTTTTGTAAATTGTCGGGGGTTTCTCCTCATCTTGGCCCTCTCAGTATTAAATAAGGCTCCAGGCTATCTGACACGACTATTCATTGTAATACAGGCATGGTAAAAAATTGCCTCCAGTCGTGTTGATGATTAAAAAGGTTGTGTTTTGGAAGTGTCAGTCACCTTTTTTCTTTCAACTTCTGAAAATAATCATTTCCAGGAACTAAAACAGAACCACATTTTCAATACTTTCAGCAATTCTTCAAAGTATATATTATCACGATGCAGGAAGTGTGTGAAGCACCCTGTTACTTGCATCAAGAAAATGCCTTACAAATAAGTTGGAGTCAGATAACAAGATAACATTTCTCAGCAACAGGGTGTATATCAATATGGTGATTTCACAGTATTAACAGGTAATTATTTCATCAGATAACTATAAAATTATTCATGGGTCATTCATGTCTGCATAATCAGATTGCCGGATTTCGGACTGATTTTTTTATAAGTCATGTCCAGAAACTGATCTGTATGGATTTAAAGTATTTTGCGTGACTCGTGTGCTACAAAACACATGGTCAAATCAGTCCCTATTAGTTCATTTGAGGCGGCAGACTCAGGGTTGAAATTAATTGCCTAACGATGGCTGGCAAAAAAAAAAAAATGGTTATGTATTCTAAGCCGTTACTCAAGACTTTTAACCTTTTATGGTATGATAATTTTCTACGAGTTCAATAAAATCATCTGCCGTTACCCAGAATATAATTCAATGGGCGGTTTGAGTTGATGGAGATAATGAAGATTGTTTCTGCTTTCCTTACAATTTAGGCATTTCTCTTAATTGGAAAAACTCTTGTGGCACTAGGCAGAATGTATAAGAGATATATTCTTGCCCTGTCGTAAAGAATTCCTTCGCTTTATGATTTGTTTGCAGCCAGCCCTTCCAGGATTTAGGTATCTGAGTACAGAAACAGGTTATAAGAGGTCTTCTTCCTGCTGAATAAATTTAATTGGTGGTGGTAGACATAAGGAAACTTCGTTATCAATACTCTCTGGACCCTCTGTCTATATTATACTGTAGTCAGTATTGTAAATCCCTTAACATTATACTTTAAGCAATAATGTCTTACGTTAATAAAAGGACGCTTCCAAGGCAGTTTTGATCTCTCATCAGATTAAGGCCAATACTAACGCACTATAGCTGATATGATGAAGCTAGTCCATAAGGTACTCACTGTAACGGACACTCAGAATCTCAATAATGTATTCAGTCCTTGACGATGCCGTGGCCAGGAAATCAAGAATGGTGTCGTGTTGGGACACAGCTCTTAATCGCCTCCCCTCCTCCTCCCTCCATCCATTCCCAGTTACAACCACCTTCCTTGATCTCTTGATCACAGGGTAGTTTACACCTTGGCTTCGCGTTGTGAAGCGCGCGCGAGCACACGCACGCACACACACACACACACACACACACACACACACACACACACACACACACACACACACACACACACACACACACACACACACAAATGTGTGTTCAAATAAGGAAACAAGACAAGTCATTACGAGTTTGATTCAATCCTGTTAGAAAAAACACCCTGTCTGTCTTCGAAAGCGTGGGTGTAATTAATGTAATTCAGGAAGTAAATTTATCTGTGTCACAGGTGAGACCTGCTCTACCCATAGCTCAATAAAATTATCAGTCAGAAGCAAGAATAAAATAGTAATTTACTTCAGGAATGAACAACTTGGAAAGTGTTTGTCTGTTAGTATGTCTTCATGTGTTTTACGTTTTCTTGTCCGGGAGAGTTGTATTTTCACTTCAGCTGAATAAAATCCTCTGGGAGTAGCAATATTTTAATACCAATTAATGCAAACTGATAATTCCAGATAATGTGAACGATTAATTCGGAAACTATCTGCCTTACTTTCATTCTGTTTACTTGACCTCTTTCTCTGTCTTTCACGTCTTTATCTATAGATAGGGTTCGTTATCGCTTATGGTGAATAAAATCGCGTTTTTAGCGGGCGTGAAATGGCAATAAATGTGAAATAATGATTAAGAGTCTGTTTGTCATTCCTCTTGTCCGCTTGTCCAATTACCTATCACGCTTTTGTCTACAAGAAAGGTCTGTTACCACTTATTATGAATAATGTCATCTGGTGAAATAAAGAATATAAGTCAACGTGAATCTGTCTGTCTGTTCGTAAGTCCGTCTGTCTTGTTTAGGAGGCGGTTTCTTTCCGAAAAAGCATGTTAATCGTCTCCCTCTCCTTTCCTCCGTCCATCCCACACTACCACCACCCCGCTTGATCGAAGGGCAGTTAACTCCTTTACTTTGCGGTCTGAAACAGCGTAAGATGCTAAGAATGTGTTGTAGCATCTCCGTTAATACGTCCGAAAAAATTCTGACAGCACAGTAACAGTACAAAGGAGGGTGATGCAAAACGGAATGAGCGTTATACTCGTATTGATTCCAAATGTAAAAATATTGTAATATTGTTTATAACATTCAAGTTTGCTTGGAATTTTCTCAGACAGAGAATCATGTTGTTGAAGTCATCCTCAGAAAAACAAACAGAAAAACTGACGGAAAGACAGGCATATACATTAAAGAGATTCTTCAATGTTGTTTTGTTCTTAATATGAACAAACACATTTAGTGAGCCAGGCTGAATATAAACTATTCCCGCAAGGAATAGGGAAGACACAGACACACGCCATTTGATATTCCGAATAATTGTTATTATATGCTTGCTAAAGACGAACGATTGCATGCATCTTCGGAAAGAAATCGCCTCCTAAAAAAGACGACAGACAAACAGACAGACTCAGATTCTGGATTATCGATTCACATTGACTTATTATATTTTTTATTTCACCAGATGTCATTTTTTGTGATTAAGTGATAACAGACCCTTCTTGTAGGGGAAAACGTGACAGGCAATTGGGCAGACGGACAAGGGAAAAGACAAACAAGTCTCTCAAACATTATTACACATTGACTGCTATTTCACTCCTGCTAAAAACAGGCGATTTCATTCAGCATAAGTGAGAATAAACTCTTTCTGTAGATGAAGTCGCGAGAGACTGAGAAACAGGTAATATAAACAGAACGATAGTGAGGCAGACAATTTCAGAATTGCGAGCGAGAACAAATTTAGTCACAGTTTGAACCCCCGACATATGTACCCGAGCGAGAGGTTAATCTCATCAGCAAGAAATCGGGGCAGGGGTCGGGAGGAAAACTATGTAGTACAGTAGCGAACTTTTTTTTTTTTTTTGTCTCAGCTAATTTTAAAGTTAAAAGATAGACACCAATTTGGAAATCGCATAAAAATCGTCAATTATTTTCATTTCATAGACAACCCGCAATTCCCAACAGTTTATCCGTAAATCGAGGAAACTATTTTTTTATAAGGCAGATTAGTGTAACAGCAGGCTGCGCAAGAAGTAACTATCTAAGGCAGCGTTTCTCAAACGGGGTTCCCCGGAACCCTAGGGTTCCACAAGAGGTCGCTAGGGGTTCCCAGAGAAATAGTGATAAATAGGCTAATCATATGTATAAACATTTCTGAGTCATTTTTGTGTTTAATTTCATATTTGTAATTTTACTATACACGTGTATCATCAAGTGATTCACTCGAGTACATGACACATGCACGGTCTCCATCAGTCACGTATGTACAGTCGTCAAACTTTCCACCTGGGCCACCCACCCGCCAGGGGTGGGTAACGGGAGCTGGTAACAGTGTACAGTATATGTTTGTTCGTGAGTACATGCTCGAAGAAAGTTCGGATCATCAACTCTCGTCTTCCGTAGTGAACCTCAGTCAGAGTTCATCCCAATATTCAGTAGTCAATTTTTAGCCGATAGAATTTTAAAGGAACTTCTTGAAAGTATTGGATAATGCAAGTATTGAAAACAATAAGTAAAATAATCTAAAAGATCACATCTTTACATATATTAAATATTTATAAACGTATTCTTTTTCATAATAAACCCATGGCTCATCACTTAATCGTTACGTGGATCACTGTTTGCAATGCAAACACGGCAACTGTTTTGATAGTTGATATATATTAAGTATGTGAAACAGTACTGTGGGTGACGTGGTAGTCAACGCTTCCGCCAGCCGATCCGTGTGACGTGGTTCCACCCCCGTCAGAGGAGATGGGTTTCTCCAATTATCTTATGACCTAGATCTTAACAGCAGCCAGTCAGCAACCAACATCACAAATCCTCGCACCCCGGGCCTCGGTGACGGGCGCTAAAGCGCCTATGTTCTTGGGATAAATAACAACAACAACAATAATAATAATAATAATAATAATAATAATAGATAAAAAATATAAAAAAAAAATCAGTGTTCCACCCTGTAATGATAATTTCATGTTCGGTATGTTGCATTTACCAATCACATAAGTAATATCACAGGCAATGGTGATATAAATGCCCCAACAATTCATGAATCAATAGCAATTGTGCTTAAAATGACTGGAAGCTTTTGCATACTATGATGTAGCTGTGGTGTCTTCATCTTCCAATAATGTGAGATAATGTTGTTCGATGAATAGTCGATGAGCGTGTAAATGTGTGACCTCACACAAAAGCGGCACCGCTCACAATCAGTTATCCTTGTAATGTGTAACTCAGTCTTTTGTTAGATCATCGGACTACAAAGGTGTGCTGTAATGACCATAGTCATATGAAGTATGATACGGTAAGTCAGTATCATAGCTGATATAATAGCCACATTCGACAACGGTATGCATAAACTCTTTGCCTGTTGAGGTGACAGTATTTTAACCTACCTCTCCGTGGTGCACCATAGAACACATACAAACATCTACCTGAAGTACTCTCAACGAGGAAATAAGCAACCGTTAACAGTGTCTGAACATCATCCTAAAGTTTATTGACCAATGTAATTCATGATGTGACTGTGGCAGGTAATCATACTTGTAGCTGGATGTAGATGCTAGGTAAATGCATTTCTCTTCAACCTATACTGATAATGGTATCAAGCGATCACCAAATGAAATGGAATTACTGATATAAGGAGAGAGAGAGAGAGAGAGAGAGAGAGAGAGAGAGAGAGAGAGAGAGGCCTGAAGCAATTCCAGTAGATAGTGCATTAACATGTTTTGGTAACAATGTAAAAACAACATAGAAAATAAAATGTTTAGAATTGTTAAGAATGCAAATATTTAGTAGAATGCTAATGGATGTCAAAAACTAGTTCGGCAATTATTATCACTGACGGTATGAATAACGTAACCCTCCCCCCCCCCTCCCCCGTCCGGCGCCTGCCCTGGTCTTCACCATGCCAAGCTCCCCCCTTAAGCAGCTCTCCCACCGGCTAGACCAATTACAGGAAACCGGTCGCATGGAATTGTTGTGTGCCACTGGTTGCACGGACCAAGGCCAAATAAGTATAGTATAATATATATTGTTGTATTATATACAATAGTATATATTTATATCATTATATATATTATCGCATTATAAAATTAATATAGTCATTTATTTGGCCTTGGTCAGCGCGATTTGTGGCATTCAGTTTTCCGTGCGACCAGTTTCATGCAACTGGCTGCGCTGATGAGAGAGCCGCCTTACTCCTGAGACATTTTTCTCCCCACCCAACTCCGTACCCAGCCATCTATGGGATGAACTCTGACTCTGAGTCTGACGGAGGTTCACTACGGACGAAAAGTGTTGATGATCCGAACTTTCGTCGAGCATGTACACACGAACAAACAGATACACTGTTGCCAACACCCGTTAACCACCTCTCGCGGCTGAGTGGCCCAGGTGGAAAGTTTGGCGACTGTACTTCCTGGCGTGCTGGTATAGTCCCTCATTCACCCACGTTATGTAGTAAATGTTACCCATCATTTAGGGATTTTATATGGATTTTAAGTTTAAGTATGTTTATGATTTTGTTAATTTATGGGAAGTTAGTGTTTTTTTTTTTTTCTCTCTCTCTCCTTCAATGTTAGTTCCTCTGTTTGACTTAATTTGCTTCAGTTTTATTTAAGTTTTATTTATCAAGTTGTTGTAGTAGTATTTGTAGTTATTATCTGTTCTCGTTCTCTTTATGTGTTATATATGATATTGGTTATGTTTATTTTTGTGTGTGAATGAAAACCTCCATATGAGGTCTCTTGAACAGTTTGATTTTTTTTATTTATTAATTTTGAAGTCAATAAACTTCAGATAATCATAAGTTATTTTTTGCTTAAACCAGTTGTCAGAAAAAATATATTATGTTCTCCTTATGAACTTTAAGTTTCTACAAGAGAAAGAAAGATATCTATCTATCTATCTATTGCCAGAGGCCATAATCCCGTAAGGGGTGGCCATTTGAGGTATTTATTTTATGGAGAGGGGCACTAACCCTCCACCAACCTACTTGTTGACACGTAGGGAGCACGTATGGCTGGGTTATATGGTTACCACCCAGCGTTGTAAATGGTTTCTTGGCTTACAGGAAAACATTTGGCTTGTCACTCAATGTAAAGCCACATATATAATTCTTTCTGCATAAGGGTTCCTTGAGACATGAAAATAGTTTCAAGGGTTCCAAAAGGGTAAAAAGTTTGAGAAACGCTGGTCTAAGGTTGCGTGAGTAGAGCAGCAGCAGTATTTTTCGACGATTGCTGAGAGGAACCAGGTTATGCCTTTCAAAACAAATAATACCTTCCGTTTGGCTCTTTTTGGAAATTTCTGACTGAATCCGAGTCAAACTAATACAATACCCTGATCGACGCAAGAAACTCTAAACTTCTGATTTCTGATTCGAACCGGAGCACACCGAGAGATTTGTTGACAATAATTTTTGTGAGTGGGCAAAGAGCAAAGTCATTCTTAACCTGCTAGATCCCAAGACCTAAAATTAATACAAGGGGAGTATTGGTGTTAGGAAGTGTGAGGGAATATTTTCGGTGTAATCTAATAAGTTATTTTTAGTATGTTCAGGTCAGGAAATCAGAGGAAGAGGATGAGCCACATGAGACAATATTCAGCACTGCCTGACTTGTTCACTCGCTCGCCTGAACAGGTTCCACACTTTCAGTGTGGACGCCTATTACATGTTACAGTATTGTTACTGCCAGATGATTTTATCCAGTTGATGTGAAAATACGACCCTCCCGGACAGGAAGACGTAAAGCATACGAAGATGTACTAAAAGACAAACACTCTCCATATAGTTCATTCATGAGGTAAACTGCTATTTTATTCTTGCTACTGGGTGAGTGATTTATTAAGCTTAGGGTAATAAACACCTCACCCGTGACACAGATATATTAATTTACTGAATTGCATTAATTACACATACGGTTTCGAAGAGACAGCGGGTTTCATTCTTTAACAGGATCGAGTCAAACTCGTAATGACCTGTCTTCTTTCCTAGTTTATTACACATTTGTGTGTGTGTGTGTGTGTGTGTGTGTGTGTGTGTGTGTGTGTGTGTGTGTGTGTGTGTGTGTGTGTGTGTGTGTGTGTGTGTGTGTGTGTGTGTGTGTGTGTGCGCGCGCGCGCGCGCGCGCGCTTCATACCGCAAAGCAAAGGAGTGAGATACCTCTCGGTCAAGAGATCAAGGAAGGTCAAGGTGGTTGTAGTTGGGAATGGAAGGAGGGAGGAGGAAGGGAGAGGTTTTAAGTTGTGTCCGAACACCAGACCATTCTTGGTTTACTGGCCACGGCATCGACAAGGCCTGGATAGTTTCTTTGGATCGTAACTGTACATTATCCTCCATTGTACTGAAAGGTATAAAGAGCATCAGATAGGTGGGACACGGGCAGACAGGAATACTAACGTGAAGTGAGAAGCAGGTGGCAACACCAAGTCATCAGGAGAACCAAAAACCTTGACCTCATGTTCTTCTGCGTTGACTTTATGTACTGTATCAGTTAATTACTTAGCCTACACCATATGCAGTTGGCAATCTGAAAATGCAAATCCTCTGTCAGTAGTTTACTGACAGTAGTAAACTGCACTATTTACTTACCTCCTAATTTTACTATCAAAAATTCTTCTACTATCTTACTTGTACGATGGAACACATTCTATCCATTTCTCCTTTCTCTGAAATCTCCATCTTAGGAGATTTCAATGTTCACCAACACCTTTGGCTCTCCTCTCCTTTCACTGATCCACCTGGTGAACAAGCCTTCATCTCTTCTATCCTTAATGACCTAGAGCAGCTTGTACAGCACCCTATCCATATCCCTGACCGCCTTGGAGAGAGCTCCAACATACTTGACTTCTTTCGTACAACTACTCCTTCTGCTTACACTGTTAATCTTTTCTCTGCGTTGGGCTCCTCTTATATAACCTTGTTACTTTAACCTGTCCTATCGCTCCGGTATGGCCTGTGGACCCTCCAAAGAAACGTCGTCTGTAGCACTTTGGTGCTGTGGATTGGGAGGCCCTCAGGCAGTACTTATTTGATTTTCCCTGGAATGGTTATTTCTTCCATGGCCGGGAGCCATCTGAGTGTGCCTTGCGCATTACACAGGTTAACCTCTCGGGCATGGAAGCATGCAGTCCGTTCTCTTATCATCTGACTAATGCAAGAAAGCCTTTGGTTTAATCACGCTGGTTCTAATGCTGTCCACAACAAGGAGAGGGCCTATCATAGGTACCAGAGCCAACCCACCCCTGAATCACATCTTTTTTATGTTTCTACCAGGAATTGTGCTTAATCTGTTCTTCGCTCTGAAAAAAAAATTATTCATCCATTCTAAATGCTCTCAACTCTCCAACTCGAATTCTTCCTGCTCCTTCTGGCACCTTGCCAAAAACCTTTCTAAAAACTTTACCTCATCATCCTTCCCTCCTCTTTTCGATTCTGATGGTTCTGTAGCTATTTCTTCTACTGATAAAGCGGATCTGTTTGCTCAGACTTTCTCCTCCAAATCAACCTTAGACGATTCCGGTGCTATTCCTCCCTCACTTCCCCCTCTGACTTCCTCATAGCTAACATTAAAATTTCCTCAGCTGATGTATTTTCTGCCATCACTGGCCTCAGTACTAAAAAGGCATATGGGCCTGATGGGGTCGGGTCCCTCCTGTTGTTCTCAAGAACTGTGCTTCTGTGCTTACATACTACCAAGGCAAACTCTTTCGCCTTTGTCTGTCAACTTGTACCTTTCCTTCTTGCTGGAAGTTTGCTCTCATTCAGCCAGTCCCAAAGAAAGGTGACCATTCCCAACCCTCTAACTATCGTCCAATTGCTTTAACATCCTGTGTCTCAAAAGTTTTCGAGTCAATTCTTAACAGAAAAATTTAAAAGCGTCTTTCCTATCATAACCTTCTTTCTGACCGTCAGTAGGTGTTCCGTCAGGGGCACTGCACTGGCGATCTTCTCACCTACCTTTCAGATTCCTGGTCATCCTCCTTTCGGGACTTTGGCGAAAGCTTTGCCATTGCACTTGACATCTCAAAAGCTTTCGATCAAGCCTGGCATATATCTTTAATTTCCAAACTGCCCTCTTACAGTTTCTATCCTTCTATTTGTGCCTTCATCTATAGCTTCCTTTCCAGTCGTTCTATAGCTGCTGTTGTAGTCGGCCATCGTTCTTCTCCTAGATCTATTATCAGTGGTGTTCCTCAGGGCTCTGTCCTATCACCATCCCTCTTCCTTTTATTCATCAATGATCTTCTAAACTGTACATCTAACCCTATCCATTCGTACGCTGATGATTCCACCCTTCACCTTTTCATTCGGTTCCCGCAATGCCCATCTCAGCAGTTACTTCAACAAACAAGGGATGAGGGTATCGCACACCTAATGTCTGACTCGGCTCATATCTCTGGCTGGGGTACAAATAATCTTGTTATTTTTAATGCATCAAACAATTTTTATACCTGTCAACCCGTCAAAATCTTCCACAGGAGTACCCACTACTGTTTAATAATATCCAGCTCAATCCTGCATCATCATTGAACATGCTTGGGGTTTCATTCACACAGGTCTTGTCTTGGAAAGATCATATTGCATCTCTTGTGAAATCTGCTTCCAAGAGATTGAGTGTGCTAAGCCGACTCCGTGCCTTCTTTATTCCTGCACAGTTGTTGAATTTATACATAAGTTTTATTCACCCCTGTTTAGAGTACAACTCTCATGTGTGGGGAGGCTCCCCACATACAGCTCTTCGCAATAGGGTGGAGTCAAAGGCTATTTGTCTCATCAACTCTCCTACTCTTACTGGTTCCTTTCAACCTTTGTCTCTTCGCCGCACTGTTACCTCTTTATCTGTTTTCTATCGCTACTTCAATGGTCACTGCTCCTCTGAACTGCCTGTTTGCATCCCTCCACCTCTACGACGGGCGCGTAACACCCGTCTAGCAACAAACTCTCATTACTTTGCTGTCGAACACTCTAATGCAAGAGTTAACCGTTACTCTCAGTCCTTCATTTATGCAACTGGTCAACACTGGAACTGTCTCCTTCTGTCTGTATTTCCTGCTTCCTATGATCTCCAGTCTTTCAAAGCAGTGTGTCCAGGCATCTCGAAATGAATGGATCTTGAATTTGGCTCTCTTTTGTTTTTGTGTTTTTTGTTTCTTTCTTGGAAGGAATGTTAGTGTGGGCTCAGCCTTTGGTTCCTTCTTCCTCGCATAAAAAAAGTAGTAGGAGTAGTAGTGGTGGTGGAGTGAGAGGACGTGTGCCAGGTGCTCCGTGTTATCGTCTCGAAATCATAGTAAAAATGATTGTGGGCTCTTAGAAATTGATACCCACTCCAGCATAAAGTGGACACTGTTGCATATGTGAAAGAAAATCTTAAATATCAGCTATATATAGCTTGGAAAATGTGAAACATTGTGAAAACTACGGTGTGAGGGGAAGGAAGGGTGTGTGTGTGTGTGTGTGTGTGTGCAGGGAATGTTAGCTAGCGAGGTGCGACCTGAGAGGGTTATCTGGACTGGTGTCAACACCATACATTATATCATCAGCCACCCGGGACCCCGCCACCACATGTGCGCTGCCCCACACACCCAGAATATAAGTATCGCCACCCTCACTTACAAAATAAGTACCTCTCTGAAGTCCATTTTTCAATTATTAACTTTGTCCACAAATAACAATGAGACGTGGGATGCCTGTCACACACCTCTTGTTCACTCCATTATCCTTTGAGCATTAGCTCCCTTTCCCTAACACATCAGCTGTTACCACACACTGAATATCACCCACTGATCACTAGCATACACACCATCTAATAATACTTTATAAACACTGTATCAAACACTAAATATAACAGCAACTACCACTAACTATACAACAATCTCCTACATACACACCACCAGCATAGCCAGGTGGTATAGAAGTGTGGCATACAAAAACATTTAGGTAGGGAATCTTACACACACCTTAGATGACACGGTAATATAAACACATCATACATACAGACACACACACACAGTGACTGTTCTTAAATAACTATAAAACATATTATACACAGAAACTCATCGTATAAATATATAACCAATCACAGTAGATAAGTCTATAATATAATAATAAATAGTAGAATAATAATCAAAACTTTATTTTTAATATATAAGATTAATACATATAACTTCAATTAAATAACAAATTTAAACATAGTACCCTAGTTTTAAGTACACTATTATTATTAAATACAATAGTAATAAGGGTATTTTTAATATAATATCTATATAATAGGACTAATGTAAACTCCATAAAATTACAAACTAGAACTACTTACTCAATCCTCTAAAAATTTTATTTTGTATTCAAAAGAAATACTAAACAAACCTTGTTAATGCCAATGTGCCTTAGTAAACCAAGGTGCCTCTATCTTACATCCACAACACACCACAACCATACATCACACATCACATGTCACAACACCAACACACACACACGTACACGTACACACATTGTCCCAACGCCACACACCACACCACACTCACCCCTATACCACAGCGTCCAAAGACCCAATATCACTAAACTACACACACACACACACACACACACACACACACACACACACACACACACACACACACACTGCCTTTACGCCGCACACCACCCTCACCCCTACACCTTAACGCCTGAAGACCCATTACCAATAAACAATGCTACACATTATTGCTCCACACCAATTGGCCACCTACTTAACCCTTGAACAAAGAAGCGTTGTTTTACTTCATATCAAACTCTAAATACATATCATTATCAGTTCAGTCGATTATTAGTATAAGACAGAACAATTAGATATTAACTGATATGCAAAACTAGAGAAAAACGAGCGAACTGCTTCATAACTTAATCATATTATCTACCAAAATGGAAGTAAAACAAGCACATTCTTCATTTATATCAAATCTAAATTTAAAATTCGTATAGTAAAGCAGTAGTTCTAGTAACATTATATTTAATTTTCATTTAAAAGTACTACAAAAAGTAGCCAGAGTTATTATTATTAATACTGTACCACAGTATAAAAACTTTAACACCATGGCCACGCCACAGTATTGTTGTCAGTGCTCCAGTAGGCAGCATAAGTGTATCAGGTGCTCATGTGCAACAAACAGGTCACCGTGTACATACTGTAGGATGGGACCTTTCTGTATGAATGTGTTAGGGAATCACAGCCCACCAAAAGTGGCACTTGACCGCTTCCAACATGGCAGGCGACAGATTGGTGACATGGAAATTGATGGGGCGGTCACTAACAATATGCACGATCACACGGACATGCGTGGTGGTGAAAGACCCCGTGGTGAAGCGAGGGATAGGGATGGACGCCAAGATGCGAGAGATATGGAAGCGCTGGGTGGGTTAAATCACCATGGGGAAGTGAATAGTAGTGAAGTTGGGGGTGAGGAACATCATGAGGTTTATAATAGAAATGAAACTCAGGATGAAGACCACCATAGATGTGTGCATGAAAGAGGGAATCGTCTAGGTATTATACGTCCTCAGAACGGTAGTGACACAAACAAAGAGGAATCAGAACAGCCTCAAAGGTCTGTGCGAGAAGGTCGTCCCACATACTGGATGGGCAAATCCCGAGAAAATGCAGTAACCTGGGTGAACACCACATATAATGAAATAGTTGGATGGTCCTCAAGTAACCTTTTTGAACCTCCTAAATGCAATGCTACAACTGACATGATCAAGGAAATCACTCGCCTGATAGCCAACTACAACAATAACGCACCCATTGCCTCATTCTCTCTTAAGATCCTTGTACTAAATACCACATCTCTTCCTCAACATGACCCGCCCAAGAACTAGCATTGCAGAAAATATTAAGGCCATCCAAAGGCGGGTTGAAACATGGAAAAGAGGTGAAATCAACAACCTACTTGAGGAAGCAAAGGCCTTGCAGATGAGAATAAACAACCGAGGTAGAAGAAATCAGAATACCAACGATGTTGCAAGGATTTTTGGCAGCAAGATGAGACAGGGGAAGGTGTCGATGGCAACAAGATCCCTGTCAGCTGAAACACCAAACGGAGTACTTGACCTGACAGATGAAACAATGCAACAACTAAGAGAAAAACAACCGACTGTACGACAAGCAAGTGCCCAGTCAAAGCTTGACGGCAACTATACTCCTCCCAATCCCATCATATATGACAGGATAACTGGAGATATGGTGTGGTGGAAGGCTATGCACACACAGGGAGGGGCAGGACCGTCAGGCCTGGATGCAAAATCTTGGCGAGTAATCCTCAGTAACATCAAGTTTGGGGATGCAGCAACAGACCCTAGAGTGCGAGCTGTTTGCGGAATCGTTTAATCTCACCCAGTTGGTAGAGCAACCAACCAGAATACCTGATAATCCTGACCATAATGCCCATCTCTTGGATTTATTCTTGACAAATAATCCAGATCAATACAGGATAGAGGTACTGTCACCACTTGGATCCTCTGACCACAATCTCATCAAAGCCTCATTAGTTAACCCTCCTACACCTCCCCATTCCGAACCTGTCAGGGTGACCCGATGGCACTTTGACAGGGCAGACTGGGATGGATTTAGAAATTATCTTGCTGATGTTCCATGGCAGTCTTTCTTCTCTAGTGATCCAAATTCTACCCAGTCCCACATTTGCGACTTAATACTAGCTATCTATCTATCTATCTATATACCTAGGCTGCTTCCCCCAAGGAAAGGGAGGTATGGATTTATTCATACCAAGTCAACAATTCACTAAAAGATCAAACTCTCCAAAATGGTTTGATGGCAATTGTGCCAGAGCAAGAGCCCAAAAGTCATTAGCATATAACTCTTACTTAAAATAAAAAACATCTGAATCACTCTCCCAATTTAAAATTGCTAGAAATCATGCAAAAGCTGTATTAAATCTATCTAAATCAAACTTTCTTCAAAAGCAAACATCAAAACTACTTAACAACCCTAATGACAATAGAATATTCTGGTCAACTCTTAATTCTTTCAATAATAACTTTAACAAGTCATCTTCCATTCCCCCACTAAAATCTTCAGATGGCAATATTACAAATGACCCACGTGGGAAAGCAGATATCTTTGCTAGTACCTTTGCAAGAAACTCTACCATAGATGATACCAGCCAGAATGTCTCAGTACTGGAACTTGATTCTCTCGAAATTGCCCCACTTAAAATAAAGACAAGATTCGTAAAATCCATCCTAGACAATTTACCTACCAACAAAGCTCCAGGCCCAGATGGAATTCCGCCAATTGTTTTGAAAAAGTGTTCCCCTGAACTTGCCTCTGTCCTAGCCAAATTATTCAGACTATGCATACGTACTTCTTTATTCCCAAATTCATGGAAAGAAGCCAATATCCACCCAGTTCCTAAGAAAGGAAGTTCGTCTGACCCCTCCAATTACAGACCAATAGCTGTCACATCTTCTCTTGGTAAGGTATTTGAAACTTTAATTAATAAGCATATTGTTAAACATCTTGAATCCAACAACTTAATTAGTGATAGACAATACGGTTTTTGCCACGAAAGATCCACCATTGACATACTCAATCTCTTAACTCATACCATCCATCAATCAATTGATCTTTTTGGAGAAACTCATGCAGTAGCTCTTGATATCTCTAAAGCTTTCGACAGAGTATGGCACCGTTCCCTGCTGTCCAAACTCCCTTCCTATGGACTAACGTCTTTTGTTCCTTTGATTTCTTCTTATCTTAGTGACAGGAAAATAAGAGTAAAAGTAGATGATGTATATTCAAATTTCCACTCAATTAATGCCGGCGTGCCACAGGGATCAGTTCTGGCGCCAACCCTATTTCTGGTTCATATTAATGATCTCTTATCTGTCACCCACAATCCCGTTCACTCATATGCAGGTGACTCAACACTACATAGTTCATTCACATTCAGACATCCATTTACAAAGTCTAATATCTCTACCTCTCAACTCAGTACAGCCATCTCCATAAATCAAGATCTAGCTACAATCAGTGAATGGGGACAAAACAACCTTGTCTCTTTTAATGCTAGTAAAACTAAATATATACAGTTTACTAATAGACAGATATTGCCAGATTCGTACATTACCTTCAGTGCTACTAATATTCCCATCTCCAAAAGTATTGAAATTCTTGGTGTCTCACTTAACAGTGCCCTCAGCTGGACCTCTCATGTCAGATCACTTGCTAAAACCGCCTCAAAGAAACTTGGATTATTGTACAGAGTCCGTAACTTCTTCGCCGATGAGCAGTTAGCTATAATTTATAAGAGTCATGTGCGCTCTCAGCTTGAATATTGCTCACCCTTGTGGAATGGTTGTGGAGAGGTTGCATTAAGACAACTAGACAAAATTCAGAATAAAGCTGTTAGAATCATTAACAACCCTGCCATTACATATAAACTACCTCCCCTGCAAGTAAGAAGGAATGTTGCCTCCCTTGCATTATTTTACAGATATTTTTATGGCAAATGCTCAGACGAAGTTGCGTCCATGATGCCACCTCTCCATGCCTTCCCTCGTGCTACACGGGCATCTGGTAGCGCTCATGACCGGAATGTCACTCAACCATATTGCAGAACTTCTGCCTATCAGAATTCTTTCATTCCCCGAACTACATCTCTCTGGAACTCGCTTCCCCAGAGTTGTCTTCCTCCAAATTTCAACCCACAACTGTTCAAGTCTAACTGTTACAGATATTTTATGAATAGAGGACACCAGTAATCTGGTGTATGGATTATTTTTTTTTCCCCATTTGTTTTTCCTTCCTCTGTTCTGTTATTAAAAAAAAAAAAAAAAAAAAAAAACACTATTGCCTCACTTGCAAGGAAGCTTCAAGTCAGTGCAGTAACATCGAAGCAATGACGGCTTGCAGACTAATCCCCCTTGATAAGAATCCTGGATTCAGGCCCATCTGGGTGGGTGAAGTCTTAAGACGGATTATAGGAAAATGCATCATGGAGGTGGTGAAAGATGATGTGAAGCAGGCAGTTGGCAACCTCCAGGTGTGTGCAGGCCAGCAGGCAGGAGGTGAGGCAGCAGTTCACTCCATGAGGAAAATATTTGGGGAAGAGGACTGTCAGGCAGTATTATTAGTTGATGCCTCAAATGCATTTAATTCCATCAACCGGGAGGCAATGCTGCACAATATCAAGGTTAAATGCCAAGCATTTGCCCAATATGTGGAAAACACCTACAAAGAACCAGCAGACCTCTACATTGTGGGTAAGACAGCGGCTCACGATGTCGGTGTAATCCAGTCCACAGAAGAAACTACCCAGGGGGACCCCGTTGCCATGGCTATGTACACCCTGGCGATGACAGTGCTGCAACAACAGATCAAATATGAGGCCACCAATGTAAAACAGGTAGCCTATGCAGATGATCTCACGGGTGCTGGCAAGGTCAAGGATGTGAGGAAATGGTGGAACCTTGTAACATCTCATGGCCCTGAAATAGGTTACTCCCCTAATGCAAGTAAGTCCATCTTGATCGTGAAACCAGCTTACTATCAAGATGCACAAGAAGCATTTAGAGGTACAAACGTGATAGTGACCAAGGAAGGTCAGAGGCATCTAGGGGCTGTGATTGGAACTAAGGAATTCAAAGACAAATATGTGAGTGATAAGGTAAAGACATGGGTAGAAGAAATTCATACACTATCCAGCCACGTAAAAACAGAACCCCATGCAGCATACAGTGCATTTACCTATGGTGTAAAGCACAAGTGGACCTTTGTGATGAGGACCATACCAGACATCGAGTTGCTGCTACAACCACTGGAGGATGCAATCAGGGATTCATTCCTCCCATCTTTAACCGTGGCAAGCTATGAACACAGAAATTCACTCAGGCTCACCGAATCCTTGTCACAGAAGATCTGCGCCCAGGTTGAGACGAGTGAAATCGATCACCAAAGGCAGAAAGACATAAAGACACAGATAAGCAAGGAGCGTGAAGCAAGACAAAAAGACCAGCTGCAGCACATAATCGAACATCGAACACCAGACCTGTGCAGAAGAGTTGAAATTGCACAGGAGGCTGGGACATCGAACTGTCTCACAACCCTGCCTCTCAAGGCAAAAGGCTTCCACTTCAACAAACAAGAATTTATTGACGCCATAGCCTTGAGATATGGGTGGCTAATAGAGAACCTACCTCAACACTGTGCCTGTGGCACTGCCTTTGATGCAAACCATGCAATGGTATGCAAGAAGGGAGGCTTTGTTTGCATCTGACACGATGAAGTACGCGACCTCTCTGCCAAAATGCTGCAGGAAATATGCCATGATGTCACGATTGAGCCAGCTCTGCTACCCCTGGACGGCGAGCACTTCACCCAGAGAACAGCAAACACATCAAATGATGCAAGAGTGGATGTCATAGCTCGAGGTTTCTGGACACGTGGGCAGAGGGAGTTCTTCGACATCAGGATATTCGATCCCATGGCAGCATGTCATCGTGAACTGTCTCTCGAAGCTGCACACAAGAGGAATGAACAAGAAAAAAATAGAAATTATCAAGAAAGAATCCAACATGTGCACCACGGTTGATTCACTCCCCTTGTGTTCACGACATCAGGTGGGATGGGTCCAGAGGCAGTGAGATTCTATTCGAGACTGGCAGAGGTTCTGTCTGAGAAGAAACGTCAACCACGGAGTTCTGTTATGGCCTGGGTGAGATGTCGACTCTCATTCTCCCTCGTGAGGTCTGCTCTGCTATGTCTCAGGGGCACAAGATCATCAGCCCTCAGGCCTGTCTCTCTGGCAGGTATGGATTACGAAGCTACAGTGGTCGAGAGTCGCATAGACCAGCGACTCCAATAGTTTAATGTCTTTACTTACACTGTAATATCAATAAATAAAAAATAAAATAATAATAGTAATAGTAGATGGTTGGTAACCACAGCCGTTGGCGTGCTTGGGGCCAACGGATTATAATATGGGGGTTAGTGTTAACCTTCACATTACAACTCCAAATGGTGAACTGTATTAGGAAGGTTGGTTTTGATCTTCACAATATAATTCCCCAATGGATGGAGGTGATTTAAAGAAAAAAAAAGTAGTAGTAGTAGTAGTGGTAGTAATAATGGTGGTAGTGGTTGCAGCAGCAGTAGCAGTGGTGGTACCAGCAGCAGCAACAGTGGCAGTTGTAGTAGTTGTAGTAGTAGTAGTAGAGGCAGCAGTAGTAGTAGTTGTTGTATGTGTGTGTGTGTGTGTGTGAGTGTGTGCGCATCCGGTACCAAACATTTTAGAGCAAGGGTCCCCACTATGGTCAGTGTTCACCCGCAGGGTCGATGGGACTATCCAAGGGGTCGATACATGGCTGGGAGGTCAAAAGGTGGTCGATAACTGGCTGGGGGTGAATAGCGGGTCAATGAATGATGGAAGGTCGATTGAGGATCCATTAACCTACTAGGGTCGAAGGCTGAAACGCATACAAGATATTTCATTAATGTTATATACGACAGCGATGCGGCATTTTCAAATTTTCTTTTGGAATGAAATGTTGACAGGATCCTTTTTTGTTACTTTTTATAGATTAACATATATAGTGGGCTTTCTAAAAATGCTGGTTTTTAAAACTGTTTGTAAATAATACTAAGTGTACCTTACATTTAACGGAATATCAAGCGGTTGAATTTAATTACCGAGCTCTATTTTGTTAATGCATATCATACTTTGATGGATGTCTCCTGTGAGATGTATATAAAGCTGCTTTACGATCGCACCAACCTTGGCCATCGCAATGTTGTGTGACGATTGCTGAACGTGCGATGAATAACAAACGCTGTTAATACACCATACTGTTTTGGATCAAGTTTTACCTAATGCACATTTTAGTTTGCACCCTGTGAGGTAGGTTATAATTACTGGAGGGTCTGTGGGGTGAACACCCCACCCCCTTGTTGGGTTGCAACGATTCCAGTTAGACCTACATTGCGATTTATTATTTCTAATTTGTACACATTCGAGTTTGGTGTGCTGATGTCATGTCCAGTCGGCGGGATCGGTAGTGAACAGGCAATCAGGGACGTTCAGGCGGCTTTCTGTTATATCACCAAGTAGGTATATTTTGTTAGTTCTCCAATACTTTTGATCGAAAATAGAATATTAATCACCTGAGACACCAGTGGTACTACAGTTATTTTCCTTGAGAACGTAGTTCTCTAAGAGAACGGCTCAAATAGCTGCATCACTGTTGCTTTCCTTTACACACACACACACACACACACACATTTATATATATATATATATATATATATATATATATATATATATATATATATATATATATATGGTTGATGTAGGTGCTTACCATCCACTCACTTGATGTAGTGCTGCCCTAGGGTGACTGCCCTTTCCTCTCTTCCTTCCTTCCTTCCTTCCTCTTCTGTCCTTACTTCCTTCATTCTTTCCTTTTCTTCTGCCTATGGGTGACTCTACACTGAGTGACAAGCCAAATGGTTTCCTGTACACCAGGAAACTATTTACAATGATGGGTAGTAACCATATAACTAAATTATGGCACCTGGTGGTTTAGTGGGATATTAACCCTTTTGCGCATGGATAAGTTAATAAACTTTGTTAGACATGATGCGCTGGGTTCTCTCCCCTCCCCCCCACCCACTGCACACTCCAAAAATGTGTATTCTTGGCTTATTTTCACCACCCAAATATAATTATTTTGCCACATAACCCACATATTCCTATTCGTCGATGTTTGTTCTACACGATAAGCAAAAAAAACACACACACACACACACACACACACACACAAAAACACACTATACATGAAATAAACATTCAAGAGCATACATCTTAAATCCCAACATCATAAGTCGAATGTTTACTAATCAATCTCTACATGTTATACCATCATTGGAAAGAATATTTTATTAGCTTTTGAATGCCGGAGGTCCCAGTGTGATACGAGGTATGGTGTTCGAGTAATACGCGGAAAGGTGTAACCCATATTCGACAGACAACAGATTATTGTTTTTTTTCGGGAAGCTCTAGCGAAAAACTTTTCTTGCCACTGTTATGCTTTTATTTTATCATCCTATGCAGAATGTAACTGGCTTTCATTTGAGCCCAAAAGGTGATCCTAAGCCTCATACTATTCAAGAAAAATGCAAAAAACTACAGTATACCCACACTATATTCACATGATTCACTGTGACTATTATTATAGCTGAATACTCACATTAGGTGCAGGGTAGAGGCAGTATAGTTCATTAGAAACAGTAGCACAATCTTTGTTGGCCCAATGGCTGATAACAACAAGGATTGCTTCACAAACACCAAATTTCCTATTGCAAACACCAAATCTTATCACAATGGTGCCCAAACACAATACACAAGCACTACTGGTATAGTGAAATATGTTGCATGGCCGGGACGGGAGTAGGAGTGGAAATTCAAAGGGACACAGCCGTGCAGTACCTTCCCCACTCACAGCTCATTTGTTACTGAATAACCTGCCCACTCTCTTGCTTGTATCGGGACCCACAGTTGCCAACTCATTACTTTTGACGAGGAGCAGGGAAGCTATGATGCCTACAGAAATGACGCCGATCGGCTGAAAAATTTACCTCTACTTTAATGATGCAAAAAGAGTCAACGAGTATAGTCACAGCCACACCCACAGGACGACAAACGTGTCATCATGTGCGAAGGGGTTAAGGCACTCCAACTCGTTTGAGCCTACGCAGGTTTCTATCCAAGGGGTGGTTGGGTTTTATTGCTCAAGTAATGCCACTCAGGGATGAGTGAAGCTGGTCCCTCTCATCTTAAATGTCTGGGACAACTTGCCTAGCTCCGGGCTACTAGGTTTCTCATGGGGCAACACAGGATTAGATTATATGTATGTATATCTATCTATCTATCTATATATATATAGCAGCCGTGGCTCAGTGGGTTAGAGCGCTCTGCTCTGACCGAAGGGTCAGAGGATTGAATCCACCCAAGGGTCATTGGTAGACATCAGGAAGGGTATCCGGTCAAAATTGCTACACACTCCACTCCAAAAGTCCTCTACCCAGGGGCAGCGCCTTAGCTCTTCGGGGATACCTGGCGTATATTATTTATTATTTTATTATATATATATATATATATAAAGCAAGGAAGAAGGAACCAAAGGCCGGGAGCCTGCAAACTGTTACCCAATAAATTGTGAAATACTGCTACATGATTTATGTATAATTAGTTTTTTCATATATTTTAGATTATATATTTTTAAACAAAATGGTATCTTAATGTATCTAAAATTTGCCAGAATCACGTGACGTGACCACATCATTAATGTCTCTTTCACATGAGTTAACTTGAAATTTTTTTAGTCATGTGAACTATTTTTACTATGCTGTTGTTTAAAGATTTTCCTCTGCTGTGCAGAGGATTGGGCCTTATATTGGCCCGGTCAGTGGGGTTTGGCTTTTACCAGGGTTGTCTCCTGACGGGCAGCTCTGCCATCCACCAAGGTTCCCTGGTGGGCAGTCCAGCTGTCTGCCAAGGCAGCCCAGCTGCCTGTCAGAGAGCTCACTGGACACGGCGAGCAATGATTTTTACTAATACTGGATAAACATATTAACTGTCTTTACTGCACACAGGAGATCTTTATAAATCTTCTTCTGTCCACTTCCTGCATATCTGTACCTCGTCCTTCATACCTCCCCCCCTCCTTGTTTATCATCTCCCCTGTCCCAGGAAAGATATATGTATGCGTGTAGTATTCGTGTTTACTTCCTGTGCTGAGTGTGCTACCCCTACAGCATACGAGCTCAGATTCTGGAGTCTAGAGAGCCAGTACATTCTCAACACTAATAGCAATAGGAGTGGTGTCAGTAAAGTGTTTGTTGTGTTTTTCTGATAAACATAATGGCAGTTGCTGATACCAAGAGGAAGTGCTGACAATATTCACAAGAATTTTTGAAATTTGTACTCATCACTTTCTTTAGCAATGAAACAATGCCTATGCTCCTATTATGTGAAGAGACTTTCAGTAATGATGCCATGAAACCTGAGAAGATGAAAGACACTCTTGAAAGAATTTACTATGATAAAAACAAAGATCATGGTGTGGACCAATTTTACAGACACTTTTCATAGTACCTGTCAGTGTTGACAATGGAGGACTGAAGGCAGCATACCGGTTCTCCCTCACCATAGCAAAGAAAGGAAAACGGCAAACAGTTGGTGAAGAGAGAATAATTCCAGCAAGTAAAGAGGTGACTGAAACTTTTATGATGAAAGACTTTCAGCCTGTCCTAAAGTGCCTGCCATTAAGTGTCTATACAGTGCAACTACTAATTGATGAGATGGCCGATGATGTGGAAAAAACTATAACATATGAGCTTCAACAATCCGAGTTTTCTTTCCAAATAAGTAAGTCAACTTTTGACAGTTCAACTATTCTAATGGCCTATGTGGGGTATTACAGTCCAAGTCAAAAGTGCATTCTTGACGATTTTTGTTTGCCAAGTACCTTAAAGCTTATGCAAAAGGTCAGACAATTTTTCTGTGTTTGAAGATGTATTTGGAGAAGCACAGTATACCCACTGGCAATATTACTTCAGTGGCTACTGGTGGTGCACCATCAAGAGGGGTTCCCACTTTACCGAAGGAAAAGCAACCTGGTGTATGTACTGTTCACTGTGTATTACACAGACACCATCTTGTAGCCAAGAAACTCAGTTGTGAACTGCATGATGCCTTGAAAGTGTGTGTCAAAACACTTAACCCCTCCCGTCCGGCAGATGTTGTCACAACTACTCCCCACAGCCTGGCATTCCCGACAGAAATTGTCAAAATCGTCTATCTTTAAAGCTTCATATCTCTGTTAATACTTAACTAATTGCAACAAATAAGGTTTCATAATACTCACTAATCCTTCGACTTCAAGTTGATGGCATCAGGTGGTCCGTGAAATGCAGACAGGGAGAGTGAGTGAGTGGGGAATGAGGGCAATTTTTGGTGTTTTTTGCAGGTGTCCTTATGTATGGCGGAGGTTCGGTGACAACAATGGCTAACACTAGCCCACCACACTTATATCACTTCGATGACACTTGCAGGACACCACAATACACTACAAACATTGTTTCCGTGAATATTTTTCCATAATCGGTCGTATTGGGTGAATGAATGCCGGTCACAGTAGCAGTGACCTTGAACTCACGCTGCTCGTCTTCCTCATTACAGTCAGGCAGACACTCGCACTCTCTCTCTCTCTCTCTCTCTCTCTCTCTCTCTCTCTCTCTCTCTCACGGAAATGTATGTTTGGCTAGGATTGTTACTCGATCCTCTCATTGGTGAGCAAGTAGAAGTCTGGGTATTGCAACTCCTAGAAATAATACTATTACTGCTAGAAGTACAAGTACAACTACCACTACAACAACTACTACTAATACTACAACTACCACTACTATAATTACTACTGCCACTACCACAACTACTACTATTACAACTACCACATCTACTACTATTACTACCACACCTACTACACATACTACCACTACTACTACCACTACAAGTACTACTGAAAAAAATATATACATAATGTGAACCAAGTACCGGTAGTCATTTAGGTACTGCCCACAAACGGAAATACCATTGTGACTTTCTCTTTCCTTTGAGTTAAAATTTTTCATCATATATATGTATAAGCAAATGTTTCCCAAATAAAATAAGGCTGTGAGTTCATCATGAAACATACTTTCCGCCTCCATTATTCACATAAATATACGCAGAGCAGTGAAATCAAATTATCTATTTCAACAGAAAATAACATACCGGTATGTACAAAACTAACTTATTCATAATACCCGGACTCCTACCACTCGGTCTTTGCGTAGAAATCAAAGAAACAGTCAGTACACAGTGCCACCTCACATTCAGCACACCACCACTTCGTCATACGGCGTTGCTGTGGTTGGCGTGATGAATTAGCGCAAACAAAGCAATGCCGGAAGGCTTCTTTGCCTGCAGGTGTGCGAGGTAATATTTCCATGAAATGCCTGCTGAGGTAGTCCCTGCACTGCATGCGGTCAGGCAGTTGCTGTACACTGTGCCTATGTTTCACAGGAGAAATTACTTGTCCAAACCAGAAGGCCGTAAATCACATCCTTCTCGAACTGTCTGAGGGATGTGCTGGTCTGTGTAATCTCCTTGTACAGAATGAGGGCATTTAGTACACAGACGTCCAGTACATGTAGGAATGCCTTCTTGTGTCACTTACAGCACCTCCTCAGACAGTCGATTGTGCCGATCTGCATATCTGATTTATCGATGAGTTGCATGTTCATGTTATAGTCCAGAACAGCATCAGATTTGAAGACTGGCTGCTTCGTTCTTCTATCGACCTTGCCTGTGTCAATCAACTTGCCTTCGTGGACCGTGGAGAGGACATTCACCTTTCTCTTATCATACCAGTGAATTGCCAGGAGTTTACCTGATTGCAAGGTCCTGCACCCCCCCTTCATGGTGCCTTTGGGAAAGGATGGCCAATGCTTCCTCTTTGCAAGGACAGTGCCACACAATTCTACTTGGTGTTCTTGTAGGTACTTTGCAAGACCTGGTTCCGTGTCATAATTATCAGTGTAAAGGATATGGTGGCCACCGAATTACCTGTCCATTAGTTTCTTGACCACAGAGCCAGAGAAACCATGGGGGTCGTCCTTCGACAACACCACATCACTCGCTGCATACACAAAGAAATCAAGCACGTACCCAGTCTTGTAATCACACAAGACAAAGAACTTTATTTCAAAATGATGTCTCTTAGACGGAATGTACTGAATGTAGGCAAGACATCCCCTGAACAAAACAAGCGACTCGTCGATAACAACCTTATGAAAAGGCCTGAAAAATGATCAAAATTTCTCTTTCATCATCTCTAGAATCAAGCGAATTTTCCACAGCCTATCATTCAGATGTGGGCCCATATTGGTGGAAAAATGTAAATACCTCAAGATGTCAAGATATCTGCCACATGGCATATACTTACCAAATACTGGCGTTGCAGCAATGTCATCCATGAGCCAGTAATCATGTATGTTATGTTTCCCAACATGAGCCATCAACACTGTCAATGCTAGCCAAACATCCATTCCACTAACGCTCATTGCAGTCCATTCCTTCATTTTCGCACTCTCTCTCAAGTGTGAGGTTTGAGCCCAATTGCAGCAGAAATCCCTGAAACTGTTCACTTCTTTCGCAATGAACTCCATAACTGCTGTTGTGAAAAAAGCAAGGAAGAAGTCCACTTCAGAAGCAGCTCTATTGCAGGGAAATTCTGGCTGCACACCTGCATTTGTGTTGTCAAAAACAGGTATTTCAGGCTGAAACCCTGTCCCTTCCTCCCACACAAAGGTTTCAGACTTTTTTTTTATGTGAGGAACAAGGAACCAAACGCAACGAGCCTGCAAAACTGTTCCTTCCAAGAGAAAAACAAAATACAAGAGAGAGACAAATTCAAGATCCATTCATTTCGAGATGCCTGGACACACTGCGTTTGAAAGACTGGAGATCATAGGAAGCAGAAAATACAGACAGAGGGAGACAGTTCCAGAGCTGACCTGTTGCATAAATGAAGGACTGGGAGTAACGGTTAACTCTTGCATTAGAGAGTTGGACAGAAAAGGGATGAGAGTTTGCTGCTAGACGGGTGCTACGCGCCTGTCGTAGACGTGGAGGAATGCATGCAGACCGTTCAGAGGAACAGTGACCATTGAAGTAGCGATAGAAAAGAGATAAAGATGCAACAGTGCGGCGAAGAGACAGAGGTTGAAGGGAGTCAGTAAGAGGAAGAGAGTTAATGAGAAGAAAAGCCTTTGACTCCACCCTATTGAGAAGAGCTGTATGTGGGGAGCCTCCCCACACATGAGAGTTGTACTCCAAGCAGGGGCGGATAAAACCCCTGTATAGAGTCAACAATTGTGCAGGGGTAAAGAAAGAATGGAGTCAGCTTAGCACACCCAATCTCTTGGAAGCAGATTTTACAAGAGATGTAATATGATCTTTCCAAGATAAATCCTGAGTAAATGAAACCCCAGGCATGTTCAACGATGATGCAGGATTAAGCTGAATATTATTAAACATTAGTGGGTATACCTGTGGATGATTTTGTCGGGTTGATAGGTGCAAAAGCTGAGTCTTCGATGCATTAAAAACAACCAGATTCTTTTTACCCCAGTCAGAGATACAAGCCAATTCAGACATTAAGTGTGCCATAGCCTCATCCCTTGTTTGTTGAAGTAACTGCTGAGATGGACGTTGTGGGAATCGAATGGAAAGGTGAAGGGTGGAATCATCAGTGTATGAGTAGATAGGGTTAGATGTACAGCTTAAAAGGTCATTGATGAACAAAAGGAAGAGAGTTGGTGATAGGACAGAGCCCTGAGGAACACCACTGTTAATAGATCTAGAAGAAGAACGATGGCCGTCTACAACAGCGGCTATAGAACGACCAGAAAGGAAGCTAGAGATGGAGGCACAGATAGAAGGATAGAAACCGTAATAGAGCAGTTTCGAAATTAAGATTTATGCCAGAATCGATCGAAAGCCTTTGAGATGTCAAGTGCAATGGCAAAGCTTTCGCCAAAGTCCCGAAAGGAGGATGACCAGGAGTCTGAATGGTAGGTGGGAAGATCCCCTGTGGAGCATCCCTGACGGAACCCATACTGACGATCAGAAAGAAGGTTGTGATAGGAAAGATTCTTTTAAATTTTTCTATGAAGAATAGACCCGCAAACTTTTGAGATACAGGATGTTAAAGCAATTGGACGATAGTTAGAGGGTTGGGAATGGTCACCTTTCTTTGGGACTGGTTGAATGAGAGCAAACTTCCAGCAAGAAGGAAAGGTATAAGTTGACAGACAAAGGCGAAAGAGTTTGCCTAGGTAGTATGTAAGCACAGAAGCACAGTTCTTGAGAACAACAGGAGGGACTCCAACAGGCTCATATCCCTTATGTATATTGAGGCCTGTGATGGCAGAAAATGCATCAGCTGAAGAAATTTTAATGTTAGCCATGAGGAAGTCAGAGGGGGGAAGTGATGGAGGAACAGCACCGGAATCATCTAAGGTGGAATTGGAGGAGAAAGTCTGAGCAAAGAGTTCTGCTTTATCAGTAGAAGAAATAGCTACAGAGCCATCAGAGTAGAAAAGAGGAGGGAAGGATGATGAGGTAAAGTTGCTAGAAAGGTTTTTGGGAAGGTGCCAGAAGGAGCGGGAAGAATTCGAGTTAGAGAGTTGAAAGCATTTTGTATGGATGAAATTATCTTTAGCAGAACGATGAACAGACAGCCCGATTCCGGGCAGAAACGTATAAAAGATGTGATTCGGGGGTGGGTTGGCTCCGGTACCTTTTATTGGCCCTTTCCTTGTTGCGGACAGCATTAGAACATGCGTGATTAAACCAAGGCTTTCGTGCATTAGTCAAAGGAAATGAGAAAGGAATGTATGCTTCCATGCCCGAGAGAACAACCTCCGTAATGCGCAAGGCACACCCAGATGGCTCCAGGCCATGGAAGCAATTATCATTCCAGGGAAAATCGAAGAAATACTGCCTAAGGGCCTTCCAATCCGCTGCTCCAAAGTGCCACAGATGACGTTTCTTTGGAGGGTCCACAGGACCTACCAGTCCGTGATTCCTGCCTTGCCTACAGTGCATGTGACCTGCCCTGTGCCCTGCCACGTCCTCTAGCATGGCGGCGTGGTGGCGATTCTGCGGACTCACCACTAGATGAGGCAGGTGATGATGCTGGTGATGGTGATCGTGGTGGTGATGGTGTTGGTGAGAGGCGTCAGCAGGTACGTGCCTGCCAGCGTACACCTGCATTGACTCTCAGTTACAGAAATACCTTATAGAAATGACTGTGGACCTCAAGGCAAAAGCATTGTTCAGAAGTAAACGCCTCGGTGACTACTTGTGCAATGTCAATACATCTGCTAAATACCCCTGACTTTATGCATTCCCATTTTTACATGCATTCCCATGTTTTTTTTTTTTTTTTTTTTTTACGTGTCCGACTCCGGGCAGTGACCTATTCCAAGGCCCAGTAGTCCTCCTACATCTCCACATGTCACCACTTTGGCGCTAACACCCGCCATCCATATTGAATACATGCTAGGGCTGTCTCATACAGGACTGGTGTATTGGTATTAGCGGAGGTATTTTTGTGACATGTCGGCGGGCCATCTTGTAGATCAGGAAAGTCTGCTTTTAGGAAATTCAAATCCTTAAACAGTTCCCTGCCCCAGCCGGGATTCGATCCAGGGTCCATTAGGACTGCAGGCCGCCTCTCTACCGATTCAGCCACCGGCTCCCCCATGACTGAAGCTGGTTTTAGCCATGCAAATGCACCTCTAACAAAGCAGAGGAGCTGAGTGAACCTGGAAGAGCATCGTGACTTACAACTAAAGCTCACCAAACTCCAACGAAAAATCAGTGCCCTTGTTAATGCTCATTTGATGCATTTTCCCAGTAATGATATAAACAATTTCAGTGAAAAAGCAGGCTATGTTAAATGTTTTATTTTTCATATTTTAGGTATATTATGTTTTATGAAGTCACAATTATTATTATTATTATTATTATTATTATTATTATTATCATCCTCCTCCTCCTCATCATCATCATCATTCGTAATATTATTAGTTAATTAAAGTAGTACGTATTAAAATAATTCCTTACAATAAATGCTTGGGCGTCGATGAACAATCTGAAACTGGACGAAGGGGTGGACAGATCATTACCCATAACCCAGCTATCCTTTTACACAGAACACATCTGTGTTTAGGTACTGTACGTATTAAGCTATTGGTTACCAACCCGTGGGTCATGGTGCATTTCATTGTAGGTCCATGGCCAGTCTCTAGTTTCGGTATCAGGGTTCACAAGAGACAGAATGTCATACTTGTTTTCTTTAGGCAAAATTTGTTAGGAATCATTTTTCTTTCATCCTTGTCATGGAGAGCATTTACCGTAGCACTAAAAATTTAACTTGAAATTTTTTAGAGTTTGTTTAATAAGGTAACATTTGGAGAAAGGAGCTTGATAGACTCTTGACTGAGAAAGGGATATTACATTGTTATCAGGAATTTGGTGATACCGATGCTTCTGCTATTACTATCTATGTTTCTCTGCAAACTAAGATATTCCAACTTCCTCAGCATTGGATCAAGTCACCGTAATCTGTTTCACATTGAAGAATACCTGTGTTGTGCCATTCCTTTGAATCAACCACTGACACCCAAATTGGTAGCAAATATACAATTTTAACCGAACCACTGAGTTTTCATTCAGTTGTTTTAGTGTTCTTATCAGTGCATACTGTGTGTCCTTTGTTTAATTTAACAGAGATATTTCCCATTACATTCAACATGTCCATCTGTTTGCTCGCTACTTTGGAAGAAGATGTTGATTGGGAGGCATGGAGGTTATCGTGATGTGTATGCAGATATGCTGAATGAAAAAAGTTGGGAACAACCAAAACAGATCTTGCTATATTTGAGGTGTTGTTGCAAAAATAATCTTTTGTGGCAAGACATAACAGTACTAATGCATACCGCTGTACCAGTTAAATCATACAGCTAGACCAGAAGCACACTAAATAAACTATAGCTCCATAAGAGGCCATGGTACATTTCCTGGGGGATTATGGGGGGCCTTAACCCGCGGCGTCCCGTCGACGTACTTCCACGTCCTGCAATTGCAAGGTTCATAATTTCCACAATTTTCAAAATTCGCGCGAGATTTCCGATTCGCCCACCTACCCAAGCCTCCCCTACCTGCCGCCAGGCGGGCAGCGTCCCAGACCCCGCGTGACCCGCGCTCGCCCTTGTCTCGGTCACTCACCTGTTAGCAGTGACCCAGGTCAGACATGGCACGGAAAGGTCTCTCAGACGACGAAATAGCATCCGCCCTGGAGGCCTTCACTGGAGATAGTGATTCTCCACTTGATGATGATGTGGTGGATCGAGATTACGTCCAGCCAGAGGAAGAAATAACAAGCAGTGATGAGGAGGTCCCTTCGCCCCGGAAAAAGCGGTATGTGACATATCGTAAGGCAAGGGAAGGCCAGCCTGCACCTAAACCACCTGCACGGACCTCTCTCCATCCCCTAGAGAGAGATTCTGATGAGGACGAGGACGAGGACGAGGACGGCAGCTTAGGACGTGATGTTGCCTCGTGGTTGGGGAAGGAAAAAATCTCACCCTGAGGATCAGAAGGTGGGGCGAGAAGGCAAATAAGGTATGGTCCTAGTGTTTTGTCTGGGGAAGGCGAAAGTGGTGTGGTGGGAGTGCGGGGTGAAAGGGAAAGTGGTGTGGCGGGAGCGCGGGGTGAAAGGGAAAGTGTTGTGGCGGGAGTGCGGGGTGAAAGGGAAAGTGGTGTGAGGGAGGCAGCATGAGCAAGTGGTGCACGTAGGCCTAGGGGAGAGGAGGTGGAGCCACTCCCAAGCACGTCTTTCGCCACACAATATTCCCAAACTTCCTCCCCACAGCCCCAGGATGTGGGGAATGGAAGGAAAGGGAAGGGAAAGGGTAAAGGAAAAGGGAGAGGGAAGAGAAGTGCGAGTGATGAAAGGCGCCGCTCTCCACCTCCCCAACCTCCCCCACCACCACCAATGTTGCGTTGTGCCTTCAGCCATGTTTCAGAGAGTACCATAACTTCCTACACTACTGAAACTGTGTGGGATGGGGATATGACGCTCAGTGTAATGGTAAGGCCAGTCAGTATTTTCTAAGTCTTATATGAAGTTGAAACGGGTGTAATGTTTGCAGGAAAGTAATGTATAAGTTGAGAAATAGTGTAAGTTGAAAGAAGTGATATCAAAACTACACCCACTGTGTAAATCTGCGAAAATATGACGCTCAGTATAACACTCTGGTTAGTAAATATGTGATAGCAAGAATATAAAGTGGAAACGGGTGTAATGTTAGCAGGAAAGTAACGTATAAGTTGAAAAATAGTGTAAGTTGTAACAAATGATGTCACGAGTACATCCTCTGTGTAAATCTGCGAAAACATTACGCTCAATAGAACATTCTGGTCTGTAAGTATGTGATAGGAATGATATAAAGTGGAAAAGGGTGTAATGTTAGTAGGAAAGTAATTTATAAGTTGAATACTAGTGTAAGATGAAACGAATGATATCGCGATAACACTCACTGTGTAAATATGCGATAATATGACGCTCAGTAGAATAGTAAGGTCTCCTATTATGTGATAGCAATTATATCAAGTGGAAACATGTGTAATGTTAGTGGAGAAGTATTATATAAGTACAAAAATAGGTTGTAAGTTGAAATAATACTCATAGCGACTTCATCCTCTGTGTTATTATGCGCTATTATTACGCTAAATATTTACGTAAGGCCTGAAACTATCTCAAAACAGTTCTCTAAAGTGGAAAAGTGTATAATGTTATTAGGAAAGTATTATGTAAGTTGAAAAAACACAATACGAGTTGAAACAACAGTCACAGCGAGTTCACTCACTACGTAAATAAGCGCTAACATTATGCTAAATGTTATCGAAAGGCCTGTGAATACGTAAAAACAGTTCAGTAAAATGTAAAATGGTATAATGTTATTGAAGATGTATTATGTAAGTAGAAAAAATGATATGTATCATGATTCAGCAATGTTAGCAATTCATCGTGAACAGTTTGGCCGATTTCGCTCAGTTTGCCCGATGGTACAATGCTTATTTCACCTCTATTTTTGAATAAAATCCAATTTACTCTTGTATCACATGTTTTTATGTTTGTAATAATTACATATCTACTTACTTTCTTTGGTTTCCCAGACATATAATACCATAGAAAACGTGAGAGCCTCAGACCACCTACAGAGAACACGGTACCAGGTGTGACGAAGGTATACCTGTTTAGGCAACTTATGGACCCTGGTGAACACTTTCTTCGTGATTGACCATTGTTTCTGACCAAAAGCGAAAGTTTTAGCAAAAAAAATTTGGGTCCAAAAATGGTCGGGATTGGGGGGTACCAGTGGTGAAAAAGTGGTCGGGACGGGGCGGGTTAAGGAACGGTACCTGGTGTCATTCATTATTATTTTCCTGGGAAAAAAAAAAAAATTGTGAGAATCATTTTTCTATCAACCTCCTCGTGGAGAGCATTCCCGGCAGCAATGCAGGGTTGGACATTTCAATGGACTCTTTTGCCAACAAAACATAACGAGAATGGAGCTATAATTGAGAATAGGGTAATTACCCTAATATCAGGTAAATCATTATCCAGATGCTTATGTTTTTCTTCTCCACCTGCCTCTGCAAAGTACAGTAAACCAAGACACTGACCCTGAGATCGATTCGTCATAGTCGCTTATGCGTGGAAGATGACCTATGGTGTTGCCCTTCTGTGAATCCAGCAACCATACCCAAATTAGTATATAAAAGAGTAAAATTTCGTAATACCACTGAGATTTCATTCGATTCTGTGTGTGTCCCGGAGTTATAGCGTGCTTGTAACAGGTGATCTGAACGGAAGAGTTGACACTAGTCCGGTGTATTATGTTATGGTTCGTTATGTAGTACCAGGGGGAGAGAATGGTCATTGACGGCGACTGAAAGGCGTGTATAAGAAAAGGAGCTTGCGCTATTGTAACTCATAATTTTTTTTTTTTTTTTTTTTTTACGTGGCCGACTCTGGGCAAAGGCTCAGGGCCTATTTCTTGGGGGCAGTGGCCCATCCCAAGGCCCAGTAGTCCTCCTATACCTCCACATGTCACCACTTCGACGCTAACACCCACCGTCCATATTGAATACATGCTAGGGCTGTCTCATACAGGACTAGTGTACTGGTATTAGCGGGGGTACTTTTATGACATGTCGGCGGGTCATCTGGTAGATCAGGAAATTCTGCTTTTTTAGGAAATTCAAATCCTTAAACTTTCTCTGTCCCAGCCGGGATTCGATCCTGGGTCCATTAGGACTGCAAGCCGCCTCTCAATTACTTTAAACATAACGATGCACGTGTATATACGAGGTACAGAGGAAACGAAGACTGTACTAAAAAGAGCCTGATTGATTATGAACTTATGGAGAGAATGATGCTTAGGAAATTCGTAGGTATGAGGGCAACGAGAAGACGCTGAAGAGGTCTGTCCCATCATGTGGTGGTATGCAGGGTTAAGGTGAGATGAGTGATATATATATATATATATATATATATATATATATATATATATATATATATATATATATATATATATATATATATATATATATATATATTTACTGGACAGAGAGAGAGAGAGAGAGAGAGAGAGAGAGAGAGAGAGAGAAATAGTTAAGGCTCAAAGAGTAGAAACTGAGAAACAAAGAAATGGCAGATGAATACGAAGCTATAGAAGCAGAGTAGTTGGAAGCAATGAACTGGGAGCAATTTATTGGATCTTGACATCTTGTGAGGTGCATATAGACAGTGATTATTTAGGAATGCCAAAGCGGTGTGCGGTGTCGCGAGGTTATAAGAAAAAGAATGGTATAGCATGGTGGGATGAAGAGGTTGAAAAAGCAGTGGAGGAAACTATATAAAAATGGTTTAAGTGGATGTAGAAGGACCAAAAAGGAAGATGAGTGTACACTGAGAGTAAGAAGCATGGTATAACATAGTGAAGAGGAAAAAAGCAGGAGGTAAATAATGATCTTACAAGAAAAATGAAAGCAAACTGTTCTGAAAATCGGGATTTATTCTGGAAAATGATGTGAAAATGTAGAAGTGTGAAAGTGTGTGATGAAAGTGGAAGAAAATTTAGCAGCGAAACTGGAATAATGAGCTCACAGCAAGATCATTTCGAAAGGCTGATCAATGGGACTGATGACAGTAGAGCGACTGTACACATAATTGGCTTTTGTGGTGTGCGGAGAAGAGAAGTAATACCAGGAAATGTAAAACTAGCACAAGTAATTAATGGCGTGAAGTAGGTGAAGAATGGGAAACAGCGGGGGTTGATGAGCTGTATGCAGAAGTGGGTAAGTGCAATAGAGTGTAATGAAGTGTTTGTTTAATATATGTAAGGAGGCGTGAATGAGTTAAACTAAACCAGTAGAGTGGAAAAAGGCTGTGATTGTTCCCTTGTACAGTGGTAAAGGGCAAGCTAGGTGAATACAAACTTCATCATGGCATAAGTCTCTTTAGTGTTGTAGGTAAGCTGTACTGATGGATAGAGGCAGCAAGGAATATATCAGAATGCCTGGTTAGCGAAGAACAGAGAGTGGCTTGAAAAGTGGTGATGGATGTGTAGATCAAATATTTGCAATGATACAATGCAGAAGGATTATGAGAAGGACTATAAGGTATTTATGGTAATTATGAATCTGAAAAAAAAAGTATCACAAAGTAAACAGAAGGTCTGTGGAAGGTTTTCCCTATGTATGGTGTAGATCAGAGATTTCCAAGCTTTTCCTGGTCATTCCCTGCTATTACCAGAAAATGTTTGATGATCCCCTCTAAGTCCAGCCGCTAAATTAATGTGAATAACTCAAGAATTTCGAGTTACTTAAAGTAAGTCCAAAAGGGGGGAACTCCCCCCTTTTGGACTTACTTTAAGTAACTCGAAATTCTCCCCCCTCCCCTTTTGGACTTACTTTAAGTAACTCGAAATTCTTGAGTTATTCACATTCATTTAGCGGAAATCATTCCCCACTTTTGCCAGAAAGTCTTTGATGTTCCACCCCAGTTCCAACAGGGCGGAAAAAACTCCCTTTGCATTTATTTTTAAATATCTCGAAATTCTAGAGAAATCCGGCTTCATACAGCAATAACATTTTACTTGTAACATCAGGAAATCTAGTGGTATTACGGAGATTTTTTCAAAAATTTAGAAATATTTCAGCATCGTAATTTTATGTACCATGATGTGTATTTGAGGATCAACATTCTTACCTCACTGTTTAAGAGCCCAAATTAAAGGCCAGAATGCATTTGACCATAAAGTATATCAAATCTTTAAAGAGCAGCTCATCAGGAAGTTACTTTGGCCATTTTTGCATTAACTTGTAATTCCCCCTCCCCCCAAACAGTCCAAATTTCACTCGGGGGAATTCGCTCCAGGTGGGAACCCCTGGTGTAGCTAGTAGATTCCTGAGTGCCGTTATGAGCTTTTTTCTAAGATAATGGAATATGCATCAAGGTAGGTAAAAGTTTGGTGAATGATTCAAAACTAGTATTGGCGTCAGACAAAGCTGTGTGATATCTCCATGGTAGTTCAGTATATTTATGGACGGTGTTATGACTGAGGTAAAAACACGAGTGATAGTGATAGGGATGGCGTTGATAATGAATGGTGAAGGATGTAATGGGCTACGTCAGCTCTGATGTATGCAAACGGTGTAGTGGTGATTGCAGATAGCGGAGAAGAGTTTGGTAGACTGGTGTAGAATTTTATAGATTTATGAGAACGCCGTGGCTTGAAGGGAACTGTAAATAGGAGTAAAGTGATACCTGTTCTAAGAGGTGATTTCCATTGTTCTGGTGAATGGAGAGAATATGAATTGGTGAGGGAGTGTATGGTACGCCGGTGCAAAGATAGAAAACAGAGACAGTATGTGCAAAAGAAGTGGTAAGTAGAGTGGCACGGGTAAGGAAAGTGGCTGGAGCTATGAGGGTCTTAATAAGAAGCAGAACTCCGTGTGTGGTGGCCGCGCGAGACTTGCAGGAAGGAGTTTGAGTACCCACTATAACATACAAGTGAGAGACTATGGGGCGGCATGATAACGAAAAGCCAAGAGAAAAGGCAGTGGAAATATGACCTGAGAAATATGTAGTGAGTGCAGAGAGTGGATTGGATAAAGAAGAGAGTGATCCATGAACGATGCTGAGTATGGGAGTCTGTGGAGAACAAAGTTGAGAAGAGTGTGCTTAGATGGTATGGGCATGTGGAGAGAATGAGTGTGAACAGTGGTAAAAAGGGTGTATCTGAGAGAATTTGAAGGTGGGAGCAGACGTGGCAGGCCTTGAAGAGGGTGGGAAGATATGATAAATGAGTGTGTGAGAAAGATATGGGAGATAACCAGGCAAGGGAAGTGATCAGCGATCGACCTAGCTTGGAGATTTTGATAATCATCGGATTGGCACTGTAAGACCGGCGAATGTGAAGCTCTGTGCAGAATGAGACAGGATTCCGGGGGTTTGTGTAGTGAGTGAATGGGTGTGTGGCTCATCCAAATGGGCAACTTTTGATTAGTATTTCATTCTCTCAAGTTTTTTCTGGCTTTCTAAAATCAACCTCACTGGAGTGGAAAAGAAAGTCTGAATGATGATGATGTTTAAGATGACGATGAAGTGTGTGTGTGTGTGTGTGTGTGTGTGTGTGTGTGTGTGTGTGTGTGTGTGTGTGTGTTCTTTCTCGTCCATGTGTGCATTCACAGTTCATATTAACTGAAACACTTAAATACTACAACCAAAATGTTCACCTGAGGAAAATTGCGGCGTTTGTTTCTTCAGAGGAAGGTGTAACTTGGATAGGGCCATTGAAATGGTAAAGGTGGGAGCAGACAGCTTGAGGCGCTTTGCCGTGGTATTCATTCCAATAGCATAGGCCTTTGAGCCTGTGATGGGTTATTCACTTAAAATTCTGGGATACAAGGCCATTCCATGATCCATGTTACTGCAGTTACCTTGTCTAGGTATTACCCTGATTACCTCACAACCCACAAAGGGTGGATGGACACCTGAGTCGAATGACGCCAGCTGCCCGCACCAGAATTCAAACCTTGGGGTAAATGGGCCGGCAGACTCTCAGTCAGCGATGCTAACCACTCAGTCACCTCGGCCATGGAAATTTTCAAAACTTGTCTGAGATCCAAAAAATGGAAAAGGTTGGGAATCGCAAGTTTACAGGCTTAATCAGCCCTGATGAAAATGATTTAAGCAAGGTATTATCATGACATGTTGGTATGTTTTAAGTCAATTGAGTTAGGACTATTTGCAGTGTTCACATCCTCAATATTCAGTAGGTTTATTTTCTTTAACAGAAGTCGAACAGAGGAATGAAAAAAAAATCCATACGCCAGATTACAGATGTTCTCCATTCATTAAAAAAAAAATGTAACAAGTGGACTTGAATAGCCTTAGTTTGGGGGGAAACTAGTCTGGGGAAGCGATTTCCAAAGAGATGAAGATCGGAGAATAAAATAATTTTGATAAGCAGAAGTTCTGCAGTAAGGCAACGTGATAGTCAAGTCCTGAGCGCAACCAGATGCCCGTTTAGCAAGGGGGAAGGCATGGAGAGGTGACACAATGGATGCAACTTCGTCTGAGCATTTGCCATAAAAATATCTGTAAAATAATGCAAGGGAGGCAACATTCCTTCTTACTTGTAGGGGAGATAGATCATGTGTAATTAAAGCATTTTTCTTATTTTTGTCTAGTTGTTTTAGTACAACCTCTCCACACCCACTCCACAAGAGTGTGCCATATTCCATCTCTCGGCACACATAAGTCATCTACATTATAGTTAACTGCTCGTCAGTGAAGTAGTTTCGGATTCTATACAGTTGTCCTCGTTTCTTTGAATCAGTTATAGCAAGCGATCGAATGTGAGAGGTGCAGCTGAGGACACTGTTAAGTGAAACACTGAAAATTTTAGTACTTTTAGATATGGGAATATTAGTAGCATTGAAGGTAATATAGGAATCGGGCAATATTTGTACATTAGTAAAATGTATATATTTTGTTCGCCTAGCATTGAGGCAAGGTTACTTTGTCCCCATTCAGTGATCCTAGAGAAGTCTTGATTTATGGAGCCTGCTGTACTGAGTTGCAAGTATGAGATAGGAAACTTTGTGGATGGGTGTTTAAGTGTAAAGAAACTGTGAAGTACTGAGTCATCTGCCTATGAGTGAATGGTGTTATGTGTGATAGATAAGAAATCATTAATAAGAAGCTAGAGAAGGAGCAAGTTCTGGGGAATACTTTTTCAAAACGACTGGAGGAATTCCATCCATACCTGGAGCTTTGTTGGTTGGTACCTAGTTTGTATCTTAAGTGATGCAATTTCGAGAGAGTCGAGTTCTAGTTCATGGACGATCTTACTCACTTCCTCTAAGGTATAGTCTGTTGCAAACGTACTAGGATGTTCGTTTTTCCACGTAGGTCATGATGTTTCCATCTGAAGATTTTAGAGAGGGATTGGGTGATGACTTATTAAAGTTGTTATTGAAACAAATGAGACTTGACCAGAATATACTATTGTCATTAGGATTATTTGACAGTTTGGATGCTTGGATGTGATGAAAGTTTGGTTTAGCGACATTTATTACTGCTTTTGCAAGGTTAACATGGTTAACACCAAAGCCAAGAGACTTTGCTAATAGGGCTTCTTAAACTCTCAAAAGCCATTATTTGTATTGGCCGTGTTCTCTGAGCACGACTGCATTTCAAAATGCTCGTTTAGATTAAATCAGCCATTTTGAGTGTTGCATTGTATTATTACTTACTTCTGGTATCATGAAAGAGACTAATTGGATTACAGAAGGACTTGTCAGTAATATCAATGTATTTAGAGATTTTCTCAACAATTTACTTTGTATTTTACGGATCTTTTTATTATCTAATATATTAATAACGTAAACTATGTCACTGAAAACGTTATAAACATTATTTTACTATACTGTAGTATAAAATGGAAACTAATTGATCAAGGGAATGGTTCGAAGCCTTCTGTACCAATTTTAAGTTTTTCTTATTTTTTTTATATTATTCATGAATCAGAAATATATCTACAAAATTCATGGACTATTGGTTTTGATTCAGTAACTGCCCATTTTGATATGTATGGCAACATCACATATCCTCGACGAATTTGTAATGCTGACTTCCAGTTAGCGAAACATATCTTTTCATATTAAGTATATAATTAGAACTGATAATCGCTCTCATGAAAGATTTTCACAAAAACTTAAAAAAGTACACAGCTCGAAACTTGTTAGAAAAAGAACTTCGTACTAGGTCTTCTGGGATCATCCTGATAATTATTTTGATAGACAAATTTACATACCACAGGGGGAACACTTTCGTTCTAGGGCGGTCCTTTCAAAAATGTATTCATTTGTGTAAACAATACATCACTGGCTTCATAAATGTTTGCTCCCTGTTATCAGGTAGAAAAAAATTATAACATCTTTCAGCTCAGTGATGAGAGAAAAGCATTCTGTTATTTTCCCGGTCATGTAGGTCGATACTTTTTTTATCACAGCTTTAAAATGTGAATACTTGTTTGGATGTAGAATTTCATGAAATTTCCATTTGTTACTTCCAATACAATATTAGACTAACAGTTCTCAAGAATGTCGCAGAAATTAATAAAAATTCCACACAATAATTAAGCCAGCATTTTACTGAGTGTCTCTTGTTACCTCGGAGGGATGCAGAGCTATTAGTTTTATTTAATTCTGACCATCTCTTTTTCGTCCACTTAACTTCACAAAATGATGTATAATAATTTTCCATGAACGACTTACAACCTTTTCCCTCTCAAAGCAATTTCAGTATATCTAACACATCACCCGCGGCATAAGGAAGGGAACCTCGAAAACAAAAGACTTGTAAATTTCCAAAAGAGCTTTGACAGGGTCAGATATTAAACTGGTGATCATCAGCATCAGCTGTCGGTATCAGCAAATGCTAAAATGCATTAGGATATTAAGATGGGATTATACCGTAAAATGTTGTTACGGTAGGCTAACGGTTATTTTTTTCAATGTGCAAGAGATCACTTTCAGAGTGTGCAGAAATGGGTGATCAATAGAAAAAAGAATTATCTTCACCAAAAACGTGTGGGAAAGGCTACAAATTTTGCTAGCAATCCAATTGATAGTTCTTAGACGGAATTTCAGAGGGTTTATAGCTTCATCACGAGAGAAAACTTAAATGCCTTTAAATACTGTTTATTACAATATTGTATAATAAGTACAGTACGCAGACACAAATTTTGTAAATATATTTAATCAAGAAACATATTATAACACAATAATCAGCACTGTGACACCAACCAAGAACATTCGTACGAAATATGATATAAATACTGTAAATACATCAAAAGACGTGTATACTTTAGAGTTTCAAATGGATTTGCCTGCGTATTATTTAAATTTCTTGTTTTTATGGAACAGGATGGCGATGTGGAGTTCATCCAAGATCTGTTAGGCTTAGCTGAGGATTTCTTGGACCGTAGGTTGCCCTCTCTACGCCAGCGCCTGACCCACCTGCCAACGGTGGTGGCGCTAGTGCCAGTCCGCTTGGCTATGGCCCTGAGGGACAGGCCCTCCTCCCACAGCCACACGAAGAGCTCACGCTCAGCCATTATCGTTTTACAGTTCAACGGTCTGTGCGCCATGTCAGTGCCCTGTACATAATGAAGCCAGCATTTACCCTACAATATGGTGATAATATCCATCCATGAGTACTTAAGCAACATTATACATCAACACTGTTGTAATAAATACCACTACTAGACATATTTTAATGTTTTATCCATTTCATAAATGAGAATGGGTGATTTGTGTTAAAATGATGGTGCTGGTTACAAATACATTTTGACTTTTCCTCTAACGGACACAAACGTTCTGAACTTTCTCCTTGAAGATTTTCTTCCTCTAGTCAGAAATCAATATGCTCCTATCGCCTGCTAATGCCGGGAATGCTTTGTTAATCGAAAAATATTAGTTGGGATGTAAAAGTAATATTAAGAAAGGAAATCAACGGTATTGTTCCACCGCTGTATGAAAAAATGGCTGTGAATACAGATACTCAAACTACGGTTTCCGATTATTAGTTTTTGGGCTCGACATTGGTTTCCCATGTCATCATCCAACAACATTGTGCCATCGTACCAGTGCCAAATTTACCTTGGTATCTGTTCCATTATCTCAATATCCCGGTGAAAAAAAAATTCACCCTGCTCTTCAGTAATATTGCCCAAGTTTGTATAAAAAAAAAAAAAAAAAAAAAAAAAAACAGATATGAATGAAAAAAACGGATTTTAAGGGACATGCACCATCCAAGTTCGTGGTACACAACGTACAAACTTTCTTTTCTTAAGAGACCGCCAAGCCCTAAATTCGTCTGCTCCAAGAGTTGAATCAAACTGACCGTCTTTTCATCATGCTGCAAATTTTCCTTGTGGGACAACAAAAATGCCTTCCTTCAATTTGGCATCACTAATCTTAGGGTAGACTTTCTTCAGGTGTGCAAAACCTGCACTTGTCATATCTATGGCTTTGACGAAGTTTTTCGTCAAACATAACTTGATATGAAGAGGCGGAAGTGTGATATCTTCCGCTTGGACGAGTGGTTCATTCCATACTTTGTGTACACTGGCTTCGTAGGAACATCGTGGAGGCTACTGATGCTGACTGTAGTGCTGCCGCACATTACGGCTGTCCCATAAACGCAGGAAGGAACATTTCGTGAAACCTTGTAGTCAAAGCTGCATGGCAACCACTTCCAAATTGCCCCAGTTTTTCCATCGGAATTCTTCGTACTCAGTCAAAGCGAGTTTTTGCATCGATTCGTACGATTCCTTCATTTCAGGAGGTAAAATATGTGGTATACTGGGTAACACGTTCACATTGTGGGGGAGAACAGCCTTCAGACCTGATTTGCTGGAGTCAGTAAAAAGTCACTATTTATCAGGATCATGAATCCTTTCCTAGGCTTCGAACAGACCTGCAATATTGCTTCAGTAGCATACTCCTCCGCCTGACTTAAAAAAAAAAAATAAATTGTGGTCGTTTTCTGAAACTCGTCACCTTTGTGGCTGCATGCAACCACTTATATCCATGCATGCAACCACTTATATCCATGCAGTCTCAAAGCATGTAGTCTTGACTGTTGTTTTGATAAATTTATGTCACGTACAAGATCGCTAAGGTCGCCTTGGGTGGCAAGATGGAGTGCTTTGCCAGACGGTTGATATCCGAAGCCAGAATCAGGGGCCGCTGCTTCAGATGCCTCTCCTTCTTCATCCTTATCTGAAGTCTGGAATACACATTTATTTGTTGGTGGCCTTTTGAGTGGGAAGGTCTTTGGTGTGATTGACCAGTCTTATTGCTGACAGTAAATTTGGATAAACAATGATTTTTTCTGTTTTTAGAAGTGAATCCCATAATGTTTGTCATTCAAAAGTAGCAATCTGTTGTGTGGTCACTAGGTTTTCTCCACACCATGGGAACTGCAAAAGGCATCCCTGTTTTCCAGCCTGCTAGCCATTCACGAAGAGAGTTGGAACAAGTCACACAGCAGATATGGGTGCCCATTATTTGTCTTGGTCGCCAATTTTAACGCCAAAATAATGTAGATAAGCTGTCTTTACAAAGGACGTGATCTATTTCTGCTTCTTTGTAATGAAACTTCCACGAGTGTAACAGAATGCATTAGGATTATTTACACATCCGCGAGGCATTGTCAACCTATAAATCTATAATATGAGTTATGTTAAGTGTAATGAATTTACATAGGCATACTTTAGACAGTGGATGTAGACAATTGACAGTGTGTATGTTGGATACCATACACTGCATACTGGTATATAAGAAAACGTGTAAAAAGCACGGACAAAGCAGCGAAAGAAGGACCCCTGTACTATAGGGATGCGTGTGAGAGTAGTGAGTCCAGAAAAACTGTATGTGCTAGAGTAAAATGAACATCATATTTGAAATCAACGCCACGTTATTGCCTTGAGGTGCCCATTTTTGTCTATGAATTGAAATTCTTGTCGAGTAGTGTAAATTTTATGGAAAAAAAAAAATACTAAAATGTCTGAAATTTCAAAAGCTTTAAAAAATCCATACATTTCTGTGCTTTTTGTACCCTACCTCACCACCCCACCAATTGGAAAAAAGAGCCGGGATGACGATGATAATGAAAATTTAAAAATTCTGTCAAGATCAATTGCGAAAGACGAAGTTGCTTTCAGTGAACAAGACAACAGATCAGCAAATTTAAGGGATCACTTGAATCTCTAATTATGACATTATCATAAGAGATTTTACAGAATACTTGTAAAAGAAAAACCTTTTCAATAACTGTGCTCCCTGCAAAAGGGGAAAAATACAACGCCTTGGGTAATCTACTTGAGCACAACACCAAAACTAGTTCCTTATCTTAATGCAGTTTCATTTAACTGTTGTAGTTGGCTTTACAACGTTTTTGCTTATTTAACCGCCAGCTTCTCGTGTTACAACTTAGTGACTGGGTGTATGTCACTAGCCTGTGTCGCAATTTCAACACTAACAACAAAAGGGGCACTAACAGAGTGCAGTACCCCTGCCGTATAAACGGCTTAAGGGCCGCACATTTGACTTTCCCATGTGAAACTAGCTTTCGATCGATTGTTCCAAAAATCGAATTAGATGATTCTCATTGTCCCTCAACGCTTTCATCACGTTTATTCCAAATCGAATCAGAGATGGTCAGATTGACCTTGCCTTATGGCCTTGACATCTGACTTTTCCCTGCTACCTTGACCTCTGACAAATTGTTCTCAAAACCTAATTACTTCATTCTTGTCTGACTCAGACCCTTCCACCACACTTGGTCCAAATCGAATATAAGCTCTTCAAGCTGACCTTGCCATAATTGCGATCCTGATATTTGAATTAACAGTGACCATGACCTTCGACTGACTCTTATTAAAATGGAATCCCTTTATCACTGCCTTGCACTAAACTCATCCACTAAGTTTGGTTTTTATAAGATGAGTATTACAAGCTGACCTTACCATGTAACCCAGAAATTTGACATACTCGTATTGGCCTAAAACAAATCAGGCCCAACACCACGTTGGGTCCAAGTAAGACGAAATTTTTTAGAGTCTTTAGTTATTTTGTTCACGCACACAAACACACAAGAATCTAACACTGACTTTGTCCTGCGATCTTCACTCTTCACCGATTGTTCTCAAACTCATACCCCTCTGTTCTTGCCTTATCTTCAATCCTTTCACCAAGTAGGCTTGAGTTTGAATGAAAACTGCTTACAATGATTTGCTGGGACAAAACTTGGCATAGCCCTCTTACCTTAACCACTGGCTATTGTTACTTAAAAAAGAAAAGAAAAAAAAAAAAAAGGTCAGCACTCCCAACTCTTTCACCAAGTTTGGGTAAAATTGGTTTATAAATGCGCAACTTATATAGTTCACTCGCACACGCACAAAGGCAAAAAACTGACCTTAACCAGAGACACTGACGTTCGATCGACTGCTCTCAGTGTCGTCTACCTTTGCTATTACCTAGCCCTCAACCCTTCCGTGAAGTTAGTTCTAGGGGGGAACAAAAATTAAAGTAGGACACTGACCTGCCTATATAACTTAAGAGTTTGATCAACTTTTTTTCTGAAAATTAATAGGTTAACCTCATTGACGAGAGAGAGAGAGAGAGAGAGAGAGAGAGAGAGAGAGAGAGAGAGAGAGAGAGAGAGAGAGAACATTACTTCGAGCGGTCTTTCAGTGCCTGCGTATGTAAAAATATACTTAGGTGCTGGTGGCAGTATTATAGATTATCTCTATTAAAATTTGTGAAGCGTTGAAGGAATATGAAATGCATGGCGTAACGCACAGCTCAAAGGTATAATTAAAAAGACTACCTGTAAGTGCATTATGTTCTACAAAAAGTGCTCAAGTATCAGATACGCTGCAAGCTCATACACACCGGCAGTCACACCACACCAAAATTACACCGTCAGCCACACCAGGATGACATTAACACCATCAGTCAAACCACCACCACATTAACACCATCATTCACATCAACACGGCGCCACACTATCAAGGCTTACCAGCGGAGAACTGATGGTCAGACAGCGGCGGGTGAGGCAGTTGACCACGCACGATCAAGCGTCCAGTAAGTCAGCCAGCCTCGGGACTCAGTATTTATTGTGTACCAACCCTACCCACACTTTCGTACTGTACAGTATGTTCGACCATTAACGGACACTTTCATACGGGAACTGGTTTCATAGTGTGTGTGTGTGTGTGTGTGTGTGTGTGTGTGTGTGTGTGTGTGAGAGAGAGAGAGAGAGAGAGAGAGAGAGAGAGAGAGAGAGAATATTGTTTTCTGACAGCTGTATTTGACATTGTGATTCTTTTACTGATACAAAAATACAAAAAGGAATTGGAGGCAGCAAAGCTTCATCCCACAGTTATTATGTTTTTGATGGACCTTTGTGCTGTTCTTAGTGTTAGCTGGAAGAGCACCATAGATACTGCAGAGTGGTCATTTGCAAGACGATATGAATGAAAAAGAAAATTCACAATAAAAGTCATCACCCAGACCTCCTTTCCCATCCCTAGACGGAGTGAGGTAGGGCCCAGAGAGCCAGAATTAATGAGAATAATGTACTTATCAAAACTGCCTTGTTGAATAAGTCACACTCCCATTCTCTCACGATTTAAGCTCCTGGAGTCCTAGCTTCCAGTAATAGTTTGAAAACTTTCCATACGTAGCTTCACACTCACCTATTTGGCATTCAGTCCTACGACTAAGAAGTTAAGGAGGGGTGCCATACCCCGAGAATGTATACTGCACAATTTCATCTAGCCACCTCGATTGCTTGTCAGTTCCCAAGTCATGTTAGCTTCTATACATCACTTCTTACACATTCATTTACCATATCTGTCCACCATATTTCAGGCCTACCACATCTCATCCCATCAATGTTGCTCCTACAGTTATACACTTCTCATCATTCTGTTCACACTCATTCTTTCCATATGCTAAAATCATCTAAGCACACTCTTTTCGACTCTGGTGTCCACAGACTTCGTTACTCCGCCTCTTTCATGAATTAGTTTTTTTCTGATCCTATCAGTTATCCGGACTACAAATGAATTCCTCAACAATCCCATATCTCCTGCTCTTTCTCATGAATTTTACTTTTCGTGCCAAACTACAGTCGCATACATATGTTATGGTAGGCACTAAAACTCTTTTATGCACACCTCTCGCAGCCACCTCACTCAGATTTCTGCTTCTTATCAGGGCCCTCATAACACCAGCCACTTCCCTTTCCCTGGGTCATTATAACCTCCACTTGTTTTGCAAATTTACATCTATATTCTGCCTCTGTACCCAGACACTTAAACTCTTACCAGTTCGATTTTCTTTCCATTCACCATAACATCATACCGGGAATAAGCTTCTTTCTGAACAACCATCATTTTACTTTTATGTACACTTACTTCAAGCCACGGCTGTCACAGACCTCTACAAAACTCAGCCTCAGTCTACCAAGTTATTGTCAACTATTTATAAGTGACACCGCATTATATACATACTGTAGGCCTGGTATACGATTTGAGATACTCCATGTTTCATTATTCATTACCAAGTCCATCCCTCTCTCCATTACTCCTGTTTTCGCTATACAGTATATATATATATATATATATATATATATATATATATATATATATATATATATATATATATAGATAGATAGATAGATATAGATATAGATATATATAGATATATATAGATAGATAGATAGATATGTATATATAGAAAGAGAGAGTGGCACTACCTCCACGACTAGCCCACTTGAATAAAAATGTTGTGTCATAAGTACTACAACCTTTTTTTTTTTTTTTTTTTTCAACGTAGTGTACTACCGCTACCGCTATTTGAAATACATACTGATTTATTTGTATATTAATACGGCAGTAATTACATTTCGGCACCTCGATCTAATGATTATATCAGATGGTACATTCCAGATGCAAGTTACGGCGTTCATTCGCTGGCAGTCAAGTAACATTCATTGTATATTTATTTCATTCATAGAAGATTCGTGGCCATTACACATTAAACCTAGTGGAAGTATTTCGAGTCTGTCACAACAATTATTCAGTTCTGAGAACAATAGGACAAAGGTCAAGGTCATAGGCCTGTGGCAACTTCTGATCCAATTTATGTAAGACTATGGAAATGTTCATGGCCACCCAAGGATGAAGTTTTTCAAGTTTGGAAACAATAGATCAAAGATCAAGGTCACCGAGCTGTGTCAAAAGTTTCGCCATCGTGGGTGTTGTTCTCTTTCATAGATTCCTGTTGTTATTTTCTTCAGAAAATTTGTTTCAAGAGAGACTGGAGCGAGTTAGTCAGACTTCATTAATCCCTTCACTAGTACAAGGCTCTTAAGCTGATAAAAATTACAAAAACTTTCGGAGGTTTCTTCCACAGAGGTTTCTAAAAATCAGTTATATAAATATAAAAACATTTAATAAAATGTATGAAGATTTAAGGCTAGTAGTGAGTCAAGAATCACCGGACCAGAGTTGAGGCAGGAAAAACGAAATATAATCTCTCTCTCTCTCTCTCTCTCTCTCTCTCTCTCTCTCTCTCTCTCTCTCTCTCTTTACTCTAGTACATGCCACTATGGTGTAGCAGAAGTGCATCCGAAAAGTTTCATGTTTGATGTAACTGCTAATCACCCATGCAATACACAAAAGCATGCAATAAAAAAACAATAGGAATAGGATTAGAAGTTGTTTTTCCTGCATCAACCTTGTTCCAGTGCTTTTTGGTGCCCTACCATCCCCACAACTTCATAACTTTGATTTTTTTTTTCTTTAATACTTGTCTGTATATGGGTCAGCCCATACTGAGTCAACTGTAAGACCGGATCTTCTCAGAGGGATAGTGATAATCAGAATAAACCCTTGCTTTATAATGGCGAAAGACGAATAGGAAAGGACTTGCTACAGGAAGGTGGATGCATGTGAAATTTGGAGTGATAAAATGTTATGCGTGTACAGTATATGCCAGGGTCTGTACATTAATGCCTAGTAAAACAGCGTAATACTGTGTCACATATAGAGTACCATGTTCTGTGTCACATATAGAGTACCATGTTCTGTGTCACATATAGAGTACCATGTTCATCACCTGTTTAACTCCAGACGAAGTATATAAACCCCTTAGATAAGATAACGTACTTTTTAATTCCATTATTAAACTCTCCAGACAAGTTTTTGCAACTCTTGAGATACTTTTTAATCTGGAGTGATTATATGTAGCCTCCATTATAGGTCTCTCCTTTCATTATAGGTCTCTCCTGAGCCGAATAAAATCAAATCAATGTAACCAGACTAAATAAAAATATATGTCACCGAACAAAGGTGGTTCAGAAAGCCAGTCGAATACCGCAGCAAGCATAGTGCTGTAAATGTTAGCTTTTTCACGAAAATGTGCTTCAAGGAAAGATCCATTACAACTGTGCTTTATTTTGTGTGAAAAAATTCTTGTACTATCTGCATATATTATTAGCTATGTAACTGATATGCCAAAAGTTAATTCTAAGTTCTCAACTAGCATAAGCCAAAAGCTAATAAATACTAGCACATAAACCCATCTCCTTCTACACCCAATAAAGTCGACACCCGCCCATGTCACTTCTCAATGATCTGTTCCTGCCTTGACAGATTTTCTCCCATTGACCTACTTTTCCTCCTTAAAAATTTCTCCCTTGGACTTACTTTCCCCATGAACCTTTTTTGCTCATACACTTATGAGGCGTCTAGCGGCAGAGTGACGTATGCACCAGTGGGTTATTTTCGAGTAATTAAAGCTTAAATTTGAAGACTGTGTACACAAAAGGTATAAAGAAAAAAAACTAATGTTTTATATTAATGTAATGCTCTCAAAAAATGCAATTTAATGAATCCATTGTTTAGAAAAAATAACAAAAGCCAAACACACAAAGCACCCCCCCCCCATTGGGGGTCATGCACAAAGTATTAACATGGGTTATAATTATGTGATCCAAATAAAAATAAACATAAGAATCATTAAAGTGTGAAAGTTTTACATTAATAATGCAATTTCTTGATTTTTTTATTAAATTTCATATTGTAAATTTTTAATCAAAAGCACTGAAAGCACTCAGAATGGGCAGAGGACAGTGCAGCCCATCAACCATGTGCGAGGTTTAGGGGGACACTGGTGGGGGATTGGCTGAGGCTGGGGGTTTGTACTGAGACACGGCCTCCCAGTGGCTAGCCGCTCGAGGCCCGTTCGTCCCTCTGCCATGTGGGAGCAGACTTCCTCTATGGGTTTTCAAGGCCTAAAACACGCGATGCTTGCCCATCTGCCAGCCAGCCATAAGGGTACTTATTGTATGTAGCTTTATACAGGGAGGATCTAGAAGGCTCCACCTACATACTGGCGGGAATAACTCACCATCGGCCATTTTTGGTATAAGGAATGCAGAAGGGGAAAGGATACTCGAGTCTGGGGAGGCACCGGACATGATTGTGTGCAACACATATTTTAGGAAAAGAGACAGTAGGTTAATTACGTATGAGTCTGGGGGAAATAGCAGTCAGATAGATTATTTTCTCGTTAGGAGGGCTGATAGGAGGTTAGTGAGGGATGTTAAAGTTATAGGAAGTGAGGAGTGTGTGCAGCAGCACAAACTATTGATTTGTGATATGGTGCTTAAAGGACAAGTGATGAAAAAGAGGACTTATGTACCTAGGAGGAAAATATGGAAGCTGAAAAAACAAGTAGTAAGGGATGCCTTCTATAGCGAGTTGAGGAGAGTGGTGGCTGAACAGGGAGCTGTAGACAGAGGCGTTAATGTACAGTACAGAGCCCTCAAGAACAATTTCTTGAGAGTTACTGATGTAACATGCGGTTGGACAAGAGGACCACCAAGACATAAAGTAACTTCGTGGTGGGATGAGGGTGTAGAAGCTGCAGTTGAGAAGAAAAGAAGGCTTTTCCGGGAATGGAAGAAGGGTGGTAGCAAAGAGGAATATTTGTCTGCCAAGCTAGGGCTAGAAGAGAGGTATACAGGGCAAAGTCTGAGTCACAGAGACTATTACTTGATAACCTAAATCATGGGGAAAGGAAAAATATGATATTTAGGGTGGCAGGTCAGGTGAAGAGGGATAATCGGGATATTATAGGTGAGCAGTGTGTGAAGAATGATGAAGGAAGGGTAGTGGTGAACAGTGAGGATATTAAAGATGCATGGAGAGAGCATTATAACCGGTTGTTGAATGAGGAGTTTGACTGGGACAGGGAAGGTTTGGAGCCAGCAGGTCCAGTGTCTGGCCCTTGGCCTTTGATTGATGCTGCTACTGTGGGTGAGGCAATAGGCAGGATGAAGGTGGGGAAGGCAGCAGGTGTGTCTGGGTTGACTGCCGAAATGTTGAAGGCATCAGGCGATATAGGGGTGATAAACAGGATTATTTATGAGTGTGTTGTCCCCGATGATTGGCTGAAGAGTGTAATTGTAAATGTGTATAAAGGGAAGGGTGATGCCCTGGAAAGAGGAAATTATAGAAGTATAAATCTTTTAGATCAGATAATGAAGGTAATGGAGAGAGTTTTAGAAGGTATGATTAGAGAAAGAGTGAATATTGATGAGATGCAGTTTGGGTTTATGCCAAGTAGGGGGACCACTGATGCTATATTCATTGTTCGACAGCTTCAGGAAAAATATATTGGTAGGAGAAGGGATCTTTATTTTGTTTTTGTTGATTTGGAAAAGGCCTTTGACAGAGTCCCTAGAGAGGTGGTGAAGTGGGCTATGAGAAAGCTTGGCTTGGAGACGTGGCTGGTTAGGGTGGTTATGGCTATGTATGTGGGTGCTCACACCCAGGTAAGAGTGAATGGAGATTTGAGTGATGAGTTTTCAGTGAATGTTAGTGTGCATCAGGGGTCAGTCTTGAGTCCCATGTTATTTATCATGGTACTTGAAGCCCTTTCACATGACTTTAGAAACGGACTCCCATGGGAGTTGTTGTATGCTGATGATTTGGTGTTGATTGCAGAGAACGAAAGGGAGGCGGAGGAAAGGTTTAGGAAGTGGAGAGATGATATGGGGCACAAGGGCTTAAGGGTAAATGCAGATAAAACAAAAGTGATGATATCTAGGGTTGGTGGCAGTACTGTCAAAGACAGGGGAGAGTGGCCATGTGCAGTTTGCCACAAGGGCGTGGGAAGTAATTCCATCTTGTGCGGTGTTTGTGATAAATGGGTGCATAAGAGATGTAGTGGTATCAGAGGTAGACTGCGAGATAATGCTGATTTTTTTTATTTTTTTTTATGTGTCCGACTCTGGGCATAGGCTTCACAGCCTGCTATCAAGGCCCAGCAGTCCTCCTACATACCATACACCTCTACATGTCACCACTTCGGTGCTAACACCCACCGTCCATAATACATGCTAGGGCTGTCTCATACAGGACTGGTGCATTGGTATTAGCGGGGGTAATTTTACTACATGTCGGCGGGTCTTCTGGTAGATCAGTAAAGCCTGATTTAATGAAATTCAAATCCTTAAACTGTTCCCTGCCCCAGTCGGGATTTGAACCTGAGCCCGTTAGGACCGCACGCCACCTCTCTACCGGTTGAGCCAGGTGGAGATTGTTAGATGTGAAAGGATTGAACTTGCTGGTGAATCTCTTGAGTGTGTGGAAGAGTTTTGTTATTTGGGAGACATGTTGTGTGCTGGAGGTGGGGCTGGAGCTAGCTTTGTGGCTAGGGTGAGAAGTGGTTGGAAGAAGTTCAGGGAGCTCTTGCCTCTCCTGACGTTGAGAGGACTCTCCCTACATGCTAAGGGGTCTTTGTATGCAGCATGTGTTAGGAGTGTAATGCTGTATGGTAGTGAGACCTGGGCAGTGAAGGAGGAAGATATTCGCCGGCTCAGACGTACAGAAATGACAATGATTAGGCGGATGTGCAGTGCGTCCCTGCGTCCAAGGCCTGGAGGGGCTGGGTTTATGATGGAAAAGTTGAGAGGTAGGATGGAACTGGAGTGTATTGGTGTTGTGATGAGGAGAGGTAGATTGAGGTGGTTTGGACATGTGGAGAGGATGGGGGATGATAATCAGGTGAGGAGGGTGAGAATTGTTAATATTGGGGGTGGGGTTATGAGAGGTAGACCAAGAAAGACATGGTGCGAGGTCATTAAGTGTGACCTTAGGGTTAAAGGACTGAACAGGGAAGCTGCAATGGATCATGCAGTGTGGAGAGCCGCCATTAGGTGACCAAGGCCGACACATGCAAGCATGTTGAAGCCTTTAAAAACGAAAACGAAAACGAAACGTCACTCTGCTGCTAGAAGCCTCACATTTTTCCCACAGATCCCCCCTCTTTCATCATTGGCACATTTTTCTCAGTTCACTTGTTTTTCCCTACGGTCCAGTATTCCACCGTGGTCCTATTTTCCACCACGGTCCCATTTTCCACCATGATCCCATTTTCCACCATGGTCCCATTTTCCACCATGGATACATTTTCTATCCTGGATCTACTTTTCCTTATGTACTTATGGTCCTTCTATTGGCTTATTTTACCAATTTTTCCCATAGAGCCTATTAACCCCAAGAACATATTCTCTCCAACAGACAAGTATTTTCCTCACTAGGAAATACCCATTCCATAAACAGACCTATTTTCTCACAGACTTATTTCTCATCAGGGATCAATTTTTAACCATGGGACCTATGTTCCTTCTTCAGCCCATTTCTCCATTGATCTATTTCTAACATGAATCTCTTCATCCTAGGGACCTAATTAATTTTTCATGGGCCTATTTTCCCATTCTTCCCACCCTTTGCACCTGCTAATACATCCCCCCCACCTATCCAAACACCTATCTACCCTGTCTATCAGCTCCCACATCCATCTAACGTACTCAGCCAGCAGGCTCCATTATGATAACTTGAAAGCTTCGCATGTGCGTACACGCACTCACCGACACAATCGATATATGATATATATCATTGTCAATAGTATTTCTATAGCCCATGAACGCTTCCTTTGTTTTCAAATTCCTTTGTAACCGTCACCTCTTATCTGTCTGCTCTCCCTCCCACTGACTCTCCTTACCTCTCCTTACTAGCTTAACCCATACCGCTCTGGGCAAAAAAAAAAAAAAAAAAAATGATAGCCCTGTATGCCGACTGATATTGGATTTTTTTCTCCTTGCTAAATGGGCTTATTACATCAACATAAGATCCCTGGCACTAATTAAAGTACTCACGAAAGCCAGAAAGTTGGGTTAATCGAGTTGGGTTGGTGCCACTATATCTCTGAAATCTTCGAGGTTACTGATAGAGCAGAGTAGATGTGAGCTTGTAAACCGATTATGGATTTATTTTCTGACTAAATGGGCTTAAAACATCAATATAAGATCCCTGGCATTAATAAAAGTATTAATCAAACCAGAAACTTGGTTGAATTGAGTCAGGTTGGTGCCATACAACCTCTGAAATCTTCATTGTTACTGAGAAAGCAGAGCGGGTGTGAGCTTGTGAACCGATTTTGGATTATTTTTGTGGCTAGATGGGCTTACTACATCAATATAAGATCCTTGGTACTAATAAAAGTAATCACGGAAGCCAGAAAGTTGGTTGAATCGAGCCGGGTTGGTACCATTCGACCTCTGATGTATTCAAGGTTAGTGAAAGACCAGAGCAGCTGTGGGCCTGTGAAGACTGTCATTCTCCTCCCGTGCTCCTAAATCAGTATTGTAACCATAGCGAAGAAATGTCTGAAGTTCACAGGATACGTTTTTTCCTTCCATTTTACTTCGGTTGCTTGCAATGAATAATTGTCAGTGCTGCAGAACGTAGATCTATGTCACTGGCGTTTTAGAGGGGGAAGTAGATCTACCTTAAGATACCCCTTTACTATGCTTTGCTTAGTATCTTCTAATTGCCTTTACCATCGCTCTGCTTAGTATATTCTTAATACCTTTACTATTGCTCAGTTGACTGTCTTCTTAACCCCCGCTTTACTACTGAAATGTGGTGGTAGGATGGGGCACCCATCATCCACTCACTTGATGCAGTGCTATCTACTTCTTCCTTCTTGTCTATCATTCTTTTCTCTGTCTGTTCGCCTGTCTTCCTGTTTGTTACATCACTCCTGTCACTATTTATTACTCTTCTTTCCACTTCATGTGACCCTTCACTGAGTGACAAGCCAAACAGTTTCCTCAGATTCACGAAACCATTTACAATGCTAGATGGTAACTATGTTGCCAAATAACAGGATGACGTGGAACCTATTATGGTGCCCCTGTAAACTGGACGGAGATATACAAATGCGGTGTCCACCCAGGAACCAATTCTTGACACTAATCCATGCACCTCACAGTGGGGAGATGTTGCCAGCTGCTCGGGGCCGTCGGTTCACTGTGCGGGATGATCCTGCGGGGGTGGTTACTTGCCTATGGTTGATGGGTCTGCTTGATCAGACCTATTGGGGTAGCACAACAATAATATTTACCGATCTGTTTACTGTTATCTTATTACATTTACTATTCTTTACTATTCAACTGTTTACTGCCTTCCTATCTCGTTTTCTACTGATCTGTTTACTGCCTTTTAATGTTATTTATTTCAGTTTTGTTTATTATAATTGTATAACTTTTATTACTGGTGTGTTAATATTTTTTCCTACCCTTTATTGCTGGTTTGTTTACTGCTAGCATTACTAACACTGCCTTAATACTGCTCTGTGTGAAGCACAGCGGGATGACAATCGTTCCAGTGAAATCTTCCTTTAGACTCCTCTCCAGCAGCAGTTACAGGCACACGTACAGCCATAACACCATGCTTATCATTAGAGAAATTACCAATATGCCGGGAATCGAACCCGGGACTCTCAGGTGAGAGCCAGGCAGCATACCACTACACCACGACCAGGTAAAAGTTAACTCACGTTGTCACAATCTTGTAACCAACGTCCCTCCGCCCCCACTGTGGGCATGAAGAGGATGAGTTAACCCCCTGGCACTCGGGTAAGTAGATGCTTTTAATCTATCCCAAACACTTACGGCAAGTCAGAATGAAGAGAGAACCTGTATTTTTTACACAGGAGGGACGTTGGTTACAAGATTGTGACAACGTGAATTAACTTTTACCTAGTCGTGGTGTAATGGTATGCTGCCTGGCTCTCAGTCCCGGGTTCGATTCCCGGCATATTGGTAATTTCTCTGATGATTTTTCCTGTGTAAAAAATACAGGTTCTCTCTTCATTCTGACTTGCCTTAAGTGTCTGGGATAGATTAAAAGCATCTACTTGCCCGAGTGCCAGGGGGTTAACTCATCCTCTTCATGCCCACAGTGGGGGCGGAGGGACGTTGGTTACAAGATTGTGACAACATAAGTTAACTTTTACCTGGTCGTGGTGTAGTGGTATGCTGCCTGGCTCTCACCTGAGAGTCCCTGGTTCGATTCCCGGCATATTGGTAATATCTCTGATGATTTTTCCTGTGTAAAAAATACAGGTTCTCTCTTCATGCTTATCATTATTCCCAGTGCCACACATCCTTTCCAGTAAGAACTTTGAAGCTACATACAGGCGTATCCCGGTTTAACGATACAGTTAAGTAAAAACACACTGCTAGACAGGGTATTGGATCTCGGGGTAGATTTAACATGTAAGATATAGGGATGCGTTTTTTGAGCCTTCAGTTCCCCCCCTCGAGTCAAGTCCTTAACCCACCCAAATGAGTCCCCAAAAAATGTTTGAAGCCAATTTAAATGACCTAACGGCTGTAAAAGAAGCTAACCTAAGCCTAAAATCAATGCCCATCTCACTTGTACCCTGGCAAGGTCACTGGATAATTGCGATCTCCGACATGCTCTCAAACTCCGTAGGGAAGAAGCAGCAGCATTGTATAATATCTCACCATCAGATGGTCCCGGGACAATTAAATATGCATCTAAATGACGCAGAATCGTCCAAACTGCAACTTGTTGTGACGGAGAATTGTTGATGTTTTGACGAGGAATTCTCTTGACGGGGAATGCGACCGATGATGCGATCGGGATAGCCTTTTCAGTGGCCCCTCTTTATGTCATTTTTGTTACTGTTCTGGTTGCTGAACTCATTCATTTTCGTCTCTCTTATTTTCCAACATTTAGAAATTCCTTTGTGTTTCCAAAGCATTTTCCTTTGAACAGCCCGAATGTAAACACATGGTTTACCAATCGATGATGAGATCAGGAAAGCCTGTTCAAAGGCCCCTCTCTATGGCATTTTGGGTACTGTTCTGGTTGCTGAGCTCCTTTATTTTTTTTCACTCTTATTTTCCAGCATTCATTTAGAAAAGCCTTTGTATTTTCAAAGTGTTTTCCCTTGAACAACCCGAATGTAAACACATGATTTATCGATCGATGATGCAATCGAGTTGGCCTTTTCAACGGCCTCTCTTTGTGTGGTTTTAGCTACTGTTCTAGTTGCTGAGCTCCTCTATTTTCTTTTCTCTTATTTTCCAACATTTATTTAGAATTTAATTTGTATTTTCAAAGCGTTTTTCCTTGAACAGCCCGAATAAACACATGATATATCGATGTCACATTTTTCATCAATGCATGAAATATTTACTCTCTACGGTTTTCATAATTAATAATATTTATTTTAATTTATTATTATGTATTCCATGATAGGTCAGATGACAGTTTAATGGTCACACACAAAATATTCTTTGTTGATTCGTCTAGTTGTCCACACTGTTTTGTACCTCATCTGATGGACAAGAAATCGTACCCCAAATGACAGTGTTCACTCTACCTATGACTAAAACACATTAACCTCCACTGCGCTGATTCCGTTATATGAGACAACATGCAGGCCACCCCAGGCCACGCTGATCGTCTCATATAATGCTATGGGTCTCCGCGCCATAATTTCAAGCATTAGGAAGCATCAGTGGTTTCCATGGGAATGTTGACTCTCCCTCCCCACCATCAGAGTTGTTTCCAAACCTTGCAATACCACAGTTGCTGAACACTGTATACTTAGTAATTCAGATATGCAGGCCACTCCAGGCCTTGCTAATCGCCTATAAGGCTGTGGGTCTCCGTGCCATAATTTTAAGTATGAGAAAGAGTCAGTGGTTTCCATGGAAACGTTGAGTCTCCCTCAATGCCACTAGGAGCTGTTGCCAAGCCCTGCTGCACTGCAGTTGTCAAATACCGCATATTTAGGAATTCATTTTTCGGTTGTAGCCCAGGAATGGCAGAGTCACTCCCATCTACCTCCTGCAGTGCTTGCCACTTACCGTCCCCCCTCACACCCACCCAGGAGGCATAAATTACAAAAAGACGAGGGTGACGAAGAGTTCGAGCTCAGAAACACGATCTGATGAAAAAAATCAAATTAATATTTAAAAAAAAAGGTTCTAAAACAATGACTCAGGGAAGGTAATCAGGCTGATAATAATTAGTTCAGTGGGGGTTAATGTGTCTAAAATCAGTTCATAAATCAAATTAAACACAAAATTTATGTCTTAAAATATTATCAAAATCAGTAAAAAATATCAAAACCCATCGCAGAGCCGGGGGTAGGCCCATGATAGGCAGGGTAGGGTAGTATTTCTATCCCCATCATTATTCCCGGGTATCGCATCTAGGGGTATCGTAAAACCGGGTTTGCCTGTAGTACACTAGACTCACTTTCAAGGACCATGCACATTACATCAAGAGGAGGTGCACCCTGGGAGTCACCACACTCAGGGCTGTTACAGAGACACTCTCCCTATATTGCAAACAGTATATCGGATCACTGATGTCCTATGCCTCCACAATATAGGCCCTCATCCTAACACCCACTAACACACCTTGGAGACCATACAGAACGCTTTATGCTTCATCACTATATCCACCAGAACCTCTTCCACAGCTCACTTACATGTACCAAACGAAGTCCTTCCTATTAGAGATCATCTTTATATAAAAGGCACATAGTTCTTCACGACAGCCTGTGCTAACACACAATACCTGTACTGTAAGCGAGCCACACAACACAACTGGACACTTTGAACAATCACCACATAAATATTACCAGGCCCACCCACAACAACACACTAACTCCAGACACCCTAACTCTTGCCATGTAGATACAACAACACCTCAGTCAGAACATGCTACAAGCTCATTCTCTCGACATCCACACATCCGTGGTATCCTTAAATAAAGGTGATCGAGTTCACTTAAGCAGGCTTGGCTCAGGACCTCACCCAACCCTTCACAGTTACCTGCTTGAATTTAGGTTTGTTGGAAGCACGTATGACACATTCCCTGCCTGTAAAATAGGTCCACAAAACATAACCCACATTATGGAGCATTGCAGACACATGCCACACACTGACACAGACACAAATTCAACGGTGCAGGGAATCTGAGATTCGGCCAAACATGACCAGGTCCGAGCAACAACAAGCACTACTGTTCTGCTTAACATCTTATACCCTTTACTGCTGATTTGTTTACTATCAACATATTTCCTTTAATACTGTTAACTGATCCTCACATTTGCCCCATCTCTTTCCTCCTCCATTGTCCCACTTAACTGTTTACTGTATGTCTTCTTTCTTTTTTGTCTGACCTACCAACCCATACATTTGCATCCTTTATCTGAGTGTTTCTTTCCTTATCTCTGCTTTCTTCTTGTCTCATTTTGTACTGCTATCCGTTTCTCACCATTTCAATGTCCTTTTCTCTTTATATCTCATATATCGCTTTTTTTCTTCTCCTACTAGACCCTTACTTTTTTTTTCCTGCACTCTCCTTTGGTTTCCATTTCCTCACAATACGTTATTTTCCTCTTATCCCTCAGTGTCTCCTCATTTCTTGCCGTTTCCATTGCTCCTACTGATGAACGTTTACCATTCTTCTTCACTCTCCATTAGTTCCCACTGTCTCTTATTATCAACAGGCTTCCTCCCGTCTACTTTTCCCCTATTACTCGACCCTAATTTTTACTCTTTTCGTGTCTACTTTTGCTGCTGCTGCTCGTCTTTTTTTCCTTCACCCTCCTCCCATTCCACACTGGTTCTTCAAATATCAACTGATTCTCTTTTAGCTCTGTTAAGATACTTCTTGGTAAATCTGCTGAGACTGTTCTATGTGTGCATAGTGTAGTCATGACACTGGGCAACACACGCAAACGAAACTCTCTACTCTTGCCCTGAGAGATTATTTGAGAGTTAGAGATCTGTCGCCAACTCTGGCTGTAATAGAACCTGTATGTCATCAAGTTAGTCTGTCATAGAACCTGTTTGTCATCGAGCCAGTCTGTCGTCGAGCCTGTCTGTCATCTTAACCCTGGCTGCCATCAAGCTAGTCTGTCATAAAACCTGTCTGTCAGCAGGCTAGTCTGTAATTAAGCCTGTCTGCTATCAGTCACCAGGGCTGTCTATTACCAAGCCTGTCTATCAACAAACATGCCTATCACCAAGCCTGGCCGTCACCAAACCTGTCTGTCGCCAAGCCTGCCTGTCACCAACCCTGTTTGTCACCAAGCCTTTATACCGACCTCGATTCGGCTGATTGTCAAACCTCTAGTGACCCAGTGACCAGTAACTTGCCCTCTTCACCTCCCACCAGCTACCAGTACCAGCTCACACCACGCCCTGCGCCATATGCTGTAGAGATAGGTGGTGAGTTCGAACCAGTCAGTAAAAGGCTCTCTCTATTATCCCCGGACCAATAATCTTAATACATTATTTTTTTCCTCTCTTCTCTTAGGTGATTAACTTTTTGTACTTAATCAACTTCTCCAGATTATTGTTCATACTCTCAACTTACTTTTGGCATTTTCATCCATATGAACACTTCATTTGTAAATATCATATATAAAAAGACCCTTCTTTGTTAAATGTCTTTGTACATAATAGTTTTATTTAAAAAAAAAAACATACTTCACTAACTTTTATTCACTTAATATTTTCCTTATACTTAACTTTTTCTCCAGTTCATTTATTAATTGATATTTCCTTACATTAAGAATACTAATTTATCAGATGATGTACAAAATTCATGAGATGAAATAAAACCGACCAAGACTAAAACCTCACACAACAGTCTTGGGAATGATTTATTCACGAGAAACAGTTCAATCAGCTGAGTTCTATTCATATGACACCCCCAAGACATCATAGATTTCTCAGTTACCTTCTTCTACTTCTCCAACTTCTTAAAAAATGGCAACCCCTCCCGTCCCCCAGACAATCATTTTGGAAGACACATCGCATCTCAAATATGTTGAAATGGATCCTGCAATTAGGGTATATGATTTCATTAGTGATGTCCAGTCTGCAGTTACAAAGGACTTACGACAGACAGAACTAAAATCGCCTATCTCTAGAGCCGATTAGATGACGGTTACCCTCGAGTGGGATCTCTCATACTGTGTGGACTCTTGAAGTTTATTTCCATGATGAATGCTGTAAGAAATTCGTAGATTTTTTTGGTAACAACACGAAAGAAGGATGCTTGATGAGCGTTTACTGATTCTTGCGAAGTATGAAACAGGTTAAGTTCATCCCTTCCGAACAAAATACATTGTTAGAAGCAGCAGCTGTGACAGCAGCAACAGGAAAGAAAATTTCAGAGACATTACGAAACAGTCCGTGGGCAGAAACTGATGATGAGGGAAAAAAAAACACTTTAACACTAAATAATGTTGCAACGTTTTTTTTAGTTATCTCAGGTTCTAAACCGTCTTAGTAAGGATGAATTAGATGCAGCGTAAAAGATTCAGTTTTCTCCCTGGGATGACATAACAATGTTAGACGTAGGCTACAGATAGAAGAGGAATTCTTCTCAAACAGTACGTACAGTTCAACCAGTTGCTAGCTCACCATCACAGTCCTTGCAGTCACAAGGTCAAGGACACGTCTCACCTCCACTCAGCAGACAAAACGTCACACCATGTTCACCAGCTATGTCACGTGCAAGACCTGCGTCGCAAGGCAGTTTCTCTCATGACCGTGTCAGATCTACTAGCAGAACTAAGATAGTTTGTTGGTATTGTAAACGAACAGGCCATCATGTAGTACATTGTTAAAACAGCCTGGGAGGTGAACGAAGACCCAGGCATGATAGCAGATCACCTTCACGATCGTTCAGGAATAAGTACTGTACTTGTAATAAAAGCCAACATCATTCCACTAGCGAATGCCGTGTCCTTGCCAATACACAGTCGGGGGAAATCCAGCGCCAGAACCACCAGAATCCTCCATAAAGACACAAAATTCTGAGCTTCCACGGGTCAAATTGGCCCTCTGACTCACTTAGGTGTAGTTGTCTTAAGTAATTGTGAATGAGTACCTATATCATTTCCTTACGGGCTCAGGGTCTATGGTGAATATATTATCTGAGTCCACCCTAAACAATGTTGGAGAAAGGCTCAAACGGGTTTGGAACCTTGAGCCGCCTGACAATCGTCTATCTATCTATCTATTGCCAGACGCCTCAATCCCGTTTGGGGTGGCCACAAACAAATCGCCTCCAAGTCGCCCTGTCCCCCGCAATCTCACTGCCCTGCTCCCAACTCACACCCCCCTCTCTCATATACCTCTCCACCCCATCCCTCCATCTCATCCTCGGCCTCCCCCTCCCTCTTCCCCGCTCCACCTCACTCACATACACTCTCTTCGTCTGTCTTTCACCCTCCATCCTCTCCACATGGCCAAACCACCTCAGTGTGTTCCTCATAACGCTTCCTATCACATCCACATCCACACTACAACGCTCCTTTATATCCTCATTCGTCAGCCTGTCTCTCCATGTGACTCCACAGACTCCTCTTAAATAACTCATTTCCACTGCTCTCACTCTTGACTTGTGTCCTTCCAGCAACGTCCAAGCTTCACTTCCGTACGTTAGAGTTGGTATCACAATACTGTCATGTAGTAACTTTTTCACTTCTGTGCTCACTTCCCTGCTTCTTATCACTGCTTTCAAAGAACCAGCAACCTTTCTTCCCTGCTGTACCCTTTCACGCACTTCACCCTCCAAACCTCCATCCTTACCCATCACACTACCCAAGTACTTAAATGTACTCACATTTTCCAATTCCTCACCATCCAACCTCGCTGTACATTCACTTACTTCACCTCTTTCAAAGACCATCACTTTACTCTTCCCTACATTCACCTTTAGATCCGTTTCTTACACACTCTCCCAAACTCATCCACCAAGCCTTGCAGCTCCCCTTCGTCTTCACTCAACAACACAATATCATCTACAAACAACAGTACAGGGAGTTTCCAAACACTATCCTCTCTCACCAGGGCCACTCCAACATCCACTACCCTACCTTGTACCTCTTTTATTACCCCATCCATGTAAAGATTGAACAACCATGGAGACATAACACATCCCTGTTTCAACCCAACTTTCAAAGAGAAAAATTCACTTAGTTCACCATCCACATGCACTGCAGCCTTCGCACCATCGTACATACTCTTCACAGCATTCAACAACTTCCCATCTACTCCATATATTCTTAACACTTTCCACAATCCTTGTCTATCCACCCTGTCATATGCTTTCTCCAAATCCATGAAAGCCGCATACAACTTCTTTCCCTTCTCTAGAAACTTTTCCACTAAAGATCTAAGAATGAATATCTCATCTACACAACCTCTTCCCTTCCTAAAGCCTACCTGTTCTTCTCCAACTAATTTCTCTGTTCTTTCTCTAACTCTGTCAATAAGTATCCTACTATACACTTTTCCTATTATACTAAGAAGACAAATGCCCCTATGATTACCACACACTTCTTTTTCCCCTTTTCCTTTGTACAAGGGAATAATTATACCTGACTTCCAATCTTCCGGGACTCTACCTTCCTCCCAGGCCAATCTGCACATCTTCCACATCCATTTTACTACTATCTCTCCCCCATGCTTCAGCATTTCACCACCCACTCCATCAATTCCTGGGGCTTTCCCCGATTTAACTTTCTTCATTGCTTCCACAACTTCTATCCTACTGATTTCTTCCTGTCTTCTCACCTCCCTCCTTCTCCCAGCCATTCCTCAGCCACTTATACTTGCATTACTTCCATCCTCTATGTTCAACAATTCCTTAAAGTGTTCTCTCCATCTGCTCATTTTTTCTCCCTTCTCCACTAGTAATTTACCATTTTTATCTTTCACTCCCCTGCTAACTTCACCTCCACCCTGTCTTACTCTTTTCACCTCTTTTCAGAGCGTTTTCTTACAGTCCCTCCACTTTACACTCAAATTCCTTCCAAATTCCTCATCCATTCTCTTCTTACTCTCTCTTACTAATCTTTTCACCTCTCTCTTTCTTTCTACATATAACTCTCTCTTCTGCCTCTCAACTTCTTCCACGCCCCTATTTCTCATCCATTCATTGTATGCTTTCTTCTTTTGTGCCACAGCCTGTTTCACCTCTTCAGTCCACTACGCTGTTCCTTGCACCCCCCTCCGTCTTCTCTTCCTTCCACACACCATATTACATGCTGCACATATTTCTTCTGTAAATATCCTACACACACCTTCCACGTCTCCCATCTGCTCCAATTCATATTTGCCCAATCGTTCCTCCACTTCTCTCTTATACTCTGCCTTTTTCTCATCCTCTTGTAACCTTTCCACTCTCCTTGCAACTACTCCTTCCTCTCGTCTTTCCCTTCTTTTTTCCTCCATCTTACTTGAATTCTAATTCTGGCCACCACCAAGTAGTGGTCAGAAAGTCCACTCCCCCAACGTCTATGAGCTCTTGCATCCATTACACATCTTCGCATCCTTTCATCCACACACATATAATCAATCATTGCCTTCCTTTCATTCAGTTCACCGCCCACCCTTCTCATCACTCGCCATGTATACCTGTGGATCATTTTATGCCTGAAGAGGGTATTGGCTATCACCAACCCCCTCCCAGCACAAATGTCCACTAACGCACTCCCATTCTCATCTATCTCAGCAGGCACACCCCACTCACCAACTATTCCATCCACCTTCACATTCCCAACTTTACCATTCATATCACCAATCAAAAACACTCTCTCATTCCTTCCAAACTTTTCCATGCACACTCCTACATTTCTCCAGAACTCTTCTCTCACTCTTCTAGCACGATCTTGCGTTGGCGCATACACACACAATCGCCCACATTTGTATTCCAACTTTCAACTTTACCCACGCAAACTTTGACCCAACTGATCCATACTGTCTTATGCTCTTCTTCCATCTTTTACTCACACTATACATACTCCTTCCTTTGCCCTCTCATTCTCACCTACTCCTGCACATATACCCCATCCATACTCCCATTCTCTCACACTTTCTCCTTTTCCATTTTGTTTCAGTTATTCCACATACATCCACTTTCGCACCCTCAAGCACCTGGACAATCTCTCTCTCTTTCACCTCATCATTCGCTCCCCTTACATTCCACGTTCCGATAACCATGTCCTTTGTCCGGTCCTTGGTCGTCATCGTTTGGTCAGTCCTAGTCCGAGGCTTATTGTTTGTTTTTTTAGTTAGTTGTTTTCCGGGGAGGTGCACTAACCCTCCGCCAACCCTTTTAGTCATCTTTTACGACAAGCAGGGATACTGGGGGAGTATTCTTGAAAAAAAAAACCTACCCCCTGGAGGGGGGGAGGTAATTACCGCTAAAAATTTTTTGTGAAGGACAAGGTAACTTTTGAGATACAAATCGATGAATTAATAATACCTTTCATAGCTGAGTTTTATGTCACACACAAGTCCTGCAATCCTGCAGATGTTTTGGTTGGTAATGACACCACGGCTCAACATTCCATTGAATTGATACCTGCTTGTGGCAGTATTACAGTAAAGGGATTTTATGTATCAGGCATGAATTGCCCACACCCTATCCCTTTACAGGTACATTAATCACACATTCTACCGCAACTCCACAGCCACCAATAGAGGGCAATGAGGATAATTTAGTATCAATACCTCATGACACTCCGTCAAACAGTGACAACGGTTGACTCATCTACATCTAATTTAACCATCTCAAATAGCCTGAATGACTTTTTGCAAACGCGGAGATGAAACAAACAGTGTCAAAATGATGCACAATTATGTTACTGCACGAATTCACGAAAGTCTTTGTCCGTATTGTAGGTGCAAAAGAAGTGAATGTATTAACCTTACCTGAGACTTTTTCTGTGAATGGTTTAACAGAAGAGTCAGCATCGTGTTCTGTGTTGGAGGATAATATGTGTTATCTTTTCATACTAAATGTTAAATCCTCCACTAAAGCTTGAAAGTATTTCAAAAATTGGCGATTTCCTGGTGTATCCATCAGCCGTAAAGATGTGCCAGGGTACACCGAATTCTCTGTAACTGTTGCTGCTGCAGCTGATGATGATTTACCTGGTGTATGTACTGTACCACTGAAAATTCTACAGATTCTGATACGACTTCTTTAGCTGATCTTACCTTTCAAGTACAACTGGGCGACCTCCTTGAGTGTATAGAACAATATATTACTCTTTTGCAGATCTATAAAGGTGTTGTGGCCTTACCTGGTGAATCTATGGGGAAGATCAGTATGATAAATCACACTACTGAATTGATTCCACGTACTCTAGCACAGGATATGCTAAATCAGGACATCACAGAACACCCAGTTAGTCCGTGGAATAGTCTGCTTTCCCTAGTCCCTAAGAAAGAAAGTGAGCTTAAATCCGTAGCTGACTATTATAAACTCTGTCACTGTACTCGATCGATTCCCATTACCAGTCTTCACAGATTTACTGGAATCACTCGGCAAGAATAACATTGTTTTCACTCCCCTTGACGTACTTAGTGCTGCTGGCAAATAGAAATGGAAGAGTCGTCTTGCCCTATAACTGCATTCAGGACTCCTTCTGGCCACTATCATTTCAAAAGGCTTCCCTTTGGTCTTAGAAATGCTGCATTAGTGTTCATAAGGCTTATCCATTCCTTATTCAGTTGTATGATCAGTCATTCTCCTTTTGCTTATCTAGATGACATCATTGGAGTGAGTAAATCAATTCCTGAACATTTTGCCAAGCCACATCAAGTTTTTGATCGCCTCCAAATGACAGATCTAGAGGTTAAGCTCAGTAAATGCAACTTTTTACGTAAGAGATTTAATTTTCTTGGACATGTGGTTGATGCTGAAGTAATTCATACCTCTGATGCAGGACCAGATTAACCCTGCTGTGGCCTGGTAGGCAAATCAGACGGTTGGCCTGCAACAGATAGATCTCTTTTTTTTCCGTTATTTCCAGTGAAATTTTGGCATGACCTATAATGATCTTTTTTGATGGCGTGATGGGTGATGGCCCTTATCTGGACGCCCAAAGCATACATTTATTCCGCTCTGGAAGTTTGGATGGCCTATGACAGGCTGTGGCCTGGTAGGCAGTTGCCCATTTTGCCTATACCTGGTAATCCGGCCCTGCTCTGATGAGAAAGTTAAGGCGTTTCTAACATACCAGAACCTACCAGTACTGATGATGGAAGGAATTTCCTTTGACTGAGCGGCTACTATCGGGGACTTTTTCAAGGTTTTGCACAGACTACCCCCCCTGTTACTAATTTACCTAAGAAAAAATAATTTTTTGTTTGGACTAATGGCCAGTCATGCTTCTGGAACACTGAAGACAGCACTTATTAATGTTCCAGTCCTGACATTCCCTGAATGTAAGAAACCTTTTCTTCTTTGTACAGACGCGTCGAGGGTATGTCTAGCCGCGGAATTGATGCAAATTGATCATGCAAGGAAGAAACGTGCAATAGCGTATGCTAGTCGTGCCCTCAGTGCCACTACAGTTTTACTAATTGGGAGGATGTAGCAGTTGTTTAGTCCCTCAAATATTTCAGGAACATGATCTACGGATATCCAGTGCATAGTCAAGCTGATCATTTCCCACTTTGTGATTCATTCAAAGGAAAAAACGTTACTGGACATCTAGCATGATGGTCAGTTATTATCCAAGACTTCAACCAACCTTTGAGTACGTGCCTGGTAGACCAAATGCAGTTGCAGATGCTCTTACACGTCATGTAACTGCGGCAGCTTAGCAATAATTATCAACCAAGTGAAGTTCTTTACACCTCTCTAACTAAGATGTTATTTATAATTGCCAGTGCACAGACCCTCTTTGGTCTAAAACCATTACTTCCTAGAATCAGGAGATGCTTCGACCTTACCTACTCTGCCAGTGTCAGTAGATGATCGCATGTTAGAAAATGATATTTTGTATGGAAGCCATCCCTTACCGGTAGGGACATACCTAATAAAGAGGTACATCAACTTCTTGTTCCCGCAGATATAAAACCTGTAGTGCTCTACCTCATCCATAACACACCTCATGCATCTCATCCGGGAATATATCGGTGTTTCAGACAAGCATGTCAATTATTTTATTGTCCTACTGTGCATAAGGCTATCAATGTTCACTCTGATTCCTGAGTTCCCGCCCCACTCTTGCAATATCCATTTCCATCACATTCATGGGAAACTGTTTCTACTGACCTCTTTAAATTGCCTCTTACGGAGCCTAGTGCAGAGTATTTGTTTGTGGCAGATGAAGAGAACACTTTAAGGGATTATTGACTACAAAGAATGAAAGTAATGCGAGTATAAGTTGCTGGAGAATGGCTGGGAGAAGGAGAGATGTGAGAAGAGAGGAAGAAATCAGTAGAATGGAAGTTGTGGAAGCAATGAAGAAAGTTAAAATGGGGAAAGCCCCAGGAATTGATGGAGTGTGTGGTGAAATGCTAAAGCATGTGGGAGAGATAGTATTAGAATGGATGTGGAAGATGTGCGGATTGGCCTGGGAGGAAGGTAGAGTCCCGGATGATTGGAAGGTATAAGTATTCCCCTGTAAAAAGGAAAAGCGGAGAAAGAAGTGTGTGGTAATCATAGGGACATTCGTCTTCTTAGTGTAAGAGGAAAAGTATATGGTAGGATACTTATTGACAGAGGTAAGGAAATAACAGATGAATTAGTTGGAAAAGAACAGGGAGGCTTTAGGAAGGGAAGAGGTTGTGTAGATCAGATATTCATTCTTAGATATTTAGTGGAAAAATTTCTAGAGAAGGGAAAGAAGTTGTATGCGGCCTTCATGGATTTGTAGAAAGCATATGACAGGGTGGAGAGACAAGGATTGTGGAAAGTATTAAGAATATATGAAGTACACGGGAAGTTTTTGAAGGCCGTGAAGAGTATATGTGACGGTGCTAAGGCTGCAGTGCGAGTGGATAGTGAAATGAGTGAATTTTCCTATTTGAAGGATGAATTGAAACAAGGATGTGTCATGTCTTCATAGTCGTTCAGTCTGTACATGGATGGGGTTATAAAACAGATACAAGGTAGGGCAGTGCATGGTGGAGCGGCCCTAGTGAGAGAGGGCAGTGTTTGGAAACTCCCTATACTGTTGTTTGCACATGATACTGTGTTGTTAAGTGATGACGAAGGGGAGCTGCAAGGCTTGGTGGGTAAGTTTGGGAGAGTGTGTAAGAAACGGAATCTAAAGGTGAATGTAGGGAAGAGTAAAGTTATGGTCTTCGAGAGAAATGAAGTCAGTGAATGTACAGGGAGGTTCGATGAGGAGGAAATGGAAAATGTGAGTGTGTTTAAGCACTTGGGTAGTGTGATGAGTAAGGATGGAAGTTTAGAGGTTGAAGTGCTTGAAAGGGTACAGCAAGAAAGAAAGGTTGCTGGCTCCTTGAAAGCAGTGATAAGAAACAGGTATGTGAGCATGGAAGCAAACAAGGTACTACATGACAGTATTGTGATACCAACTCTAACTTATGGAAGTGAAGGTTGGACCTTGTTGGAGGGTCAGAAGTCAAGAGTGAGAGCAGTGGAAATTAGTTACACTACTCAAAACAATTAAGGGAACAAGATTTTGATTTGTGATATTTCAGAATCTATGCTTTGTTTAGGTTCAGAATTGCTTATGGGCATTCCCCGATATGTTAGCAATGAAAGGCAATGTTCAGCAAGGAATCAAAACGAGAACTTTATTGTTGGAACAAGCGAGTACCAGATAACCCCCAAAACAGAAATGAACAAGAGATAGGCTCAGCCACGGAATATCTCAGAATTGTCTTAAAAACTGGTTCTGAAGTCTCTAATATTTGAGTGTAACCTCCTCTCTCCTGGATGCACACCCGACAACGACGAGTCATGCTCCGAATCACGCGTCGTATGGCGTCCTGGGGGATGTTCCCCCACTCTGCCACGAAAGCCTCGGTAAGTGCTGGAACGCTATCAGGCCGAGGTTAGCGAGCATGTACCCTCCGTGCCAGCATGTCCCAGACATGCTCGATAGGATTGAGGTCTGGTGAGCGTGCTGGCCATTCCATTATGGCGATCCCTTGCTCCTGGAGGAAGTTCGTCGATACACGTGCAGTGTGAGGGCGAGCATTGTCCTGCATAAAAACGAACTCTCCCACAGCTCCAGCAAAAGGCCTTACCATATGGTCCAGTATCTGTTCCACATATCGTGCAGCTTTCAGGGTACCGCCATTCAGCATAACAAGGTCTGTGCGTCCCTCAATGCATATGCCTCCCTAGACCATTACGGAACCACCGCCATACCGGTCATGTTCCACAATGTTGCACAGTGCATACCACTCTCCAGCATGTCTCCACACTCTGATACGGCGGTCGTTGGTCGAAACACGGAATCTGCTTTCATCTGAGAACAGTACTGGGGTCCAGTGGCGTAACTGCCACTGTACGTGATCTCGGGCGAACTCCAGACGTGCTCTTCGGTGAGCTTGGGTCAAGACTGGGGCCACAACAGCTCGTCTAGCCCGAAGGCCGTCCTCGTGAAGCTGGTTGCACACAGTCTGGTTTGAGACACGGACCTCAGTCGCCCGTTGGAAGTCGTTTTACAGTGCCCGGGCAGTACTCTGTCGATTCCAGGTGGCCAGCACTCGCAGGTAATGGTCTTGTCTTGCGGATGTCATGCGTCTGCGACCTTGCCCAGGTCTTCTGGTGTACAGCCCGTCATCTTGGTATTGTCTCCAGAGCCGGTTGATGACGCTAGGAGACAAAGGTCTTGGGCAACCCTTCTTTGGGTGTGTCATTCCTTGAGCATCTGTAATGCTCGAGCCGCCTCAACTATGGACAAATACAGCCGCACACACTCAGTGATGACAGGGAAACACAACAAAATCGCCCAAAGCCAGAAACACCTCATGTTGATGCTGATTTTGACCACTTCTACTCAATGAAAAATGAAATTTTCACTCTTTATACAGAGGTAGGGTGACACCCCCATTTTTATTGACATACTCAGAAAGGACAACAACTCACACAGATGTATTCGGTTCCTCAATCATTGCTCAGCTCACAACACTATTTCTGAACCCGAACAAAGCATAGAGTCGGAAATATCACAAATAAAAATCTTGTTCCCTTAATTGTTTTGAGTAGCGTATTTAGGAGGAGCATGTGGAGTCCAATGGAGAGACAGACTGACAAATGAAGAAGTGAAGGTGCTTTGTGGTGTGGATGTGGATGTGATAGGAAGCATTAGGAGAAATACACTGAAGTGGTTTGGCCATGTGGAGAGGACAGAGAGCGAAAGACTGATGAGGAGAGTGTATGTGAATGAAGTGGAGGGAGGGAGAGGGATGGGGAGGCCAAGGATGGGATGGAGGGATGGAGTGGAGAGGAATATGAGAGAGGGGGGTGTAAGCTGGGAGCAGGGCAGTGAAATGCCGGGGGATAGGGAGACATGGAGGCGATTTGTTTGTAGCCAACCCGTACGGGATTAAGGCGTCTGGCAATAGATAGATAGAACATCAATTAATGTAGTGTCATACCCAACCATCCAACTTCCAGTGGACTTGTCGAAAGGCAAAATCATAAGACGCTGGAGTGCTTGAGTTACTGAGGTTCTCAGAGCACCTGTTGGGATGAGTGGATACCCCAAGTTTCTGCCTCAATCATAGTTCCATTAATAAATCCATTGGCGAAACTCCATTTTGTGTCATATGGATTCGATAAACATTTGCCTTATCCAATGCTGTAATCAAAACCTAGTCCACTCAATAATTTGGATGATTATGTGAAGGTGAAAATCACAGACTTCCAGAAAATACACCAGTATATAATTACTAATCTGGCCTTATTAGAAGAGGATATGATGCATCGCCAGCATAAATCTGCACTGCCTATCAACATTAACGTTAGGGACTTAGTGTTTGCTCGTTCATATACTCGTACACACCATGCGATATCTCGTAACAGTAACAAATTTTAGATTAAGGAATTGTTGTCATCTGAATGTCAGTGGATTCATTCCAAAGACCTTAAAGGAACTCTCAGGTATGTCGAATGGGACGAAAACCAGGAAAATGGTGCATCCTCTTGTTTTACTTTTTTCTCCTCTTCCTCCTCCCTTTGTTACCCCTTCATCATCTTCCACTTCACCTGTTAATAAGTACAGACAAAAGTTTCGCTCAGCAATTCGCTCCTCTGTCGTTTGCGGGTATCTCTCCACCTGTTACGACCACTTAGCTGACTTGAACATTAATCCGGATTCCTTTTAAAGATAAGATGTTATGGAAAGTGTGGACAAACTTGCTGGCATTAACTGCATTCAGATCACCTCTGGGTGGTGAGGACACAGATGGGGTCCTCTGCCCCAGGGCACTGATAAAGTCCTAGGGGCAATTAATATTTGTACAGGACGTCATCTTGGTCCGATATAATCTTCAGTGTCTGATGACAATCACACAAGAGCTTCCATAATTGGCTAGTCAACTGTCCACCGTACGATCCCTACTCGCTTCCTTGATAAAGAAACATATTAATGGATCTTTTGGTGATTCCACTGTATGAACCTATTCAATGAAAACATGTCTGGACTGAGAAGTTATTCCTTAGGTTAAATGCCTCTCTGCCTCACAGTGGCCCTGATGGAAAATCACATTCTTTTGTAAAGCAAAATGTCTTTGATGTCGGTGGTAAAGTCCTTGGTCGTGTTTTTATTTAGCAACATCTAGTGAATTGTTAGCATATCATGAACAGTTAGAAACATTTGCTTCAGCTCAGGACGCACAGAATAGGGTGCTCAATGTTCAGCATGAGTTACTTGGTAATATTGTCACACATAAGAATGAAATGGGAACCTCACTGAACATACTTTCAGATGTGTTAGCAAACTGAATGATTAAATTAATATTGTCACACCAGTACTGTATATAAGTTTTCAGTGCTCTAGTGGGCATTTGTGTGGGGAGGGGGTTAGTGATAGCCAATACCCTCTTTGGGCACAAAATGCTCCACAGGTATGTGAGGTGAGTAATGAGAAGGGTGGGTGATATATTAAATGAACTGAAGGCAATTATTGATTATATGTGTGTGGATGACAGAATGGGAAAGTATGAGATGGATGCACGAGTATAGAGAAGGTGGGAGAGTGGACTAGCTGACCACTGCTTAGTGGTGGTGAAAGTCAAGGTTCAAGTGCAATGGGGGAATAGAAGGGAAGGACAGGAGAAAGTAGTCCGTACAAGCAGAGATGAGAGACAGCAAAGGATGGAAAATGAGCAGAATATATGAGTGAAATGCAGGAGCGATTGGGTAAATATGATTTCGAGCAAATGGGGGAGGTGGAATGTCTGTGCAAGATATTCACAGAAGAAATCTGTGCAGCATATGAGGTTGTGTGTGGGTGAAGAGAAGACGAAACGGGGTGCAAGGAACACCATGGTGGTCTGAACAGGTGAGGCAAGCAGTGGTGCAAAAAAAGAAAGTGTATAATGCGTTGATGGGAAGCAGAGGCATGGAAAAAGTTGAGAAAGGAAGAGAGAGTTATATATAGAATGGAATAAAGAGGTGAAAAGATTAGTAAGAGAGAGAGAGTAAGAAGAGAGTGGATGAGGTGTTTGGAAGGACTTTGAGTGTCAAGTGGAGGGAATGTAAGAATATGTTCTGGAAGGAGGTAAAGAGAGTTAGATAAGGTGAGAAAGAAGTTAGTAGGGGGATGAAAGACAAATATAGTAGTCTGATAGTGGAGATAAGAGAAAAAGTGAGCAGAGGGAGAGAATACTTTAACTCGCCGAGTGCTGAGGCCTTACTGGTACTGCGATGCTTATGCCTGTGGACAGTGCCGGAGCAGTACCTATAAGGTCTGCAATTGCAACTGGCGTTAAGATGCAAATTTTCAAGTTTGGCGGGAGATGACTGACATGGACACGCACCTACCCTTCCCGCATCTGTACCCACTTCCTATGTCGTCTATATACCCAACAAGAGTGTCCATGGCTCAAATGGCATAGTTACCGATGAAGAAAACGAAGATCTCCTACCTCAACTCAGTTGGTGTTGGGGGCGGATCATAAAGTCTAATGGTGTTACTCAAGTTTTCAGCCACCTGCTCAGGAAGAATCGACCTCAAATCGACCTAAATGGCTTCTGCGAGTACGGTTATGGTTGTTCTCCATGCTTTCTCATCATTTCTAACCTATCTAGCAAAAAAAAGTTTGAAAATTGGCCGGCACCACGGCTCCATGAGGGTTCAACGTCTGCTGGCACACGGCGGGTTAAGTAACTGTTAAACATAGAGAACGAAAGTAATACGAGAATAAGTGGCTGGGGAATAGCTGTGAGCAGTAGGGTGATGAGAAGAAAAGAAGAAATCAGAAGGATGGAAGTAGTGTAAGTAACGAAAAAAGTAAAAATGGGGAAAGACCCAGGAATTTGATGGAGTGTGTAGTGAAACGATGAAGCATGGGGGAAAGACAGTAGCAGAATGGATATGGAAGATGTGCAAATTAGCCTGGGAGAAAGGTAGTGTCTCGGAGGATTGGATATCAGGTATATTTATTCTCCTGTACAAAGGAAAAGAAGAAAAAGAAGTGTGTGGTATTCATGGGGGCACTTGTCATCTATGTGTAATAAGCAAATTAAATGACAGGATACTTACTGACAGAGTTAGGAAAATAACAGAGGAATTAGTTGGAGAAGAATAGGGAGGTTTTAGGAAGGGATGAGGTTGTGTAGATCAGATATTCATCCTTTGGTGTTTGGTGGAAAAGTTTCCAGAGGAAGGAAGGAATTTGTATGCAGCCTTCAAGAATTTGGAGAAAGCATATGACAGAGTAGATAGACAAGGAATGTGGAAAGTATTAGGAGAAATACAATGATGGACAGCCAGAGACTAACGAGAAAAGTGTATGTGAGTGAAGTGGAGGGGGGAAGAAGGAGATGGAGGCCGACGATGAGCTGGAGGAATTGAGCCGAGCGGTATATGAGAAAGGGATGTCTGAGCTGGGGGTAGGGCAGTGAAATGGCAGGGGGACAGGGCTACATTGAGACGATTTGTTTGTTGCCATCCCTTATGGGATTAAGACGTCTGACAATATATAGATAGATAGATAGATAGCTTTCACCTTGAGTCATTGTCATCGTCTCTCCAGTCATTAATGTTAAACCTAGAAAACTTGATTCGTCTGTTAGTAGATGCAGTGAGTCGTCATGTTACCATAGACCTTGTTCCCATGTCAGATCTTCACTTAGCTTTACAATGGGCTCGCACTGACTTTAATCTTAATTCATATTTCTTTTCCCAACTTTAGAATTGTACTGTCCTGTAGTTGAAGCTACTCTCCGTTCCACGACTATCATGGTTCATACTCCCGTTTGTTCTACAGTCATCATTGATCTCTTCCAACTGATTCCCTCCCCTTTGCCTCACAGTGATTCTTTATACTCCACTATGTACTCCGAAGTCTTTCTTTTGTCTCACAACCATGTGTCACGTCTGGTCTCTTACACTCGTGTTTGTCTGCTGTTCAAACCCTGTGTTTTTCTTTAGTATCTTCCCCATCACTGCTGTTTCTTGAGAGAACGCTATAATTCAGGTATCTCACTGCCTTCACCATGCATTGAGCCTTCATTTTGTACGTATATCCCCTTACTGTATTCACCATACTGTACTAGGATTTTTTTCCTTTATATTCATACTGACTTTCTCCATTGATGTGTTAAACGCATGGAAAAAAGGGACCCCATGAAATTAGGTCACATCATGGTACAAGGAAAACAGTGAAACCTGTCAAATATGAAAGTGGCGAGAAGAAATCGCAACCTGACGCTGAAGCTGGAGAAATTTGAATGGGACTATGATGAAATGGGCAAACCATGTTCCACACCTCCTCCACTATACAGTGTTGATTTGTGTGATGACGTGTGGACACGCAACTAATTACGTGAACGTCATTTAGCTGTTATGAGGCCTCATTCCTAGCAATACGTGATTCCTATATAACCAGATGTTATGTAATTTTATTATTGATAACTGTAACATGTCTCAGTATTGTACTATTCAGTAATGTATGTACATTATTTTAGTCAAATATTCTCCCTGTTAGCTCTTGTTAGTAGTATAATATATCTTCATATAATTCTCTTATATTTCACTTATAAAGCAGTGTTATTTTACTATTTAAAGTCTTCTGTTAATCTCTACATCTATTTTATGTCGAGCGACACCGTATTTACGGGGGGAAAGCAAATGTAAGCAAGCAGATGTTTGTTGCTTATCTATCATGAGCCAGACGTGATAGAATGTTATGAATCAGCAGTAGTCAGCATCCTCCTTGCCAAATCTGCTGAATAGATTGTTTTATGTGTACACAGTGTAGTCATGGCACTGGGCAACACACACACACACACACACACACACACACACACACACACACACACACACACACACACACACACACACACACACACACACACACACACACACACACACACACACAAACTCTCAACCTTTACCCTGAAAGACTGTTATGAGAGTTAGAGATCAAACAGACTACGCGGGTATGACATCTGAACACCCAATAAAACATCTGGTAGTAATACCGAGTCCTTAAGAATAACCAGAAATCCCGATGGTAAAGCAACCGCTCCACAACTCACAATATCATAAAGGTATTTCATGCACTTTATTTCTGGAAGTAATACATACAGTATTTTAAACGGATAATGCTAGAAAATACAGTACAGTTTCGTGACTGTTTCCTACAAAAAGGGTCGAATATACAGTACTGCTCCACTTTGTTAGCAGGCCTGGGCCCTGATTCTTATTCAAACTTCTGATTAATACTCAGTCGTAATCAAGATTTGATTTTACAGAAATATGAAAGATGGTAAAGATTCTTGCCATGCTTCTTGTTCCTTTTTAAAAACGTACCTCTGCGATGGGATAACCCATCAAGTTGTTCGTGTTTCCAGAAGGGATACTGCAAGGAGAATGCAACGATTTTTCACTTACCTTGTTCTTCCTGTACACGAAAAATAGTTACGACACGGAACTAATCGTAAGTCTGGTCGTGATTCTAGACCTTATCTAAGAGGAATGTAGTGCAGCTAAATAGAGACGGAATCCCCTGACTCAGTGACTGAGTATATAACCCCAGTAGCAGACATTAAACAGGAAGAACGCAACTAGTACAGTCATTCTAGTAAAAACCACCATCCTGTCGCCCTGCAGGAATGTTGTCACTCCAGTCAGAATTCTCGTTGGTCCTATGCTTGGATCAGATGCATCTATGTCCAAAAATTTTTGTGTTGAAATTGGAGTGGTCTTGGGATTAATTGCCTCGTCCACCAGCACGTGGAAGATGATGGTGATGAAGGTAATGACCATGCAAAAGATGAACCACACATCCACCATCTTGAAGTATGCAGTTTTGGGTAAGGTTGCGGAGACCTGAAAGAAATGAAACTCTTATGCTGTGCCCGGATGGAATGGAAGCAATTTTAGGAATAGCAGTTATCAATTTTGCAGTGCATTTCTCATGATTGCACACACACACACACACACACACACACGTCGGCCAGTACAGTTGTCGCCCTGTTAAGACGCACTGGTTGGCGCACCTTGTGGGACAGCCAAGGTTAGCTTGTTGGCCTATTTCCTTGCGTCTGTACTTCCTCAGTATTTACTGTACAGCTTTAGTGAAAGATCAGCGTCTTGATTAGCACAATGTTACTAAGTTGAAAAGAGCAATCGAATGGCTGCATTTATTTTTAACTAAGGAACAATGACATTTTTGAATACAGAAAAAAAGTGAGAAAAGAATTTATGCGAGTGTTGGACAATGCGATAATGAACACTATAGTTCAGCCATTAAAAAAAGAAATCTGATTAATACAATCAGAGCTTGTAAAATGAGTGACAAACTACTTTATAACTATTGTACGTCGTTTTTCTGAAATTTTACCTGGTAGTTTGAACTTGACGATAGCATTAGTATGGACTACGTTATGTATTGTCGTCTCGAGTTATATCTTCTTATATGACAAAGAGTGTCTTTCACAAGTGAAGGTACTTCTCAATTAAACACACTGATTTTTTTTTTTCATGCCCGCAGGTGGAAATGGGGGCGCAATGATCAGCATAGCATCAAGCCAGATAAATCAAGCAATAGGAAGAAAAAATCCACCATCTCCAAGCCATACAAGCATTTTGAGGTGCTCCATCACTGGTACAGTTCTCCTACAACAAAAGTTTCTAATGTACTGTAATATCCCTGAACAATAAACTAGATAAACTAACCACATTGGTTGCCACCACTCGTCCTGGCATTGTTGCCATCATGGGGGCGTGGCAAATTCTGCCGGACGCTATACACATCCAAAAATTGAGATTTATTTCACAATCTACGCACGACACGGAGAGGTGGAGGTGTGACGCAGTTTTGCAAGGCTGTGCTGCGCCCATCCTTTTTGAATATCGCAGTTCCAGCTGATCTGAAGGTTTTATGGGTACGTGTTACCTTGCCACACCACCCTCACCTTGGCACCTAAATTATAAGCTGCATGGTATAACATCCATCTCGAGCTATCATCAAGGATCTGTTACTGTACCACTTGATAGACACTACAGACCAACTTAAAATATGATACTCCTCAAAAGTCATAATTTGTGAAGACTTCAGTTTATTAGACACCTTACATCTCCAGGCTCAGTTTCATTTTACGTAAGTTGTTTATTTTCCCACCTCTGAGGATAACATGCTTGATCTAATTCTTATGGACCTTGCTGACTGGTACCTCCCACAACAGCCCGCATCACCATTTGAACACAGGCGGCATCATCCATACTTTGGATTCCATGACCCACATCATCACAGTTTTAAAAAGACACAACCCGAACCTACCAAGAAATACGCCATTCATCCATCCAGCTGTTTGGAAAATGGATTACTTATTATCCTTTACAGATGTTACGGTAGACAACGACGTTAAAATGATGTAACAAACTTACCTTTCATCCCTTACCACTGCCCACCACCACTTTTTTTTCCGGAGAGGAGCCTTATGATCCACACCAGTGATGTTTCCTGGATCACACCAAACATCAAATTACTCATGCACCAACGAAATCATCTATATCAAAACAATAACCTAGTACACTATCGGCCTTTGCACAATGCAGAGATCCACAAAATTAGGCTGACAAAGAAAAAATTCAATTCCAGCAAGACAGAAACACTTAAAATCACTAATGTTAACCAGTGGTATGGAAGAATCAAAGAAATCCGTGTCCTGAACAGTCGGACAACCTGGTTCCCTTGTACGAGCAATTTTGTCATTCCAGAAGCAACTCAAGCCATTAACACTCACTTTGCTTCCTTCTGACAGTCCCTTCCCTGACTGGACCCCATCCTTCTCCCCATCATCCCCCTGGTTCCTGCACCTTCCCCACTCGTCGATGAGCTTAATGTTAACAGAAAGTTACAGACCTACCAAGACAAGAGACCAGTCACACCTCTGGATCTACGAATGAAGCTTTGCACCAGAACTATATAAACCACTATGCGCCACCATCAATGTCTCCATTCAGGAATCCAAATCGCCATCCACTGGGAAGTAATCCCATGTCACTGCCATAAGCTAAGTTACCAACTCACCCACTTTCAACGGTCTCTGCCCCATCACCATCACTCTCATACCCAGTCAAGATTGCAAGAGCTTTGTTGCTGAATGGATTAATGAAGACTTAGCACCAAACACAGATTCACAGCAGTCTGGCAATATGGAGCCAGCTTCCACCACACACTCCTTAATAAGTCTGCTAGACTTTATTCACACCAGCTTAGAAAAGAGAAAAACTTCAGTTGCAGCCTCTTTCATTGACTTCACAAAGCAGTTGACCTCGTTATCCACACCACATTAGTCAACAAAGCAATGAAAATTGGTGTGAGAGTGAGTCTCATTCCCTGGCTTGCCGACTTTTTGTGTGACAGAGAACAAACTATTCGTCACAGGGAAGTTACCTTCAGCTTCAAGTCTCTCATCTGCAGAATGCCACAGGGGACCAAGGAACACTGTATTTCCTTGTAATCAATGACGCCCTCACCGACACCAACCTATGATGGAAATATGTCGATTGTAGAATCACCACAGCAGTCAATTACACCAGTCTCGACCCAGACTACCTCACTTTGCAGCAAAATCTTAATTTCCAGGAATGGACACAACAAAATTATGTCGCCATCAACTACCACAAGACTGTCATCATGCGGTTTGACCTGGCCACTACTCCCACCCCATCCCTTTCCCTAAATCTGAACAACCACACCCTTGAGCTGATCCAGATTATCAAACTTCTCAGCATCACTTTGGACAGTAAATTACACTGGGACCAACACACAGCTTCCATTCTTCAATCTGTCTCTTTCAGTTTCTACATGTTGCGAAGACTCAAGTCTTTTTGTCTTCATTGGGTGACACTCAGCAACATCTACTGCTCTTTCATACTTCCAAAATTGACATACTCGGAAGGCTCACCAACATGGTCACTAAGTCTCACTACAACACAGAAGCAATGATTAGAGTTTATTCAGAAGCATTCTGCGGGAATAACTCTTGACCCAACCTATGTCAACTATACCACCGCACATCAAACTCTCAACTGAACAATCATCTCCGACACTCATCACGCTTACCTCCACCAGTTGACTCAAACTCCTGAATTACCCTCGTCACCACAACTTCCTCCTTCCCCTCGCCCCCTCACCACCTCAGATCATCCGTACCAGCAACAAGTTCCTACCAATTAGATCCAGAACTGATCATTATAAGAATAGCTATTTCTACCATTGTCCAAATGATCAACAAACACTAGCTTATAGCGTCTCCCACCAGTATTTTGTTTATGTTGTTGTTGTTGTTTTACTCTTATTCCTTGAGTAAACGCATTGTCACTTTGTAAAATTGTCTCTTATATTTAATTTTGAGGCAGTGCTCCCATTTTACTATTGTTACTGTCTAACTCTACGTATAGTTTCAGCTCTAGGGATGCCTTACCTTACGTAAACCGTGAATTGTTACTTTCATTATTATTATTATTATTATTATTATTATTATTATTATTACACACAAATATATTCCTATCTATCCATATATATCTATATCTATCTATCTATCTATATAATAAATAAATATATATAAATATATATATATATATATATATAGTAATCCCTCCACTATCCGCCGTAATAGAGCCAAAGGCATGTCCGGAAAGTGGTCCTGTCCGGATAGTGGGCACCAGCCTCCTGGACTTGTACTTATGGACCCTAACTCAGAAAAACACCTATACAACTCCCTCTGGACATGCGTAGCACCTATTTAAGACCCAAATCACACCAATAAGGGACATAAAAGACTGAAATAAATGCAAAAGAACCATATAATTAGGTTTTAGAGGTGAGTTTATACAATATTAAACATTCTGGGTACTTACAACAAGTCCCTGGCTCCTGGACCGGTACTTATGGACCCTAACTCAGAGAAATACCTCCCTACTGCACATGCATAGCACCTAATACCCTATTCAAACCAATAAGGGACATAAAAGAGTGAAATGAGGTGTTAGAGGTAAGTAGAGTATGGAAAGTACAGTACAGTACAATATGAAACATTCCGGGTACTTACAGCAAGTCCCTGGCCATCTCGATGAATAACCGCCTCCTCTCAGACTCTGACAGTAAGAAGGATTTCCTGGAGCACTTGCAGTA
>NC_137011.1:18106035-18113535 GCF_032717465.1 Coenobita brevimanus
TGTTTTCAGCAAGAACCTGGCTGATTTTTTCAAAGTAATCCTTCTTCTCAAAGTGACTCAAAGAATCAACAACTCCTTGTACTACATCCATGCTGCTCTTTATAGTTGGCTCTTTTTTCTCCAACTTAAGGATTGCAGAGGAAATACATGCTAAGTTGCCTCTGATGAAAATTAGATCCTCCCACAAACCATCCTTCTCGAGTACATTTTTTGCCTCCTTCATATGTGCAGATACAGGTGGCTCAAGTGATTCAAGTACACACTTGACAGTTTCAAAATTGTCAGCATAGTACAATGCTGCCTCGATCCAGGTGCCCCATCTAGTCACTGCTGGTGAAGGAGAAAGTGGCGCAGTACCAGCAATTTGTCAAAATCTCTCTTTGCGACTCAGTGCTTTCAGAAATACCTTCTTCACAGTAGAAAACACGTTCACATCAGGCATAAGGGCACGAGCTAGTTCAGCAACCTTATGCAAGCCATGGGCTAAACAAGTCACATGAATCATTTTTGGAAACAGAATTTCTAGTCCTGTCATACATTTAACCATATATGAGACTCCATCAGTGCATACAAGAAGTACACGATCATACTTGATGCCATCCACCCATAATAAGCCGAAGGAATCAGTGAAAAATGCTGCCATGGTTGAGTGATTTACCTTATCTAAGACCTTCAAAATAAACAAGTATGGTTTGTCTCTTTCTTCTTCTGGCCCCAAAATGTCAAACACAAAATTTGCAACACATCTTTCATCTGCATCTGTTGTCTCATCCAATGATACCTAGATGGAATTATCACTTACTTTCTCTCTCAGTCTATTTAAAGTTTCATTGTAAAGATCAGGAACATAATTTTTTCTCAGTGTTGATTCACTTGGCACTTTCTGATCTGTGTGCTTCTCTAGAAATGAGACCAGTTCCTTGTTGTTCAGCTTATTCAATGGCATATCTGCTGAGACCAAGGCTCTACAAAAATCTTCATTAAACTGAGAATGCTTATCCTGAAGCAAAACAAATGCATATTCTGTATTTCCAAAGCCAATCTCACTAAGGCCTATCTTTTATTCCTGAAGTTTAAGAATGTAGGCCTCCTTTTAGGCTAAAACCAAGTAATTTAATTCATCTGGGGGAGGATTCGTATGGTGTCTTTTTAAGAGTATGCCTACATTAAGAGACAAGTTTCTGATTAAAATTCCCTAACATTATTAAAATATAAGCAAATCAAAGTGATCATTTCAGTGGGAAGATGAGGGATACATAATTCACACAGCTCCCGTACCTGCTCACCAGGAATCACAGACGAAACTGATGGAGCCTGACAGTAAAAACCCTGAACCCTCTGTACCCTGGTGCGTCACGTGTCCGATACATGAATCAATCATGCATAGTTGTCCCGCGTTCACTGCCCAGCAAGTTACAGCCTAGCCATCCACACTCCACAGGCTATTTAGCGGTATAAACGTCTCTATCAATGGCCCTTATGATTATTTTGAGACTTATTATGAGTAAATTATGACTTCAAGTACTATAATATATCATAAATACCAAAGAACTTTTCAAGAATATGCCGTATGAAAAGAAAAGTTACAAATATGCACTTAAGCCAAAAAATTGTTAAAATATACATTTGCATATGCCCATATGCTAATGTATAATTATTCTAAGCCTATAACTTTACTCTTCCCTACATTCACCTTTTGATTCCGTTTCCTACACACTCTCCCAAACTCATTCACCAAGCATTGCAACCCGCCTTTATCTTCACTTAACAACACAGTATCATCTGCAAACAACAATACAGGGAGTTTCCACGCACTGCCCTCTCTCATTAAGGCAGCTCCAACATCCACTGCCCTACCTTGCGTCTCTTTTATAACCCCCATTCATGTACAGATTGAACAACCATGGGTACGTGACACATCCCTGCTTCAATCGAATCCTCAGACAGAAAAATTAACTAAGTTTACTGTCCACACGCACTGCAGCCTTAGCACCTTCATACTTCATGGCATTCAACACTTCCCATTTACTCCAAATATTCTTAATGCATTCCACAATCCGTGTCTACCCACCCTATCATTTGCTTTCTCAAAGTCCATGAAAGCCACATACAATTTCTTTCTCATCTCTAGAAACTTTTCCACTAAAGACCTAAAAAACAATATCTTATCTACAGAACCTCTTCCCATCCTAAAACCTCCCTGTTCTTGTCTAACTCCTTCCTCTTTTACTTCCCAAACTCTGTCAGTAACTATCCTTCCATATACTTTTACACTGAGAAGACAAATGACCCTATGACTACCACACATTTCTTTTTCCCCTTTTCCTTTGTACAGGGGAATAATTAGACCTGACTTCCAATCCAATCTGCACATCTTCCACATTCATCCTAATACTATCTCTCCCCAATAGTTCAGCATTTCACCACACACTCCAACAATTCCTGGGGCTTTCCCGTTCATTGCTTCCACAACTTCCATCCTACTGATTTCTTCCTTTCTCACATTCCTCCTTCTTCCAGCCATTCTCCAACCACTTATACTGACATTACATTCATTCGATATGTTCAACAATTCCTTAAAGTGTTCTCTCCATCTACTCACTTTTTCTCCCGCCTCCACTAGTAATCTACCATTTTTATCTTTCATTCCCTTACTAACTTCTATAACACCTTGTCAAACTCTACCTATTTCCAGAACATTTTCTTACTTTCACTCCATTTTACACTCAAATTCCTTTCAAATTCCTCATCCACTCTCTACTCTCTCTCTTACTAAAAATTTTCACCTCTCTCTTCCTCTCTACATATAACTCTCTCTTCCGTCTCTCAACTTCCTCCACACCCGTTTCATATTCACCCACTATATGCTTTTTTCTTTTGTGCCACAGCCTGTCTCACATCTTCAATCCACCATACTGTTCCCTGCACCCCCTTTCGTCTTCTCTTCACCCCTCACACCACCTCACATAGTGCACAGATTTCTTCGGTGAATATCTTCTTCACACCTTCCACGTCCCCCTTGTGTTTCACATCACATTTCTCCAATTGTTACTCCACTTCACTCTTATATTCTGACTTTTTTCCATCCTCTTGTAATCTTTCCACCCTCCTTGTAAGAACTACTTCCTCCTGTCCTTCCCTTCTATTCTTCCACTTCACGTCAACTTTGACTTTTACCACTACCAAGTGGTGGTCAGAAAGTCCAACCCCCCCAACCTCTATATGCCATTACATCCATTACATACCTTCTCATTCTATAATCCATATGCACATAATCAATAATTGCCTTCTGTTCGTTAAGTTCACCATCCATCCTTTTCATCGCTTGTCTTGTATACCTGTGGATCCTTTTCTGTCTGAAGAGGGTAATGGCTATCAGCAACCCCCCCCTGGGACATAAGTCCGCTAGAGCACTGCCATTCACATCAACTTCTGCAGGCACACTCCACTCACCAACTACTCCATGCGCCTTCACATTGCCTACTTTTCCATTCATATCTACAATCAAAAGAACTCTCTCATTCCTTTCAAACTTTTCCACATACGCTACCACATTTGTCCAGAACTCTTCTTTCACTCTGCCTTCATGATTTTGCATTGGTGCATACACACACACACACACAATCGCTCTCAATTGTACTCCAACTTTCAGTGCTATCCACACAGTCCTTGAGCATATGATCCATACTCTTTTATATTATCCTCCTATTTCTTGTACACAACAATACACACTCCTTCTTTTACCTCTCTTTCTCATCCACTCCCATGCATATACCCCATCCACACTCCAAGTCTCTCATACGTTCACCTCTCCATTTGTTTCAGTTAATCATATACATCGATTTTGGTACCCTCAAGCACCTGGACAATCTCTCTCTCTTTCACCTCATCATTTGCATTCCATACATTCTATGTCACAATCTGTACCATGTCCTTTGTTTGGTCCTTAGTCATCACCTGTTGGTCAATCCTGGTCTGAGGCTTCTTGTTGGTATTTTTAGTTAGTTGTTTTCCGGGGAGAGGCACTAACCCTCCATCAACCCATTTGTTGTAATGTAGGGAACATATACTCGTTATTTATAAAATTACTACCCAGCATTGTCAATGATTTCCTGGTTTACAGGAAATCGTTTGCCTTGCCACTCAATGTACATCTACCCTAAAAGCAGAGTACTGCTACATTAAGTGGGTGAATGATGGGCACCCCCACTTACCACTAAAAGAAGCCCTCATTACCTTAATTTTGATCCAGTGTTGGCTGCTGTGGCTTTTATATATATATATATATATATATATATATATATATATATATATATATATATATATATATATATATATATATATATATATGTATTGTTACATATCCTATGATTTCATCATCCTTTTTTATAATTGTAATTTACAGTATGCTGCATGTTTGATCACGATTCGCCACGTGGCTTCCATAGTGACCAGGCTTGCGTGTTCTACCTCACTCCCCCCTTCTCCCCCTTATAGTAGAGTAAGTCGTTCTTTCTGTTGTTCAGAGCAGGAGTGTCAACTCTTCGTCCTCTGTGCCTTCATTTGCGCGTCCTTCTTGCAAGTTGAATCAAGCTCTGCCGGCCCCCTATATAATGAGCTCAGTCTCTACATTAGTTGCCACTTAGATCTACTCCTCATTTTGTTCACATCTCTGTCCTCCCCTGTATAGTGTATTATTATTTTTGTGAGTGCTCAGGAAGTCTCCAGCCATCTAGCTGCTGTATAATTTGAGTATAAGTGTTATTACCATTTTTCTTGCACTGTATAGCATAAGGCGTTAATTCGTAAACCTCGTAAAGTTTTTGCTGTCACCCAGTATTAGTAATATTTTGTATCTGTAATAATATTATATCTTGCTTTAACTGAGCATTATCCGGTTTTCTCATTTTATCAGGGCTGACTTAGATAAATTTGCTCTTACTAAATTCGTGTTAATAGAGGCTATTGCAGTTAACCATATATGTAACCTGTTTTGCCATTACATTATCCTTATGAGTCCTGAATGTTTAGTTGTTAGTTTGAGCATTAAACTATAACTTGTAATTTTACCTAGGTCTTTTGTTTTGAACCTGGAACGTTGCCGGACAGTAGTGATTTTAGTATTCTCACTTGAAGTGTTCATTATCTCTCTCTGTTCCGTAACATAAATTTGGCGACCTCGCCAGGATATTCAGGATATTATTATAAGGATATTGCTTGATATTTTGTGACTGTGATTTATTCATGATGTCTACTATTAATACTCTTGATGAAGCCAAAGATTTTTTGTCAAATGTGCAAACAGTGTGTGATGTAGAAAAAAGAACAAAGAATGAACTTAAGCTTGTTGCTCAACAATTGGGAATTGCTGTTAGCTCTCATCATTCTAAAGATGAAATTGTTGACATGATTAATAAAAGCTTGTTTAATGTAAGTCCTCCAGATGAGCAAACGCAGATTGAAATAGCTAAGTTACAGCTAGCCCTGCAGAAGGCTCATGCTAAGGAGGCTGAGTTTCAGGCTAGTGCTAAGGAGGCTGAGTTTCAGGCATGTGCTAAGGAGGCTGAGACTCAGGCTCGTATTCAGGAGGCACAGGCACAGGCACAGGCACAAATTGAACTTGCTAGGATTCAGGCAGACCATGAGTATCGCATGAAACAAGGTGGAACTGGATCATCTAGCTCTGATGATTTTGATGTGGCTAAAAATGTTAAACTTGTCCCTCCTTTTAATGAATCTGATTGAACAAAGTATTTTCAGTTGTTTGAGAGGGTAGCTACAGGTTTTAATTGGCCCAAAAAGTATTGGCCAGTACTCCTTCAGACTGTTCTCACCGGTAAAGCTCAAGTAACTTATGCATCTTTGCCTCAGGATCAATCTGATAATTATGATGTAGTTAAGAGCTTGATTCTTAAGGCCTATGAGCTTGTTCCTGAAGCCTATAGAGTAAAATTTAGGACATCTTATTAGCAAGATAAGCAATCCCATGTTGAGTATGCAAAAATCAAAGATCTGTTAGAGCAGTGGTTAAATTCTAAGAAAGTAAATTCTGATTTTGATAAATTTAAGCAGATGATTTTGCTGGAGGACTTCAAAAGGTGTATTAATAAAGATGTAACCCTATATCTTGATGAGAAAAGAATAGATAATTTGTCTGATGCTGCAGTTTTAGCTGATGAATATGTTCTCACTCACAAGAGGTATTCTAAAGAAAAAAGGAAAGCTGAGAGTAAGTACGTTGCCTCTACTCAGAGTGCAGGTAACAGGAAAGAGAATAAAGATGATGTTTCTCAGGAAGTAAATACCAGCTCCCCCTCTAGATTTCAGAAAAGTAAATGTACTTATTGTAGTAAGCTTGGTCATACTACGGAGAAATGTTTCAGGAGACAGCGTGATGTGAACAAAAAGGAGTCTTTAAATATTCAGTCAATTGGTCTAGTGTCCACCCTTGAGAGTTCCCAGAATTCTTTAACCGAGTTAACTGAACCTGTTTTGAGGGGTAAATTAAATTCTCATGATGAAGCTCTTTTTTTGAGCAGTAACGTGGGTGACACTCTCAAGAGTTCATGTGCTAATTTCCTGTCTGATGGTTTTGTCAGTCCTCTGGACAATAATGACAGGAAATCAGTTAAAATATATCATGATACAGATGCCTGCCAATCCCTTATGCTGACCAGTGTTCTAGGCTCTAATGTTAATTCCTCTGATGAAACTGTAATCTTCCAAGGTGTAGGGAATAATTACTTCTCTCTCCCTCTGTGCAGAGTGAATTTAGAGTCTGATTTTGTTAATGGTTCCGTTATGGTTGGGTTGGTTGAGACACTCCCAATGTCAGGTGTAACTTTCTTACTTGGAAATGATACTGGCGGAAGTCAAGTGTGTCCAACTCCTCAGTTGTCTAGTGAACCAGTGACTGCGACCCAGGATTGTGATATCCCTGATGTGTTCTCTGCATGTGCTGTCACTAGGGCTAAGTCTAAAGTTACTGGTGACTTAGAGGATAATGATGATGATGATGTTATCCTAGCTGACACTTTTCTTGCTAATTTGGACCACTCACCAGATGAGGCAGTACCCCGTAGTGTTGATAATTTGTCTAGTCAAGAGTTGGTTGAGTTGCAGGTTGCTGACCCTGAGTTGAAAGGTCTAGCTAACTCTGCTTGCAGTGAGGAAGAGTCAGCTCGTGCTTCTACTTGTTATTATATAAAGTCAGGAGTACTTATGAGGAAGTGGAGACCCCCAACAGCATCAGCCGACTGTGAATGGGAGGTTGTACATCAAGTTGTCATCCCTCGTGTTTGTAAGCAGGATATCATTAGAGTGGCTCATGATTCCAGTTTGGCAGGACACCTGGAGTGAGGAAGACTGTGGCATGCATTTTGAAACACTTCTACCGGCCAGGTATCTTCAGAGATGTTTCCTGGTATTGTAAGTCTTGTCACATCTGTCAAGTTGTGGGGAAGTGTAATCAGACCGAAAAGGTTGCACCTCTAGTTCCCA